>NC_139641.1:3093101-3228101 GCF_964638095.1 Poromitra crassiceps
CATTTTTTGTCAAGTCAAAGTAAAGCCCGTCTTTCCTCGCTCCATCCCTTCAGTATCATGCATCTCTGTGCAGCTTATGCAATAGTTTCTGCTCATTTCCTCGTCACCTCGCTATAAGTGACACTTTTTTTTTATTTTAGCCTGGGTTCAGCCAGCTCACAGGAAGCTATTTTAACAGGAAATAGTCATTGTGGTCGTGGGGTAAAGTTAAGATATTTGTTATAGTTCTAATTGTTGTGCGACACAAACTACCTGGCATTGTAAATCTGCATTTCATTTGAAATCTATGCATCCATGCATTCAAAAAGAAATATTAAATCATAAATGAATCAATTTATTTCGAGTTGCCATGTCATTTGCACAATCAAGACTTATGTTCAAGTTGCACATGCTCATAATGACGTTTTTGCACACTATGCTAAAACTGACTTTTCGTAAAAGCATATGTGGTAACCTCACAGTAAGTGAGGTGTTGAACCTTGACTACGCCACCTTCAGTTTCACTGAGCAGAAGGAGCTCAACACCAAGAATGTATTCAAAAACACCATTAACTGACTGGTTCTTAAAAGTCACCCAGACTGAGGCATTAATCAAGTTTAGCCAAAGATCTACAGTTAATTTAATACAATAAATGTTCAGGGTACAATTATTTATATATATATATATATATATATATATATATATATATATATATATATATATATATATATATATATATACACTGTATGTTAAAATGTTAAATTGCTCAGACAGGTTGGTATGCTATCTTCCTCTGGCCAACCGTTAGCACAGCGTCCGCCCGGGTGCTCGAAGTGCCTGAGTGCACGCCCGCACTCCGCTACAGCAGCGGTGCGCCTGTGAGAGTAGAGAGAAAAGAAAAACCACAGCACCGCAAGACAGCATGCAAGAACAAATCACGCTTTAAAACTGAACGGGGAACATGCAGTCCCCTGACCACTATAAACCATGTGCACACTTGTTCCTTATCACTACACCACCTGTGTCTTTTCCGAAAGATCGGCAGTGATTCAGCTGTCCTGACCGAAGGTGGAAGCTCGTTCCACCATTGAGGTGCCAGGGACGAGAAGAGTCGAGATCGGGATGAGCGACTTTTGAGCCCCCGTAGCGACGGAGGGGCGAGGCGACCTGCACTGGTGGAGGAGCGAAGGGAGCGCTGAGAGGTTTAAAACCTGACCATGGATTGCAGGTACAGGGGAGCTGACTGGTGTACTGCCCTGTAAGCCAGTACCAGTGTCTTGAATTTGATGCGGGCCGAGATGGGAAGCCAGTGGAGCTCCTGGAAGAGGGGAGTAACATGAGAGAATTTGGGTTGGTTGAATACCAGACGGGCTGCAGCGTTCTGAATGAGCTGAAGTGGTCGGATGTCGGTGGCAGGTAGGCCGGCCAGGAGCACGTTGCAGTAGTCCAGGCGGGAGGAGACAAGAGACTGGACCAGGAGTTGAGTCGCTTCTCTTGTGAGAAAGGGACAGATCACTATGTAGCGGGAAAAACCATAATATCAGCCGTCTGTCCCAGAGTCATATTAGTCATCAAGCTGATAGACTCTGGGTGTCCATGTTGCTTCAGGACCTACACACCAGGACGCTGAAGAGGTCTGGGAAGATCATGGCCCCTCCCACAGGTCATATACACTCTTTGAGGCTCTCCCCCTATAGGCAGCAGACTGAGGTCTGGCAGTACCAGAACCTCTCGTCACAGGGACAGCCTCTACCCAACTGCCATCCGCCTCTTCCAACAAGACCCGAAAGCCCCTACAGATAAGGGCTGTGATAACGTCCACTGTCCGGATCATATGTCACTTTAAAGGACTTTATATTTTGCACTTTATAATTTGTGATTGTTTTTCTGTATTGCTTCATCTTTACTATTGATGTACAAATTATTACACTGACTGGCAGTTACTCCTTTATGGAGATTTAGCATAATACAATAATATTAGAAATGCAATATCTGATAAGAAGAATGTAATATTAGTCTAAAGTGTTAATACATCAGTTAAAAAACATTTTCAATGTGTATAAAATAATCACATCATAATGTAATGTTATTGCATCATCTGGCAAATTATTACGTTTTATAAGAAAAAAAAACCCATTTAGAGGGACATTGTATAACATTTTGTCAACAAAACAAACAATGCACTCATCCATTTGTCTATTTTTTTTATTTCGAAACAGAACATTATATCAAAATTAAAATGAACAACGTACTTCAGCCATTCCAGACAGAGAAACATGCGAGTGGCCAAAGGTCAGTCGTGGCCAATGCTACTGCAGCTACAAAGTGAGAGAAAGAGACTTCATATTACACCTTGACATACTGTATGGTTCTCTTTCATGTCCACTGACCAATACATTGATCAATACATTGATCAATACATTGATCAATATTGCCACAAACCCAGAAACACAGGTCACTTTATAGCTGAGGAATCACATGTGAGTCATTCTAACATGCACAAGAAACAGTCTATCATTGACAGTCAGAGGAGAGGCACAGGCAGTATAATGTAAGCATGGAGCTGAGGCCAACAAAGTCAAAAGCTGACAGT
Source organism: Poromitra crassiceps (assembly GCF_964638095.1). Taxonomy (NCBI): domain Eukaryota; kingdom Metazoa; phylum Chordata; class Actinopteri; order Beryciformes; family Melamphaidae; genus Poromitra; species Poromitra crassiceps. The sequence goes on from NC_139641.1 coordinate 3,095,675, forward strand.
CTATTTATCCCTTATATTTCTTTATCAATAGTGGCATGGGATGAACTCCTTTGCTGACTGTCCACAACATCATCATGTGACTCTGTGACTATTAGTGAAGTCTAGTTATATAGCCCTAATTCACAAGCATGTCTCAGAGGGCTTTACGGAGAATATGTCTAGCTAAGTCTAGCTAAGCACCATCAATAAACAGGATTGAACAGTCAGTCCTATATTAGAGAGAGTGAGAGAAAGAGGGGGAGACTGGGGGGAGAGAACAGGGGTTGGGGAGAGAGAACAGAACAAACTGGGGCTGGGCAATACAAAATCAATATCAGGATAATCACAGGTTTTAGGACTTAAGGTTTAGGCTTGACTCCCAGACACAGAGCGAGCTCGTTCTTCTGGATCTTCCCGTCGTTGTTGACATCACAGTGGCCCAGCAGGACGGCACGCAGCTTGTCTAGCTCTGGACCCGTGATACTGGGCTGGAGGGAGAGAGAGAGAGAGAGACCTGTGATACTGGGCTGGAGGGAGAGAGAGAGAGAGAGAGGTGATACTGGGCTGGAGGGAGGGAGAGAGAGAGAGAGGTGATACTGGGCTGGAGGGAGAGAGAGAGAGGTTATACTGGGCTGGAGGGGGAGAGAGAGAGAGAGGTGATACTGGGCTGGAGGGAGAGAGAGAGAGGTTATACTGGGCTGGAGGGGGAGAGAGAGAGAGAGGTGATACTGGGCTGGAGGGAGAGAGAGAGAGGTGATACTGGGCTGGAGGGAGAGAGAGAGAGAGAGGTGATACTGAGCTGGAGGGAGAGAGAGAGGTGATACTGGGCTGGAGAGAGAGAGGTGATACTGGGCTGGAGGGAGAGAGAGAGAGAGGTGATACTGGGCTGGAGGGAGAGAGAGAGAGAGAGAGGTGATACTGGGCTGGAGGGAGAGAGAGAGAGAGAGAGGTGATACTGAGCTGGAGGGAGAGAGAGAGGTGATACTGGGCTGGAGAGAGAGAGGTGATACTGGGCTGGAGGGAGAGAGAGAGAGGTGATACTGAGCTGGAGGGAGAGAGAGAGAGGTGATACTGGGCTGGAGAGAGAGAGAGAGAGAGAGAGGTGATACTGGGCTGGAGAGAGAGAGGTGATACTGGGCTGGAGAGAGAGAGGTGATACTGGGCTGGAGGGAGAGAGAGAGAGAGAGAGGTGATACTGGGCTGGAGGGAGAGAGAGAGAGAGAGAGAGAGGTGATACTGGGCTGGAGTTTTTTTCTCTGAATTGTTCTTTTATTGGTTGGAAATAGTTATTGTTTTCTCTGCACCTCCAAAAGTACTATAGTTTTGGATGTTTTTATAGTTATCGGTGAAATGAATAGCAGCAGAGTCTCTCACCCTGACCAGCTCCATCATGTCTTTGACGAAGCCGTCCACCTCAGGACCTTCCAAGGCTCCCGTCTTACTCTGCACAGACAGACAGGGAGACAGACATCTTACTCTGCACAGACAGACAGGAAGACAGACATCTTACTCTGCACAGACAGACAGGGAGACAGACATCTTACTCTGCACAGACAGACAGGAAGACAGACATCTTACTCTGCACAGGCAGACAGGAAGACAGACATCTTACTCTGCACAGACAGACAGGAAGACAGTCTTACTCTGCACAGACAGACAGGAAGACAGACATCTTACTCTGCACAGACAGACAGGAAGTCATGCCAGCCTGCTCGCCACAATAAAATGTACAGGTATATATATCTGCCATGCACGGATACGTAGAATCAACGTTTCTGAACAAAATGTTTCTACATACGTATATCAATGTTATGCACGTCATGACGTGTACTCGATCCATGACATTTTGTTCATCCTACTTACCGTAATAATAATCAAAGCTAATGAAAGCTCAATATATATATATATATTTTTTTAGAGATACTGCATCACAGCATTACGTTTTCTAAAGTGTTTTGCGAAGTCATGAGGTCTTCAGGTGTTTGAGGGGATTTTTTACCTTTTGTTTTGATCAATTCTCGAGTCGTCAAAATGGTTCAATCTTGCATCAAATCAACAAAATGGTATCAACCCCAGCATTTAATATCACGTCATTATATAGACTTGTTGTTGTTGTTGTTATTATCCTAAGCCGAAAATACCCTCTGTCATCATTCTTACATAAAATCCTGGAGGACATGTTCATCCTTAGTGAACAGTTAGCTTTGATATTATGAGAATCTGTTCTTAATTGACCTGCCTGATTAAATCAATAAAACAAACACGATAATAATAATAATAATAATAATAATAATAATAATAATAATAATAATAATACAAACGATCAAATAACCCCATGCCTCCCAGTGCAGCACTTACAACGTCGTAATGGGCAAAGATCTTCTCAAAGTCTCTCTTCCTCTCTACTTTACTGGAGGCCTGTAGAAGAGGAGGGGATGGGGACAGGAGAGGAGAGGAGAGAAGAGGAGGAGGGGAGGAGAGAAATGAGATGAAAACAGCAGAGGAGACCTTATTTAAAGGTTGGTCAACCGCAAAAGGTTTATAAACTGAACAACGTGAACAATACGCTCATACACTCACGTCCATCTGAAACTGGAGCAGGAAATTCTCTTGTAGAGACAGGATTCTAAACAAGAAACAACACTGTGATGTACAGTAGCTCTACTACAATGACATGATCACAGACATTTAGCTGGAGAAAAACATCCGTTTTGCTCAGTCGAGATGTATTTGTCTCCTGTTGGTGGCAGTTTGCTACAGTACTGTATAGTATTAAACACTGTCAAATTAAAGAAGTGGCAGAGGATGAATGACCTTAACCCTAAAACCCGCTGTTTTTGTTTGCAGTTCTTTGAAAGTTGTGGAAGTATTATACACCACAATTATGATTGTGATGCCCGAACCAGCTCAACTGCTTCCTTTCTACGCGAAGGAGCAGCGGCTCTACTCTCGAGTCCCTCACAGATGACTGAGCTTCTCACCTTGTCCATAAGGGATGCCAGCAGCCACCCTCCTGAGAAAACTCATTTCGGCCACTTGTATCCACGATCTTGTTCTTTCGGTCATGACCCATCCTTCATTAACATAGGTGAGGGTAGGAACAAAGATTGACTGGTAGATCAGGAGCTTTTCCTTCTGGCTCAGCTCTCTTTTCGTCAAAACGATGTAAAGCGAACGCAATACCGCTCCCGCTGCTCCGATTCTCTGGCCCATCTCCTGCTCCATTGTCCCCTCACTCGAGAACAAGACCCCCGAGATACTTGAACTGGTCCACATCGTCCACAAAAAGCAGAGATGCAATCCTCAGCCCACCGAACTGCAACGCCTCTCCCCCACGACTATATGCCTCGAAATCCTGCTCATGAATATTACAAACAGGATAGGGGAACCACCATCTCGGTCTGCCACTCCTTTGGCACTGCCCCAGACCTCCACGCAACGTTGATGAGACGTGTCATCATGACCTTCAACACCCAGAGCCTTCAACATCTCTGGACAGATCTCCTCAAGCCGCGTGGCTGTGGAGTCGTGTGACTACCTCAGTGACTTCCTTCAGGGAAATTGCTGTTGATCCCTGATCATCCTCCAGCTCCGTCTCATCACAGAGGATGGGTTAGTCTGGTTCAGGAGTTCCACTGCCCGATTACCTCCTCATTTGTGTCCAGTGTCCCATCCTTGCTATATACAGCTTGGAATGTTTCCCAGTTTCCCCCTCCTGAGGTGGCGGATGGTTTTCCAGAAGTGCTTTGGTGCCGAACGGAAGTCCTTCTCCATGGCTTCTCAGAATTTTAACATCAATAAATCATTAATTTTGAGGCATTAGTATAATTACCATAATTAATCTTTTGGAAATGCCCATGGAAAAATCACTATCCTCTTCAGTAAAGTGAAAGAGTAAACAAACACATGGCAATGCCAAGAAGGGGGACAATTAGGACCTTTAAATCAATACTGAATTTGAATTGAACGGCACTGTTGAATATTTAATGTACGTTGACTGACTTATTCGTCTGCCTTATCTGTCACATATTTGCCTAATTTTACTCACTCTTTACACTCGCTCAATGTAATTCTCCAAGGAAGAAGATTCTACCCATTTATACTTATGTCTACCGGTAATACGTACTGTTTTCTTGGTCTGATAGGTGCATATGTTGCATGTGACATTCTGTAAACTATAGCATTTATGATTAGATGTGGTTCATTGTGTCTGACAGCACAGCAGGGCGTGTCTGTGTGCCGGCGCTTGTGTGGCTATTCATAGCTTTCAAGGGGCGTTACGTGCTCCCGGGAACGCCCACCTGACGGTAAAAAAAAAAACTTGTTCATTCCGCTGCCCACCGAGTCGACTAGTTTCTCACGCTGTTTGTTCAGCCAAAATGCAGATTACCTGTTGTGCTATCGGTTGCACTAACCGACGAGGAGACACGCCTGGCTTGTGCTTTTACAGAATCCTGTCGGAGAAAGAAAACTCAGAAAGGAGGAGGTTGTGGATTTGTGCGATTAGACGTGGTTCAGTCGCTGGGGAGGGCAAATGGCTTTTTTTTCTACCATCAAAGTACACACGTCTTTGCGGCCAACATTTCATCAAAGGTAAGCTCAAGTAACGTTAACGGGGTATTTTAATCATTATTGTAACGTTACTTGAGCTTACCTTTGATGAAATGTTGGCCGCAAAGACGTGTGTACTTTGATGGTAGAAAAAAAGCCATTTGCCCTCCCCAGCGACTGAACCACGTCTAATCGCACAAATCCACAACCTCCTCCTTTCTGAGTTTTCTTTCTCCGACGGGATTCTGTAAAAGCACAAGCCAGGCGTGTCTCCTCGTCGGTTAGTGCAACCGATAGCACAACAGGTATCCGGCATTTTGGCTGAACAAACAGCGTGAGAAACTAGTCGACTCGGCGGCGGTGGAATGAACAAGTTTTTTTTTTTACCGTCAGGTGGGCGTTCCCGGCAGCACGTAACGCCCCTTGAAAGCTATGAATAGGAGGAGAGTGTGTCAGGATGAGATGCTCAGCCCGCCGCCCGCCGTTTTCATCTTGGCCCACCTGACCCTCTGCTGGCCCGCCCATACTAATGAATCCTGCACCTTTTTATAGTTTTGTTTGAATTGAAGGAATGAATTGCAGGCCGTTTTAAAAATACCTCGCCAAGTCGTTCAAATCCAAACGGCCGTCCTTGGTTTTGTCAAAGATTTTCATCTGCAAGAAAAAGAGGGGTGTATTGAAAAGAGTGAAAAGAACTGCAGACAATGTGAATCTCTCTCTCTTTCTCTTTCTCTATTAAAGTTGTTTTATCGTGCATTGTAAAGCGTCTTTGAGCACTAGGAAAAGCGATATATAAATCTGATGTATTATTATTATTATTATTATTATTATTATTACTACTCTTGATTGCAGTTGAGTGTCATCCTTTCCTCACGCCACCTGCGACCATAGGCGCCGATTCTGTGGGTGCTCCGGGGCCCAAGCACCCACGGAAAGAGCCAAGCACCAACGGGGGAATGGGGGTTGTGAGAGAGAGAGAGAATGTATAATGTGCCTGTGGCTGGGCGGGGTCAAGTAAGTTTACATTGATTTGATAGCAAACTCCACCCGCCCCGGGTCGCAAAACAAGTTTATCAAAAGTCATAGCTTTGTTAGCTTGAATCTGATTGCGTTTTGAAGTCCACCTGTTGTATGGCCGAACACGCACTAGAGGCACTAGAAGCTCTCTCAGCTTCCCCCCCCCCCTCTCTCTCAAATGTTATAGGCTGGTGGTGACACTTGTAAATCTTGAGGGAACCCTCAATGATTCTTCAAGATTAAGGTTTGAATTAAATTAGCTTTCATTTTTATTAAAACTGTCCCGACTCCATTGATGTTATACCAGTATAAAAAGAACAAGGAGTCCATGTTTTGAAACGGTAGGCTATATTACTCCAACGTACAGCAAGTTATTTCAGCAAACAGATAGCGTAGTAGTGGTAGAATAGCCATCTGGTAAATTGTAGATCCTGAGTTCAAATCCCACTTGGGGCAGTATTATATTTTTTGAAAATGTAGCATAAATTGTTAATCTGGACATAATTATAGCTTTATGTATAAAGCTGCTGAATATACACTGTGTACCTAGCGCAGAATAACTGAACATGCCCATTCATGGTAACGGTCATACTTTGACGTCAGCTTGACGTTCCCTCGTACACGTCTAAATCATCCGCAAACCGGCTGTGATTTGGCCACGTCCTGGACGTCACTGAAAGCCGGTCACAAAGTTATGACAGAATGATTGTCTAATCTGACATGGTGACATTATGAAAGACAAAAAATATTTTGAAGTCTGATCCAGGCATAAGGTGTGTGTGTGTGTGTGTGTGTGTGTGTGTGTGGTTTTATAGAACGTCGTGTAGAGCCGTGTTCCTACCATGGCGTCAGTGTACTCCTCCAGCTTGTCCGGCGATACCTCTTTCTGCTGCAGGCCGAACAGGTCCTTCAGGAAGGCCTGGGAGAAGAGACAGCAGAGCCTGATGTGAACGTCTGACACATTATTGTTACACAGAAGGTCACGGTTGGAGTAGATGGTGTGATGTGTGGACCCAGATGCAGACACAAGTGAAGCAGCAGGCAAGGTTAGGTTCCAGGAGCAAAAGAAGACTTTCATTGAAACTAATCACAAAATAACAAAAACCACTAGCTCAGCTAGAGAACTACAGGAGGTAACATAGAATAGACAATGACTCGACAGGACCTTTCTCTACAGCGGCGATCCTCAAAGTCCGGACGCCGTCCTATCCGGACCGAGCCCTATAACCTACAAATCATTGAGAATTGTCATTTTCACGGAGCATTTCGATTTTAACCGGCACGTGCTTTTCTAGTCTTTACGGTAATACTGGTTTATCTGCCAGGAAGCTCCCAGACCAATGAATGCGCTGTAAATCATCGCACGTGATGCTACTCGGCCAATCAAATAAGCGAATCGTTTCTCCCTGTCGTTTCCTAGTGCTGCTGTGAGAGTGACACACGGACGGAGGGGATGCGAGACATAGAAGTCATTTCACATGGTGTGCTCAAAAGAAACCACTCTTACATGTCCATTCATTGTTCTTACGGGCAGATCAAAACCAGTATGTCTCGGTTTAAGTGCGATGCGATCCTGACCTGTCTATGGAAGCGCCACACATGAGCAAACACACGTACACACACACACACCAGCGCACACTCACACATTCACTGCCCAACGGCATGAGAAGTTTGCATTGGGAACGCTCGACAGACGGACAGACAGACAGACAGACAGACAGACACAGACAGACAGAGAGACAGAGGGGGCAGACAGATAGATAGATATATGGATGATAGATAGGTAGATAGATAGATAGATAGATAGATAGATAGATAGATAGATAGATAGATAGATAGATAGCTCACTTGTCTAAAGAGAAAAGGTGGAGCTGGAGGGTTGTTGGCTTGATTTAACAGTCAGTTGTATACAGACATTGTACCATTAGGGCTACTTCAGTCATTGAGTTCAATGGCACTGAATCATTGCTTAAGGACATTTTCTCAAACTGGACCTCTTTGAATTTTAATTGAGCGCCCCTGCTCTACAGTAAAACATAAAGCAGCTGATGTAACCGTGCGTCTTTACGCACAGCCACAGCCAGTTCTCATAATATCTTGATAAGAGCATCAACCACTAACATAGAATTCACAAGCAAAGCACGGTCACCTGATCACCAAACTAACAGTTGACTGACTCTGCTAGGAGAGCGCAGAGCCAGTGTTTCCCATACATAAAGGAATTTGTGGCGGGCCGCCACAATAATATTTTGACCGCCACAATAAGATGTTGACCAAAAAATATATATATATATATTTTTTTTTTACAGTGCACCTGAACGCAACATGCAAGATATCCGCTGAATAAGTGTCCAATAAATGTTCATGTCATTCTGGCCAATACTTCTGTTATAGCATTTCAGTCTGGAATATGGAATATCTTTCAATAATCTATGATTTAGCTGCTAAATTGTCAAATACCGCCATCTGCTCGCTACCCAGGCACTTATGTATGTACTTAACCTAACTAACTTAACCTAACTAACTATCCGGTGTGCACAACATTGTCAGCCTAAACTCCGGCTGACACCCCAAAAACCTACAATCCGCTACAGAAAAATGTACCGTATATTGTTTGTTTATTAACTGGCCCCTCGCCTTCTATCATTTCACGAAAGTGGCAAAGCAAGTTGAGTATCCCTGACCTATGGGGAGAAATTTAGTTTGTCATTGTAAACCCACAGCACAGTAATGATGACATGTTCTTCATAGATCTAGCCTTTTAATTTTGCTCTTAAGCTTTCTCAAAGTACACCAAATTCATGCATTTTACTTTAAAATGTTAAAAAAAATCTCGTGGGGGACCATGCCCCCACGATGCCCCGAATTTGTGGGGCATGGTCCCCCACAAATTCTCAAAATCCTGTGGGAAACACTGGCAGAGCTGATATGTGGTTTGTTTACATGGTATTCTCTGTGCTGTCATTGACTGTCAGTGTGCGCGCTTGAATGCTGTCTGCCTTGGTTTTCGGGAGGAAGTGTCGTGTTGCGTGTGGTCTCGCGTGACGGGACGGGGCGTAAAATAGGATTAAAATTATTAATTTCTTTAAACTTAAGACCCATTATTAGCCACTTACTGAAGTCAAAATATTGTCAGAATATGAACATAACCATAACAAAAATTTTATTACACTTTTTTAAACGATTTATTTTATTTTTATTTGTAAAACGTGCAATACGTCCAGCATCCACCAGAGCACCCTCAGCACCCCCACTTCCCACGGCCATGAATGGTGGTGAACGGAGAGAGACGTGACTCTTTTTGATCCTGTTTGAATTGTGCCATGGGATAGACATAATGTTTGTCAATGTAAAAGATAACTTTGCAAGTCAAGAAAGTCGCAGTTTGTGGCAAACTGTGGCACTATAAGTTCAAATAAATCAGGAAGACTACGCACAACCAATCGTGTAAGTGATGTCTCTCCCGCCAGTCCATGTTGTTGATGTTGTGACATATATTGTGCGACACGCAGAGATGGGCAGTATTTTAAATACATGTATTTAAAATACGTATTTCAAATACATTTGTGTATTTTGTAATTTGTATTTGGCTGGACCGAGAAAAATAAGATGTAATTTGTATCAAGATACTTTCAGACCTTGTATTTTGTGTATTTTAAATACATAAAATACTTTTTTCTTTAATTTTGTTATTTGATTCTCAAATTGACACATTCTTACCATTGACACAGGTTTAAACTGTGGAGGAAAGAAATGTGACATGTCACTTCTACTATAGAAACACAGCATCAGGCAGCCTACACAGTATGTAGGCTAATGGAGAGAGTTCCTGGAAACAGGCGAGTTGAATTCACAGTTGAAGACTTGTAACATTACTCACATTGGGTTGCAAACAGGAAAGAACGTGAAGTTTCTTCTTTCTTAACATTTTCACAACACAACCGACTTCTGCTTATCTTATCTTCCTCTCCGCCTTACCACTTCTCTGAACTGGGGATAAGGTATGCTTTGAACAAACTCAACGACAAATCAGAGGCAGAGTAGGTCTTGAGTCAGACTTCACATCACTTCTTCGTCTAAAATAGTATGAAGCCTTGTGTTGGTGGAAATTCCCCCAGAGATAAATTGCTAATATAAATTGATGATTAGATATTGCATGCACTGGCCTATCTGCAAATGAAACGGTTTACTGCATATTCAAACCAGTGTATCATATTAGAAAGACACAACTAATTATCTTCTTAATTAAAATTGGCAAAGTGGGTGGCAGTGTGTGTGGCAGCAGTGTGGGTCATGATTGTGATGTCATCAGTGATGTCACTCGATCAATTGTGATGTCATCAGTGATGTCACTCGAGCCACTGATTGCTCAACTGTGATGTCACTCAGGCAGTTGTGATGTCATCAGTGATGTCACTCAAGCAACTCTGATGTAGTATGAGCCGATGGCGCACATTTGCACGATGGCACCAAGGTGGGTGGGCGGTGTCTGTCTGTCTGTCAGTCATGATTTTGGGAGCCCGTGGAGCCGGCGATTTCCATAACTGCAGCCATGGCGCATCATCTCCAGGGATACTGTTATGATGTCAGATATTTAGGGCTAACATGGTCAAAGTTCCAAAGCTTGAGGTTAACATGTAGAAATGCTGCCTGTAAGTCAAAAGCCCTCACAGAAGGTGATTAACAGCTGAAGTGACGGAGAAATTAGCTGTGCTGAAAAACAGCTAAAACTGAAATGAAAGAACTGTAATGTGTTAGAGGGTACACAATAGGGTTGTGCGATGTCACCTAAATAACCATCGCGATGGTTCCACAGTGAAACATCGCGATGGACGTTGGCATCGTCGTTGACGGGGGGGTGGGGTTAATTAATGATTTATGAAGTCCATGCGGTGCCGTTTGGCTGCACCACTGCAATGTACGTTCACGTTTACAACAGGACAGCTGAGCTCTACATGTCATGAGAGACCAGCGGGCTTGGATAGGCTACTACTACACAGAGCCAGGCAATTCAAACAGTAGGCTATCACTACCAGCAATGTTGAAAGGCGCAAAACAATCAAACGTTAACGTTACAGATCGTGACCAACAACGTGTGTGTGTTTAATTTAACTAGCTGGCAGAAAAGGGGCAGAATTAGTGGTGGCTAACGTTAGATTTGTGTGGGTTACCTTAAGGAGGGATAGAAACACAGCATCAGGCAGCCTACACAGTATGTAATGGAGAGAGTTCCTGGAAACAGGCGAGTTGAATTCACAGTTGAAGACTTGTAACATTACTCACATTGGGTTGCAAACAGGAAAGAACGTGAAGTTTCTTCTTTCTTAACATTTTCACAACACAACCGACTTCTGCTCATCTTATCTTCCTCTCCGCCTTACCACTTCTCTGAACTGGGGATAAGGTACGCTTTGCCGCTTGTTTAATGCCGCCTGTGCGTCCCCCGTGTGTCGTGGTTGAGTGGAGTTAGCCTTTTTTATTATTAAATCTGCCAAATTTTTGATTCAAACAGATAATCACGATGGTCCGATGTAGAAGTGTCAGAGGTCGATGGGGATCGGCCCATCGACGATGGTCGATGCCATCGTCCATGGTGCTGCCAACCCTAGTATACAAAGGAGAATACTGTCACAGAGGACTAAGACATGATTTACCATCTAAGGAAACCAGAAAATTTCACATTTGATAAGCTGGAATCAGAGAATTAGGACATTTTCTTTACAGAAATGGCTCAAAATGATGAACAGATGATCAAAATAGGCAATTAATGTAATATTTAGCAATGAATTGATGGATTGACTAATTGTTGCAGCTCTTTATCAGTTTTTATAAAATATATTTTTATGTATTTTCAAAATACAAAATACGTATTTGTATCTCAAATACATTTTTCAGACGAGTATTTTGTATTTGTATTGTGATACATTTTTTGAGCAAGTATTTGTAATTTGTATCAAAATACTTTATGATGTATTTTCGCCCATCTCTGGCGACACGAGAGATGTAGTCGATTGACAAAACTAAAACTTACGTTTCAGTTTCTGGACAAACTACGACTTTTTGACATGCAGAGTTATCTTTTAAATTGACAAAATTGACATGTCTACCCCGTGGCACAATTCAAACGGGATCAAAAAGAGTCACATCTCTCTCTGTTCACAACCATTCATATTTTTTCAGATGCTGGTATGCTGAGAGAGGCAGGAAGTGGCATTCACTTTGGCTCCCTATATAGAGTAGACCAATAGTTGCGAAACTGGGGTACGCATATACACCTAGGGGTACGTGGAGGTACTACAGGGGGTACATCAGAGAAAGAGGAAAATGGAAACATTTAAGAATGAATCATGAAAATAAATGAAACGTTAAAATAAATCTGCTCAGGAGGCACTAATTGGAACTCTTTCACACAATTTCTTATTTTGTAATGTTATATTCTTCAAAAGGTGCTATAGTTTTCTCTTGCAGCTTTCTAAGCAAAATGTTGTAGTCCGGTAAAGTGGAAACTTGGATTCAGAAATCAGGGAAATAGAGACACTGCATGAAATAGGCCACGCCCATCACGGGGGAAAAGCTCCGTTCATTTCCACACACCAGCGTCATTTTCCTTGAATGAAACATAGCTAAAAGCTGTTGTGTGGTGGGGCTGTGCAGACAACAAATGTAAAAAATCGCCAGTTAAAGTTTTTTTGTACTCCTGAGCAAAACAAGGAAGCCATTGAGAATTGGCGAGACGAAAAATGTGGATCTAGCTGTCAAGAAGTAAGTTGGAGTGTTCATCTTCCGTATATACGATCTTTTGGTGCCAACACGCAACCATGCACGTGACATAGGAGAACGCCAGGATTGGACGGGAGTTTGTGTTTTCCCCCGTCTTGGGCGTGGCTTCTGAATGATGACGCGTTACGCAATGTGTCTCTATGGAGCAATGATGCCAAAGAAGTTGGGGAACCACTGGAGTATAGTCGAGTAGACCATGACAAACTGGTAGGCAGACTGGAAAAATGGTGTGTGTGCATGTGCATGCTTGTGCTTAGAAGCTTACCTTGAGCTCCTGAGCTGATATGTAGCCACTGCAGTCAATATCGTACTTCCTCCATATCTATAGGGGGGCGACAAAGGGCAACGATCAGTGAGTGTCGCCTGTTTACCTGCAATGCATTCAAATGACTTCAATCTATAAAGTCACAGTGAAATTAAGGTAAATCATGAGTGACAAGAAAACATTTGACTTGGACCCCCCCAAAAAAGGGAGGGGGAAATACGCTTTTTTTTGTTCACTTCCATCAGTGGATCAGGGAGTGGGGGCGGGACATGGTTGATTGACTCATTAAGAAAAGTTGCACAGAGACAACATTCTTTCCTTAATCTATATTATTTGTTCTCTTACTTTTCATTGAGATTTCATCTCATCTCATCATAAAAGAGGGTAAACTCATGCATACCTTTTCAATAAGATCTGGCATAGCCTAAAGCGTGAGGGCTCACCTTCATGAAGTCCACGCTGTTGTCCAGAGGAGCTTCTCTACGGAACACTAACAGGAAGTTCTCATCTGCAGGAAGGATCATGTTGGCCAACTGGAACACAGAGAGAACATAGTGAATTTATAATGATGTAGACCCAGAGGTAACTTAGCAGAGGTAAGGTTGAGTGATACATTTTGACCTTGGAGGGAATCCTGCTGTTTGGATCAGAAGGATTGCATGAAGGCAAAAGGCACATTGTTTGTTCACATTTGTAAAGAATGGGTAAATGTTTGAGTGTGTGCAAGAATAATCTCAAGACAGATTCTCGATTTGCATGAAAATCTGTCAGCATGGTCGAAGAAAATCCTGATAATCACTCCTAATTAATTTATTCATTCATTCATCCATTTAACTCGGAAATACGTTGAGACTAGGGGTGGGGGAAAAAAATCGATTCACCTAAGTATCGCGATTTTTAATGCCACGATTTTTTGAATCGATCTTTTATTCCAGAATCGATAATCGCAAAAAAAAAAAAAAAAAAAAAAAAAAAATTTGGGTGCTTGTAATCAGGCCACTCACTGAACAGCAGGCCAGGCGCCGCCTACTGGTTTACTAGTGGTTTTATTACTTTATTAGTTAGTCTGAAGTAATAATTACACTTCAGGGTTAAAGTGGGTGCATCTCATTGTAAAATTGGACTTCAAACGGCCCAAATCTGGCTTCAAACGGCCCAAATTGGTCTTCAAACGGCCCAAATTTCACGCGCGTCGGCCCATATCGGCCTGGCCTGCTTGGTATCTAATGCCCGGCCTGAATTATGATCCCAGTCCGCTCCTGTTTTTAACTATATCGCCCAGCCCTACTCATGATATATAATATACAGTCTCTAGTGTATGATTCAACTTTTCCCATGTTCTAATCTAGTGTAAAAAAGCAAACAAACTGAAAAAAGAAAAGAAAAAAATAAACAAAAATCGCAATAAATCGTAATATCGAATCGCAATAATCGTAGAATCGCAATACTTAAGAATCGCAATATAAATCGAATCGGCACCCAAGAATCGTGATAGTATCGAATCGGGAGATAAGTGAATCGCCACAGCCCTAGTTGAGACCTCATTTACAATATAGCTGAGTATAAGACTTAAACAAAAACATCGACAAAGGATCGTAGACACCAAGAACCATAATAGGAATCAGTCAAGCTGGAAGTGAGATAAGAACAACTTTTATCTTTTATTATCTTTTAACTTTATGATGCAAACTTTGGACTGTTTGGTATGTTATTCCATGTAACAAAGGTGAGAAGAACTGGATTTTCCAAGTTCATTAATCTCTCCAGACAGACTTTCGACTCAATCAAAAATCTGTCGGCAAGCTGCGTGAAAAGCTGTGTACCAGCGCTCGCAGGGTGCAGGCTCGCAGGGTGCAGGCTCGCAGGGTGCAGGCTCGCATGCTGCGCTTTACCCGATCAAAACGAAGTGAACGTGACCGCTGTGTAGTCAAAACTTAGCATTTTCAACGTGTAGCAAGTTGCTACTAGCAACGAGCTAGAGTTGTTATTGTTGTTTCATAGCGACGGAGGGATTTGAGAGCGACACGCAGGGAGGGGAAACGAAATCGATAAATACAAGTTAGTTGTAGTTGGAGCCTATAGTCACATGGGCCAAACCCCAAAATTGCACATATCGGTACCACTCAAGTGGGCAAATTCTAATCATGATTTTTGTACAGGTATATATCCATAGACGATATTTTAGTATGATAGCCTTTGCAGAATGGTAGCTTTGTCACAGCTATCAGCTCATGAAGTTAGCCAGCCCCAATAAAAAGCATAATGTGAAATTAATGAATGTGGGAAAAAAAAAAAAGAAAAAAAAACTTAATAGGGTCTTCTCCCTCTCCCTCATGGATGAATGAATGAATGTGTGAGTGAAAGGGTCGTTTTACAATAGCTATTCAGAATTGATTGTGGACGGATATACCACCTCGTGCACGAGAACATCCATCTGCTGGTCAGTGAATCGTGCTCTCATTCTGCTGGCCATGTTGTCTGTCTTTCTCTCTCCCTCTCTCTCTCATCTCTCTCTCTCTGCTCCAGCGGCTAACGCTGGCTTTTAAAGGGGATGGGATAGGCGACTTTGATGGTTTATTGATATGAGCCCAGCTGGCACATGGTCACACCTGTGAATAATTGTTGCTTTAACCCATTGATACCTGATGCAGCATTTGTGTGTGTATCCCTTTAAGACCCAAGCATGGCCATTTACTGCTTTAGTGCGGAGTGCACAGGCATTTTGCGGTGCACTGAGAATAGCAGAGCACTTGGCCACGCCTCTCCAAATTACGCTGCGGCGCACGCAAAAAGCCACGCAATCGCTAATTAGCGCGTTTGGGAAGATGGGGCCCCTAGTGTCTTAAAACAAGACGCATTGACTGCTGCAATTTGCAAATGCTCCCACCTACCCGTCTGTACTTCCTGCAGGGGAAGGTTGGTCAAAACGGAAAGGGGAAATTTAGGCAGAACACCCGCTCAGTCCAATCACCTGCATCGGTTTTGTTTACATGTGTCATGATTGGTCAAATGCCATCAAACTTCCTCCAGTCTGAAGTGTTTGTTTCTCCCTTTGGAAGATGACAGCTTCCTCTGACCAAATTGTAATGGGCTGTAGACTGTCTCTAGAGTATTTGAAGATTGTGGAAGAGATAGACTGGCTTGAGAGACTAGTCAAGACCCAGTTCTCTTCTGGACATTTGATTCCTGTTCTGTCTATGCCAGTCCAATGCATTCTGTTCCAGTCTAGCCCAGTCTAGTCTAGCCCATCTCATTTGTGGACAGTAGACTGAGAGGAGCAGTAACCACCGAGCAGGGGCGTATCTACGGGTGGGCCTGGGTAGGCACAGGCCCACCCACTTCTTGCCCTGGCCCACCCAAAAAAAAAAACATTTTTTTTTTTTTAATTGGTTGTTTTCTAGAGGCAAACTTGCTGCTGTATTGCTAGCCAATGGTTTTGTTACTTTTGTAAAAACGCAGGGCACATCATCTCCAGAGTCTAATGCATGACAACTTCATGACATCTAGGAATTTTGTTCTCTCTGTGGATAAATAAACCAGATATATATATGGATCAGTGGTTCTAATTTCTGTATAAAGTAACAGTATACACACAAGTATAAGCATTCATGTATGCAACATTTGGCACCTATATGTAACCTTTTAAGGTTGAGATAATTGTATTATCATTATATGGTCCAAATATTTCAGTAAAGCACTTGAAACACTTGAAATATTCTTGCTTGGGTGGTATCATTCTACTTGAAATGATGGTCAAATGCATTATTTTTAGTAAAATAACACGTCAAATTTTTCGGGGGGCCGGCCACCCGAGTGGGCCCGGCCTTTGGCCGGGCATCTGCACCCCTTCCTATCCAGGCCCACCCAATTTGATCCAGGCCCACCTATAATTCAATTTCTGCATACGCCCCTGCCACCGAGCCAACCCCAGCCACCCACGTCCAGTCCAGTGTAATCCAGTCCAGTCCAGTTTAATCTAGTCCAGTCCAGTGTAATCTAGTCCAGTCCAGTGTAATCCAGTCCAGTCCAGTTTAATCTAGTCCAGTCCAGTGTAATGTAGTCCAGTCCTGTTTTTCGATGTCTCTCGATCAGACATTTATTTATTTATTTTTATTTAACCTTTATTTAACCAGATAAGACATTTGAGATACAAGATCTCTTTTTTGAATGTGATCTGGCCAAGAAGGCAGCAATTACAAGCCAAGTTACAATCAACATAATTACAGTACATATAAAGGAAACATAAAAACAGGGCTATAGAGATGAAAGTTCAAAAAGCAAGGACAACCATCATAAAATACCACATCCAAGGGTAATAAATAACACAGGATCAAGAACGTAAAAACATATGGCCTAAAAACAAATTTACAGGCCGAGAAAGGCAAAGTAAAACTACCGTAGACATTACTGCAGGAGCAGCTTGCAGTAAGAACTTCAGAGAGAGCATGTTTAAAACTGGACAGAGGAATGGAGGAGACCAGTTTTAAACGGGACTGCAGGTCGTTCCACGACCAGGGACCAAAGTAGGAGAGACTCTTTTTTCCAGATTCAGTTTGCATATTTGGCACTTTGAATTTCAACCAGCTATTTGATCTTAAGTTATGGGAGTTGTTTATCACTACAAATGTAGAGCAGATGTATGAGGGTAGTCTGCCCAGGATGGCCTTTTATAAGAACATGTACCAGTGTCGCATTCTGCGCAGGGCAAGGGATAGGGACATGCCATATAAACAGCAGCTCCTCCTGGCTCCTCTCCAGGTCTTCCCCTCAACTCTCCTCCTTTAACGATATCAGCCTTACATTAGAAGATTAAAATACAGCAGCACACTGCAGTCATGTCAAGCTCACTGTCATATAGAGCAGACAGAAAAGGTGCAATGCAGCAGCTGCTAACGGTGAATGTGCAAGTCATTCGGGAATCAAACCCACGGTCCTCAAACTCAGGGTACAGTTTGGCTGGTGGGTGTCTGCTAACTGGATAGGGGGTGTGCAGTTTGGGTGGGGGTTTGAATTAAATGGCTCTCCATCAGTGTTGGGGGTAACTCATTACTCATTACATTACTCCATACATTAGAGCTGGCTATGTGATAACAAACTGTCTCTGCACATTGGAAAGTCTGAATGTATTGTTTTTGGTTCACAGTTTAAACTAAGGAACAAACCCAGTCTCTCGGTAGAATGTAAGGGTGTCATTTTACAGGATAAGGATTGTGTAACGTATCTAGGAAGTCAACTTGATCAGTGTATGAAGAGTGAAGCTATGGCCCTCTCCGTCATGGGTAAAATCCATGCAAAGACTAAATATTTAGCAAGAATATCCAAGTTCCTGGATACGAAGACAATGAGGACTTTAGCTACGTCCTTAATTCAATGCCACTATGACTACACCTGTCTATACTGGTACAGTGGCATAACAAAAAAATCAAAAGACAAACTCCAAAAAGCCCAAAACAAACTCATGAGGGTCATCCTTGGCCTTAGCCCAAGAACGCACATTGGCCCATCCCACTTTAAAGAGTTGAATTGGCTCCCAGTTGAAAACAGAGTCCAACAGCTGAAACTTGTCATGGTTTATAAAATATTACATGACCGTTGCCCCAATTACTTCAACAAGTACTTCCAATATGTCCGGGACATCCATAGTCGGAACACAAGAGCCAGTGTAGCAGATCTGAAATTGCCCAATTTGAAGAGCAAAATAGGAAGAAGCACGTTCCTCTATTCTGGGGGGGAAGAGTGGAACAAAATCCCCAACGAAATCAGGCTAGCCAATTCCCTGAATGGTTTTAAAAAACTTTTGAAAAAATTCTTGATGAGTAAACTAGGATAAAATACGAGTAGAGTCCCCCGTTGTTTTATGGTATGTGTTTTAATTTCTAGTTCCTTTTATTGTTTTATTGTTTTATTGTCTTATTGTTTCTATCGTTGTTTTATGTATGGTTGTTTTAATCAAGTTTCGTTTATCCCTTGTCTGAGTTGTATTGTTTTATCTGATACTCTTATGTTACTGTATGTCATGTTTTTAAAGATCAGGGACCATGATGGAAATAAGTGTACACACTTTTCATGTTATCCCTTGGATATATATGTCTGCATTATCCAAAATAAAATTCATTCATTCATTCATTCAGAGCTCTAGCGTGTGTGGGGAGTGGACCCAGGACACCCAGATCCTTCCTTTTTTTTTAATATATACTTTATTTTAAATTTTTTATAGAACGATAAACATACTAGACAAACAGGCTCAGACACAGACACAGACACAGACACAGACACAGGCGGCTTTAGCTCAGGAGGTAGAGCGGGTCGGCCAATGACGCAAGGGTTGGCGGTTCGATCCCCGCTCCCTCCCAGCTGCTGTCGTTGTGTCCTTGGGCAAGACACTTAACCCTCCTTGCTCCCGATGGTGTGTAGGCACCCTGCGTGGCAGCCTGCCGCCATCGGTGTATGAATGGGTGAATGTAGACTATCTACTGATTGTAAAGCGCTTTGGATAAAAGCGCTATATAAATGCAGGCCATTTACCATTTACCATTTAAAAAGTCAAAATAAAAATAATAATAATCAACTATAATATCAAAACAAAACAAAAAACATCTTTGACATTTAACATTGTAACGTGGAGCTACCAGCCGCACAAAGTGCTTATGTGCTTGTAAGAGATATTGCGTATGGGATCTTATACTGTATAAGGGGTCTGTGGGAAATCAGCTGGGCAAAAGTCAAATCTACAGCATGTATGTACAGAACAGTCAAAATATGAATGCATAGTGAAAGTCACATTGCAGGCTTGCTTACTCAGTGATAAGCAATAGTGAATGAAGTTAGAATTGGCGATGCTAAATACACCAGTCGATGCCATTTCCTGGTCTGTTAATAAAGTGTGTCTGCCGTACGGTGCTGAGCTCTATGCAGCATGCAGTCAGCCACACAGGATACTGTGGTCAGATAGACTGGCTGATTTCCTTCCCTATGGAGAGTATCTGTATGAGTCAGCTGCAATACAACTTGCTTTTGATTTCAACAGTAGTGTGTTAGTAAAACATGCATCTGTGTGTGTGTGTGTGTGTGTGTGTGTGTGTGTGTGTGTGTGCGTGTGCGCGTGCGTGTGTGTGTGCAGAGGAGGCATACATACTGTACTACTTCGTAGGGCTGGGCAATATAATCGATACGGCAATATATCGCGATATTTTATTTCCCGATACTGTATCGATACTTGGACGCCATGTATCGCGATATTAACAAAAAAAAAAAAAAATTGCAGGCCATGCCATGCCAGGCATCTGCATCTGGTGATTCCCACCCCTAATCGATACTGTATCGATATTTCCCATATCGATGCGTTCAGTAACACTCAACACTCAGTAGTTTTGACTAAATTTGTCCACTAACTTATCAGTGTAAAGTGATGTACATATTATTACACTACCTGGGTGGTACACAGTGTGTTGTATCTTTAGCTCTATTATTTAATTTTGAGTCAATTCTGTAGAATATCGCAATATATCGCAATTTAGAACACGGCTCTCTTGAATACTCGATTCTGATTGGTCAATCAACAATATTCACCGGTCATTATTTCTCGACAACCGACCGCTGCTCTGCCACACCTGGATTAATCAGTTGATAAGAGCCTTTTGTCAGCAAACACTACTAATTAGGCCAACCAGTTGCAGCTGTGGTGTCTTGTGTGCCAATTACGAATGAAACCGCTTTGTCGTTGAAAACGCTATTAAAATATCTATTTGAATAATTATTTTTGTCAGATTATTGAATGATTTAGTTGTAGGCCGTGTTCTAAGCGGGATAATGTATATTGAGGTGGTGATTACTGGGAAATAATGACCTTCAGGTGAATGATTAAGCCCTCCGCTGCGCGTCGGGCTCAATCCACCTGTCGGTCATTATTTCCCCCGTAATCACCGCCTCAATATACATTATCCCTTACATGTATCGCATCGCAATATATCGTGATACAATCGTATCGTGACCCCAAGTATCGTGATACGTATCGTATCGTGAGATCCTTGCCAATGCCCAGCCCTACTACTTCTTCATGTTGATTTCTCTTGGCTGTACTGTTCAGTGCAGTGGTGCACCTTGGCTGAGTCCCTCTCTGCAGTCATACATCAGGATCATTGTAAAAAGTGCACTCTCCCTCTGTAGGCTGAGGCTTGGCAGCCTCTGATTAAAGTGCTTTGACTGCACTGGGCCACTCCTACATCTGCTGTAAATCAGCACCATTTAGCAGCAGCCACTTTCTGGGAGACGTGCATCGATTTTCTGCTTTATGAATCAAAACCAACGTCGAGCCTGCAGACTGGTGAGGGTGTGGCCTAATTAATATGTTGAAGTTTCTCTTTTTTCAGATGTGAAGGATACACGTTTTATTGCTCTAATGGAGCACAGCTGGCACCATGCCAGTTATGACTCATTCGGCCAAGAGCCTCGTCAATTTCACAGTAGTGGAGAATGCATATATATATATATATATATATATATATATATATATATATATATATATATATATATAGTCATAGTGGAGAATGCATTATATATTCAAAAAACCAGAAGTGGCACAGACTCACTGTAGTATGCGGAGCGCAGCGATTCAACTAATATTTGAGTCTGGGGAGAGACTAGGTTAAACCAAACAGAGCATTTTTTCCCTCCGCAATTCCAGAATGGAGATCAGCGCTGCCAGACTCCCCTCCCGGAATGGAGGGAAGTCTGGCAAGCGAGACTAAGAGTACAGAAATGAGCCAGTTTAAATTAAATAAGACAGAAGAGATTTTGGGGGAATAAAGGAGTTTAAAAGAAACACAGTTGTAATGCATGAACACATGCGCGCACACACACACGCATGCACGCACACACACACACACACACACACACAGTGCTGTATGTACCTCCTGGATCTGTAGCTTTCCGTCAGCAGTGACATCGTACGCTGACATAAACTTCTGCTTCAGCTTCTGGACTCTCTCCTCTGTCACTTTCTCCTGGAGTAGAATAGAGCAGAACAGAACATTGATTTCTTTCCTCGGTGCCACAACTACAAAAACACAACACCAGACACAAGCAGGCATTATTTCTTTTCAAAATCAAGCATGATTTGAACAAGCTTGAATTCGCAATAGCTGTGAGCAGATATTTGAATTGTAGTACGACGATTATAATCGCTCGAGTGACACCACTGATGACATCACAATTGCTTGATTGACATCACTGATGACATCATCAAAGTGACATTACCAATTCTAATACATCAGTAAGTGATATCTGTGATTTATGACAGACATGTCGTCAGTGATGATGTAATCATTGATGTCATCAGCGATGTCATTCGAACAATTGTGATGTCATCGGTGATCCAGTGTGAATTCACAATAGCCAGACCGAATTTCCGATTTTTGTGGACCAATGGAAAAATGTGACATGATATTGACTGTCATTATAGAGCTTGAGTCACAGCTGAGGTGTTTTAGGGCAGCAATGGTCACCATGGATGCTACTAATTAATTTTTCATTGTGATTTCTCAGCTCCAGGCGACCTGTTGTGTATATTTGTTCTGCCTGATTGACGCTATGTTTGTGCCGATAGGGCTTCTTTTGTTGGCACTGCTGTTGCTAAGGACATGCATTTGATTTGATGTATTCACAATAGTACACATGGCATGGACAGCTTTGGCATTACAAAGCCTATTCACCTTATTCACCACGCCCACTTTTTCTCTCTTCCGTGTTCGACGCAACGTATTTGTTCTTCCGGTTCAGCGCTAGTTGGCGGCCATTTTCAAAATAAAACGTCAGTATGAATTAAGTTTGGCAACATTCAGAATTAAGCTACACTGCGGCCAACTTCAGTTACATGTTCATAACGTTACTGCTGCGAGGAGCCGATGGCTGTACCCGGTCGGCATTTAACGTTAGTTACAAAAGCACGTCGACAGTGTTTTCTCACTGCCAGTAGCCTAACTACAGTAGGGTTTGACAGATAGCACAGTCAGCGCTCCTGGTCCTCGCTGCTCGTTAAGGATTTCCAATAGGCGTTATTCTGATAAACTGGTCACATACATGTTACGTTCTCACCCGGCAAATATTAAAACTTTAAAACAGTTTTTTTTTCTTGCTTGAAAACAGCTTTTTGGCAAGTCTAAATGACTACGGTAGGCTTAATCTACTTCCTGGTCTAAAACCGGAAAGACGATTACGAAATGACGTCATGCAGAAGCGTCCTTGTATGGGCAAAGAATAAGGTGAATACTCTCTGCAAAGGGGCTGGGAAGTCCAGCTCGCATAGCTTTCTACTGAGAGGGAAGCAGAGTGCCCCCTAGAGGAGAACGACAAGAGAACCAGCATCTGCACTTAGCATGAATAGAGAAGACTTGCATTATAGAATATATTAGAATAGAACAAACTAGCCAGCATAAAGAGTTGTTGATGATGATGATAGGGAAATACTGGAGCCCACAGGGGACAAAACTCACATCACCTGGGGGATGATGACATTCAAGATGCAAGATTATTTTAATAGCCATAATAAACATTATGAGGAATTTGGGGATTTGGGTTTTTTTTTTTTAAATGCATTTGTGGGCCGGAATCTTTTTTACACTAAAAAACAGTGCCAGGATGTAAACAAACTGGCATTTGAGGGGTTAAAATTCAGAGTAGGAATGAATTGCTGGTCACTAATGATGAGGGCTGAACCTACAATAAATAAATACATCTTCTACTGTACAACTTCTGTATGGTCAGACTTTTCTTTGGGTCAGTGTATTTGACCAAGACACAAGAGTTAAATGTCTGTGGGATAATGTGCCAATGGGGGGGGGGGGCGGGGGGGTATTCCTGATTTGTGGGGGCTTTCGGTTCTCATTGAAGAGGTGGATAGCAGTTGGGATGAAGCCGTCTCTGCGACAGGGACAGCTTTGCAGTACCAGGTTCTTCTGATACGGCAAGACATCAGTTTTCTGCCATGGGGGAGGAGCCTGAAGAGTTTATGTCCTGGGTGGTGGGTGGGGTCGGCCATCATCTTCTGAGACCGCTTTAGCATCCTGGCAGGGTCCTCCTGAATCGATGGCAGGCTACACCCGATCCACCTTCTCAGCTCGGCGGATGATGCGCTGCAGGTTGGAGGTATCCTTGTGGGCAGCACCAGCATCATACCAGACGGTGATGGAGGAGGTGATGATGGACTCGACGGTGGAGGTGTAGAAACATCTCAAATGCCTTTGGCACCTTGAACTTCCTCAGTGGCCAAAGAAAGTACATCCTGGTGCCTTCTTGGTGAGAGCTTTGATGTTCAGCTCCTGGCTGATTGTTGAGCACATAGAAAAGTGAAAGGGCTCAGCAGTGTTGGGAGTCACCCTGAGGGTGATGGGAGAAGGTGGAGCTGCGTTCTTCCTGTAGTCCACAACCATCTCCACTGCCTTTTGGACATTGAGCTCCAGGTTGTTTTGACCGCACCAAGTCATCAGGTGGTCCATCTCCTGCCTGTATACGCAGACTCGTCTCCATTGGAGATGAGCCGTACTGTATGAGGGTGGTGTCATCTGCGATTCTCAGGAGCTTGACTTGACTGATGGCTGCTGGAGGTGCAGCTGTTGGTGTAGAGAAGTAGTATGGAGAGAGGACGCCGCCCTGGGCAGCTCCATGGAAGAACATGGAGGGACATGTTCTTATACATGGAGCGGTTGAGCTTTAATATAATAGTAGTAGTAGTAGTAGTAGTAGTAGTAGTAGTAGTACTTTATTGTCACTTCATGGTACAAGTATCACGAGCGAAATTCTGCTTGGTTCGCTCTCAGAGTCGGAGAGCAAAACCGGGTCGCCATTGAACAGCGCCAGCAATTTGGATTGGACAAAGCATTAATGTAATTAAGTGTATGGAAAGACATGGTAAAGAATAGAATAGAATAGAATAGAATAGAATAGAATACAATTCTTATAAATGGTAACCGAAAGCTAATATTACACATCAGAAAGACAAAGTGAAAGATATTAGCGAATACGGGGAAATATATAAAGGAGGCGAGGGGGAAATTTACTCAATATAAGTTAATACACAGGTTTTATTTTACACCCTCTAAGCTTCACAGGATGGGTTTGATGGCCAATAATTTATGTTGTAAATGTCAGGCAGAGACGGGAACGTTTTTACATGCAATATGGGAGTGATGCAAACTGCTTTACCCGGTTTGGGAATAAGTAATAGAATACGGTACATAGGGAAATGGTTGGGTGCGGAGGTGCCTGTGTCACCAAGGTTATGCCTGTTGGGGGACCAAACAGAAGTGCCAAATACATCGAAGTACGACTTTGCAGTGATAAATGTAGGCGTGGTCACGGCTGCCAGAATGATTCTCAGATTATGGAAAAGTACATCCTCTCCAGATTTAAAAAAGTGGGTAGAATTCATGTTAGAAATAGTATCATATGAACACACGTTGGCAAGAGTCAATGATAGAAATGAGGATTTCAAAATTGCATGGGACCGCTTCTTTGCTCATAGCATGACTGGGACACTGTGAGGTGGCTATATTATATTATATTGCTTTAATTATTTTATTTTTTGTTGTGAATATATCAAGAAAACAAGTACCGTAAATTCCGGACTATAAGCCGCACCTTTTTTCCCGTTTTTTGGCCTTTTTTGGCCCCTGCGGCTTATATAACGGTGCGGCTTATCTATGGATTAAAAAAAAAAAAAAAAAAAAAAAAAAAAAAAAAAAAATCTCTTTTTTAGCACTCTTTCTAACTATAAATCCTATATAACTATAATAAGTTTTAATTTCCTCTCTTGCCCTCTTTTCACCACACTGTATGACACTGTGTGCACTGTAAAAAACAACACAGGTGGTGTTGTGTTATGTTGTTTTGTTGAAATGTTAATAAATGGGAGCTTCCTCAAACAGCCATCTCTTTCCCGACAATCCCCTCTGTGCATGAACCCTTACATATGGTAATTCAACATTAAAACACAATAAATAAAAAAAGAAAAAAAAAAGAAAATACCATTAAAACACCCGCGGCTTATAGTCCGGTGCGGCTTATATAAGAAAAAAATAGTCAACTTTGCAGGTGCGGCTTATAGTCCGGAATTTACGGTATGTTCATTTATTACATGCCTGGAAATGTTTGTTTGTGTTTATGCTGTCTGTGTGTGTAAATAAATAAATAACTTTATTTACAAAAAAAAAAGAAAGACAAAGTGAAGTGTGGTCGGTGGTCTGTTTGCTTTATTACAACCCCATTAGTATCCTATGGGGTCCACACACACACACACACACACACACACACACACACACACACACACACACACACACACACACACTTTTAGTGTGTGTGATGGTTTCACTCTGACAGTGAACAGAGCTCTTTAATTTGGTTGCATCTAACATCCTTAGCGTCACCACACCCGTCCACTTAACGTCTAACACACACACACACACACACACACACACACACACACACACACACACACACACACACACACACCCGTCCACTTAACGTCTAGCAGGGCTTAGCTGCACACACAGGAGAAAATACATAGTGGCACGAAGTCTGGTTCCAAAGCCAGTTACACTTGCTGGAAGATCAGACTTGGGTAGTAACTGATTACATGTAATCTGATTACTGTAATCAGGACAGAAAAAAGGTAACTGTAATCCCTACAGTTACAGGAAAAAATGATGGAATCAAGATTACAGTTACATTTAGAAAAACAATGGGATTACTAGCACTATTACAATAGAAAAATCCATGTATTGTATTCTATTTATTGTGTATTGTGTATTTATCCAAGTGGCTGTGCACTGTAAATATTGACTCTTCCTATTGTCTACTTTGTTTGATATCATATGGTGCAAATAAACAAAACCTAAAACCCTGGAGAGAAAAATCACACTTTGCTCTTAAAAAGGACCAGTACAGCCAAAAAATAAAGATATCATACCAGATATCAGTGCACTGTAATCCAAAGATGGAAATATTATTATTGTTATTGTTGTATTATCATGAATGAGAAACATACAGCGGATTGTCTGAGACCAACGAACACAAAGTCTGAAATGGGTAGGCCTATTAGTTGTTTTTTTTGGGGTCAACTGCAGGAAATTTGTTCAAAAGTAATCCAAAAGTAATGGAAAGTAACCAGTTATTGTGATACTTGGATTACATTACCGATTACAATCTTTTACCGGTTAATCAGTAATTGTATCAATGACATTTTTAAAGTAACCCCAACCCTGTTAGAAGATGCTTCAAGGCTTTAGGTTTTGTGTTTTTACATGAAAACAGTAGGGGTGTCATGATACAAGATACATTCAGTTCACAATACGATACGATACACGATACTGGGTTCACGATAATGATACGATATTTTAACAATATTTTTTTTGCGATCGATTTGTAAGTTGAGGGGGCATCCTCCACGCTAATTTGAGTCATTTCACCATTTTCATCCTCCGTGTGTCTGTAACGTCCCTCGTCTGTTCAAACAAAGCAATGAAAAGGAGAGCGAGCATGCAATCAGATGCAGATCAGTGCCACCATGTTCAGCTTCTTTTTCTCGCGATATGAGATTTCATCTCAACGATACATATTGTCACGTTTTGATATCGCGATATATTGTGGGACGATATATTGTGACATCCCTAGAAAACAGCGACAATTAATTAATGTACCCTTATTGTAAAGTGTTACCACACCATCTACTCCCTCCCCTTCAAGTTATGGATGATGTCATCCATATATAAAACATGGACTCACCTGCGGACCCAGTCTCTTCATCATGTGACGGAAAAAGTCGTCCAGCTCTTTGTCCTCGATGTAGCCATTATCTGTCAAATATAAATTAAATTAAAGATTAAAAAATAATAATAATAATAAAATAAATAAATAAATATAAATAAATCTCATTCACACCTGTGCTTTATCATATGAGTCCATTTAGGAAGTGGAATTTCTTATTAATGTCAATATTGAAAAAGATTGTTAAAAACTGCTACCCATTCTATTAAAAATGAAATGCTATACCATCTTTTTACATGTTAACCCTGATCTGCTGTGTGATAGGATAGCTGCTTATACCGAGATAAAATACCTTTTTACTCACAATTAACCTTAGTCCTTATTACACATAAAAATACATACTGTAAAAAAAAAGTTTGCTTTCTTTTGCAATGAAATATTAAAGTCATATTACAGTACTTTTTACACAGAGAAATCAAACCAACCCCATAAATCCTGCACTTATCTCTCTATCTAAAATCCCTAAATTTCTTTCTTCTAGAGGCCAATTCTCCATTAAATTTAGAAGAGTAAAACTATGGAATGAATTTTTCTTTCTAGCTGAAAAACCTTCCCTAATAATTTACAAAAAAGCTCTTAAGGAACTCCTAATTACTTCTGACAATACGTAAAAAATCTTTCTTCTTCTGTATCTTGCTCTATTTCTCTTTCTTTTGTTATTGTGTATGTACAAACATTTGAACTGTTAAATGAGGTGGAGTGCGCCTTATAAGCCCTCTGGGCTTTCTTTGCCTCCTCCTGCACAGTACTCCTGTCTGTATTTTAGCTCTGTAAATAGCTCATCTGACTTGTCATTTGAACTGTCATAATAATGCCTTTGTTTTGTTTCTACTGTGCGAATAAATAAAACCTAATAAATAATAAATAACCTAATAAAATAATATCTCGCATGTTTATGGAAAAATATCTCATGTCAACTGTCCTCACCGTCTGCGTCAAAGTGCTGCCAGATCTCCAGGAAACCAGCTGCGTCCAGGTTATCAAAAGCACCCTCCATGGTCCAAACACCTAACGCCTGATATGCTGCTGTCAACTTTGGCAACGGCTCTGGTGACAGCCTGCTCTGCACTGCTCACTTGCCTTGTTCCTGACTTAGTAGAAACCCCACCTACTCAGTGTGTGTCTGTGTGTGTGTGTGTGTGTGAGTGTGTGAGTGAGAGAGAGCGAGAGAGAGAGGAAGAGACAGAGAGAGGATTGTGTTGTGCCATCTGGTGGCTGTATTATGACATTGCAAACAAGTGCAACAATAATAGTTATGTATTGTAACTCGAGTTTCCATGATCAAAGGCAGAGCCCCTCAGCAGAGCATCCTATGCTCTTGTCCAATCATTGGAGGCGATTCACACTGAAAACGTTTACATACACCTCATCAGTCAATCAGATGAGCCACATAAACCACAAACGGATGTGATCTCCTGCCAACTCACTAGTCCACTGGGTTCAAGTAGCCCTGACTGCAGTAAGCAGATCGGGGAGTGGGTCAACCTCAACGTGTTTGACTCCGCCCACCTGCCCCCACATGAACCGCACACTGAAGAGAATATTTTTGTAACTGCTAAAATCCAGAAGGTGGCGGTAATGCACAAAAGCTGTTTGCCAACCGCCATAAAACATTAGAAGAAGAAGAAGAAGAGA
This sequence comes from Poromitra crassiceps, assembly GCF_964638095.1. Taxonomy (NCBI): domain Eukaryota; kingdom Metazoa; phylum Chordata; class Actinopteri; order Beryciformes; family Melamphaidae; genus Poromitra; species Poromitra crassiceps. The sequence continues at coordinate 3,124,719 of NC_139641.1, forward strand.
GGAAGAGAGGATGTTTACATTTACTTCCGGGTACCCCTGGGTCCACACATTATAATGGCGGTGGACGGCACAAACTGACGTGTTGAAGACAAAAACAGACAAAGAAGACAAAAATGGTTCGTCCGTGTTGTGTTGTTTAATATCATTCATAACAACACTTTAACTAACGTTAGTGGAGACCAGACTAGCTAATTTACCTGTTGGATCAGACCAGAGTAGACTTGAAGCTAAATTAAATTAACGTAGCGTCAGTAGCTCTGTCTGTAACGTTAACGAGTCTGCAAAAAAACAGCGAGTTTGACAGACAAACAAACGTTATTAGCTAGCTAACACTACATAAAACAAACACAGAAGAAAGGCTAGATACGTCGGACTAGCATGTTTACCAACCGTTTAACCATTTAAATTGAAAGTAGTTGGCCGAAAACAACGAGAGGGTTTGACAGCATTTATTTGACAACACGCACATTTAAACCTGCCGCCTTCCCCAAGTGGTACCCGGAAGTAAATTTGTTTACATGGTGACGTCACGGTGATTTGGTCTATAGAGTGAACACTTACTGTTTTTGACACCGACAGGCAGAGATGGGAAAAGTACTGACATTCTGTACTTGAGTAGAAGTACAGTTACTTGTGTAAAAAACTACTCTGGTAAAAGTAGAAGTACTGATTCAATTATTTTACTCAAGTAAAAGTAAAAAAGTACAGGCTCTGAAATGTACCCAACGAGTAAAAGTAAAAGTATTTTTACCGTATCTTTCTGAATGACTGAACCTCACATCATAGAATATAATTTGAGGATAAAAGATCCCCTACAAATGTTTTACACATATTAAAACTCTACTTTAAATAGTGTGCTATGGTTTTTCCACACAAAAAAACCCCATTAAAATCATATCTAGTCCTCCCTCATTAATATTTCCATGATATATGAATGTGCAAATAGTTAGACAAGTTTAACTGCTGGATACAAGGTGTCCCTTACAAAGTGCAGTATCACAATACTCGAGACTGATATGATACTGATACCCAGAGATGGGCGAAAATACATCATAAAGTATTTTGATACAAATTACAAATACTTGCTCAAAAAATGTATCACAATACAAATAGAAAATACTCGTCTGAAAAATGTATTTGAGATACAAATACGTATTTTGTATTTTGAAAATACATAAAAATACATTTTATAAAAACTGATAAAGAGCTGCAACAATTAGTCAATCCATCAATTCATTGCTAAATATTACATTAATTGCCTATTTTGATCATCTGTTCATCATTTTGAGCCATTTCTGTAAAGAAAATGTCCTAATTCTCTGATTCCAGCTTATCAAATGTGAAATTTTCTGGTTTCCTTAGATGGTAAATCATCTCTTAGTCCTCTGTGACAGTATTCTCCTTTGTGTACTAGGGTTGGCAGCACCATGGACGATGGCATCGACCATCGTCGATGGGCCGACCCCCATCGACCTCTGACACTTCTACATCGGACCATCGTGATTATCTGTTTGAATAAAAAAATTGGCAGATTTAATAATAAAAAAGGCTATCTCCACTCAACCGCGACACACGGGGGACGCACAGGCGGCATTAAACAAGCGGCAAAGCGTACCTTATCCCCAGTTCAGAGAAGTGGTAAAGCGGAGAGGAAGATAAGATAAGCAGAAGTCGGTTGTGTTGTGAAAATGTTAAGAAAGAAGAAACTTCACGTTCTTTCCTGTTTGCAACCCAATGTGAGTAATGTTACAAGTCTTCAACTGTGAATTCAACTCGCCTGTTTCCAGGAACTCTCTCCATTACATACTGTGTAGGCTGCCTGATGCTGTGTTTCTATCTCTCCTTAAGGTAACCCAATGTTAGGTTCAAAACTGAGCCCACACAAATCTAACGTTAGCCACCACTAATTCTGCCCCTTTTCTGCCAGCTAGTTAAATTAAACACACACACGTTGTTGGTGACGATCTGTAACGTTAACGTTTGATTGTTTTGCGCCTTTCAATATTGCTGGTAGTGATAGCCTACTGTTTGAATTGCCTGGCTCTGTGTAGTAGTAGCCTATCCAAGCCCGCTGGTCTCTCATGACATGTAGAGCTCAGCTGTCCTGTTGTAAACGTGAACGTACATTGCAGTGGCGCAGCCAAACGGCACCGCATGGACTTCATAAATCATTAATTAACCCCACCCCCCCGTCAACGACGATGCCAACGTCCATCGCGATGTTTCACTGTGGAACCATCGCGATGGTTATTTAGGTGACATCGCACAACCCTATTGTGTACCCTCTAACACATTACAGTTCTTTCATTTCAGTTTTAGCTGTTTTTCAGCACAGCTAATTTCTCCCTCACTTCAGCTGTTAATCACCTTCTGTGAGGGCTTTTGACTTACAGGCAGCATTTCTACATGTTAACCTCAAGCTTTGGAACTTTGACCATGTTAGCCCTAAATATCTGACATCATAACAGTATCCCTGGAGATGATGCGCCATGGCTGCAGTTATGGAAATCGCCGGCTCTACGGACTCCCAAAATCATGACTGACAGACAGACAGACACCGCCCACCCACCTTGGTGCCATCGTGCAAATGTGCGCCATCGGCTCATACTACATCAGAGTTGCTCGAGTGACATCACTGATGACATCACAACTGCCTGAGTGACATCACAGTTGGGCAATCAGTGGCTCGAGTGACATCACTGATGACATCACAATTGATCGAGTGACATCACTGATGACATCACAATCATGACCCACACTGCTGCCACACACACTGCCACCCACTTTGCCAATTTTAATTAAGGAGATAATTAGTTGTGTCTTGATACATACAATATGATACACAGGTTTGAATATGCAGTAAACCGTTTCATTTGCAGATAGGCCAGTGCATGCAATATCTAATCATCAATTTATATTAGTAATTTATCTCTGGGGGAATTTCCACCAACACAAGGCTTCATACTAGACGAAGAAGTGATGTGAAGTCTGACTCAAGACCCACCCTACTCTGCCTCTGATTTGTCGTTGAGTTTGTTCAAAGCGTACCTTATCCCCAGTTCAGAGAAGTGGTAAGGCGGAGAGGAAGATAAGATAAGCAGAAGTCGGTTGTGTTGTGAAAATGTTAAGAAAGAAGAAACTTCACGTTCTTTCCTGTTTGCAACCCAATGTGAGTAATGTTACAAGTCTTCAACTGTGAATTCAACTCGCCTGTTTCCAGGAACTCTCTCCATTACATACTGTGTAGGCTGCCTGATGCTGTGTTTCTATAGTAGAAGTGACATGTCACATTTCTTTCCTCCACAGTTTAAACCTGTGTCAATGGTAAGAATGTGTCAATTTGAGAATCAAATAACATAAAATTAAAGAAAAAAGTATTTTATGTATTTAAAATACACAAAATACAAGGTCTGAAAGTATCTTGATACAAATTACATCTTATTTTTCTCGGTCCAGCCAAATACAAATGACAAAATACACAAATGTATTTGAAATACGTATTTTAAATACATTTATTTAAAATACTGCCCATCTCTGCTGATACCTAATGGATAAGGAACTGAATGTCCACAGGTTGATCACATTCACAAATTCAAGGTTTATTATTAAGACAGAACTGTCTCTGGTGTTAGAACACCACCATATTCCATATTAGCTGAATGTTGACAGTGCACAAACTGAATGTATGTGTTAGAACAACACCATAAGGGGCCATGCGGTTATTTAAAAAAGAACGCTTGGAAAAGCCAGATTATGGCAACTCTGGAAGCAGCGAGATGAAAATCCTCCTCTCCTGGGAGAAGAGGAGCAGGGCGCTTTTCCTGTTAAACTTTCCTCAGCTTTCAGCGCCCAGAGCGCTGCGCTAAAAAAAACACCACCAGCTTTTAAACGCGATGAAATGCTTCTTGAAAGAGATGCGCGCTAAGCGCGTACTTATAGAGAATGAATTGCAAAAAGACTAGCGCTAATAAGTGCTGGCTGTCTGCACGGCTCCTAATGTCTGCGTGTGTCTCCCCTCAGAGAACATCCGTGTTTCTCTTCTTTGTCCACGCCCCGGAGGAGTGCCAAGTCATACTATTGGCGGAGCTGGAATGAGCTTTTATCAGCAGCGCTGGGAAACTCGTCTATTACTTCTGCTCCGTTCTCCCGTTTCTACTCGTTTTTAAATTACATTCTCGTGCATTTAAACAAAAGTAACGAACCTGTTTTGAAAATGTACACAAGTAAAAGTACAGATACTTGTGTTAAAATGTAACGAGTAAAAGTAAAAAGTCCTCAGAAAATTAAATACTCAAGTAAAGTACAGATACTCGAAAAATCTACTTAAGTACAGTAACGAAGTATTTGTACTTCATTACTTCCCATCTCTGCCGACAGGAATAAAGCGTGTTCAAGTGTCAATGGCACAGACATCACTTCAGTCTCTGATCTCCTTAATGTAGCTGATATAATTGAGTGTACACAAATTTAACATGTGTCACTCACTTGTGGAAATGCTATGGTATATATATTTTTAAATATAGGCAGCATGGATAAAATAATGGATTAGTAAAAAGAAAACATTTAACAAGTAAAAATATAGGAATGTCTGTCTATCAAATGCATTGATTTCACTTCACTGTTCCAATTCAGCTGGCCCTAGTTACACAGGTTTCAAGTTCAGTGGGAGCTGAACTTCAGTAAGAAGTTGTGTGTGAAGTTTTGAGGGCTCATGAAAATGTAAACGTGTTCCCATTATTTTATTCACAAGATGAGACAAGAATATCGAATATTAGGTAAAAAATATCCCAACACCTACACAGAACATTACAATAATAATGTGTTGTAGTCACTGATGGATAAACCTATACAAAGTCTGCTAGGATCCCCACTAGCTGCTAAACACAGTGATATTCAGAGTCGATGGGTTAGGTTTTCTATAGATACCTGGTTTCGTCTAGTGAAACAACTTAAAATTCAGAAAGAAATAATATTGAGGTGGCTGAGCTTTGACCCAGACTTTAAGCCAGCTGCAAGTGATAATAGATTTATTCAATGGGCAGAGAAAAGAATCACAGCACTGTTTGTTGGTTCAGTTTGATAAGCAGGAATTTCCAGAGAATGTCATAAAAATACGATCTTGTTCAACAGGATTTTTACAGATATATTAGAGTAGTTTTGTGGATACATGATAAACACTGTAAAAAGAGTCACTATGAACTTTATCCTGCGGAGGGCAGTAATACGCCTAGAAGCGTGCACACTGCCGAAGATCTGATAGAAGAGCTGAGTTTTACTTTGTGGGCGGAGTCAAACACGTTTGACTCCGCCCGCGTTGAGCCACTCCCCGATCTGCAGTCTGCAGTCAGGGGCTTCTCACTGGGTTTCTTCAGGGACTCGTGTAGCAGCAGAGCGGCCACTAGGGGGCGCCGCCAGTGATCATAGAATTATTCAATTCAATTCAAGTTTATTGTCATTAACAAATGTGTAAGCACATGTAGCAGCAAATAATTGCATATTTCAGAAGGATCATTCACTTTGTGATGCAAGCATGACATTTGGCACAGATAGAGAGGCAAAGTGAACGTCACTTCCTGCTTCTGTACCAGCCGCTGAACAAAATATGAATGGTGGTGAACGGAAACGTTACTTTTTTTATCCCGTTTGAATTGTGCCACGGGGTGCCAACGTTAATTTTGTCGATTTAAAACATAACTTTGCATGTCAGGAAAGTCGCAGTTTGTCGCCAAACTGTTGCACTACAAGTTATAAAATCAGAAAGACTATGTAACCCACCTAGCGCGAGTGATCACCTAGTTTGCAGGTAGATCTAATTTCTAGGTTCTAAGAGGAGACTGGTATATCATGAAGTGGTTACATTTCCATAAAATTACTAATTCCTTCCCAAATTCAATAACTCACACCAGCAACAGTATAGCTTTTTGATTTAACTTGAGTATTATTTCTCTTTTTTTCTTATTTTGTCTTTTTCGTACTTTTGTCTTATTTCCTTTCAGTTAAAACAATAACATTCCATTAGAGCCCGACCGATATTATCGGCCCGCCGATATTATCGGCCGATATTGGCGATTATCGATATATCGGTATCGGTAAAAAAAAAAAAAAAATTATCGGCCGTTTTTTTTTATATATATATATATAAGTTATAGACAGCATGGACAGCATGTTGTGTATATTTGATATTTTTTCTTAACTATTTGTTCTATTGTGTTTTTGTATTTCTAGTTATTTATAATTATTAAATTCCCAGTTAAGTTTACTGTTTCATTGCATTGAGTTTATTAATAAGCTGTAAAATATCCTGCCTACATCACATATTTCAATTCATGTCAACTCAATCATATCTTTGTCAAGTGTTTGATATTTGAGGGTTGCTGATGTGGTGCCTCCTCTGGTCGTTAAGGGCGCCTGTTCGGAGGGAGGGGAACTCGTTGGAATATCGTGATCCTCCCACGTGCTATGTCCTACCGGTGAAGCGGCTGGCTAACTGCCCATGTGGAAGCATGGAGCCAGTTTTCGGCTCTCCCCAGATCGGCAGAGGGTGGAGCAGCAACCAGGATAAATAAATAAAAAATTAGCACTAATGGGGGATTAGCACTAATGCGGGATAAACATTTGATGATAAAAACAAAAATAAAATAAAATAAAAATATCGGCCGATATTATCGGTATTGGTAATTTTTTATTCCCTAAAATCGGTATCGGTATCGGTTTCAAAAATCCCATATCGGTCGGGCTCTACATTCCATATTACCTTTCGTACACAATAATACACAACCACTTTTCTTAACAGGAATGATTGAAAGTAGTATCTCTGGGCATGAATCAAAAATGCACCTGCATTTCAATAGTAATTACGACCTAAAAAATAAATAAAAGTGCTAGTGTTCACTAGTTTATAATATTTTTCACTGAATCCCAAATACGGCTTATTCATTTGTTCACTATACAACTAAAGGTCTAGCGAGGCAATTTGGTTCAGACCCAGAGTAGGCTAATTGAAATACAATGTTGTTGAGCTCAACCGAATGAAAGGAATGAAAATAATAAAATGAGATCTCAAAAATAAGAGTCTTAGTTCGTCTGTCTGAGTGCACTCAAGTTCCTACCACCATTGTTCGCAAGGAAAACTGTCCATCCTGGCTCCCCGTAGGATGGAGATGAAGAACGTGAGGAATGGTTGATTCTGTAGTGGAGGCGAAGACTGAAGATGATGATGGTGACGGTGAAGATGGCAATGGAGTCCAGGAGGCAGTGGGATGATGGTGACTTGGGCAGCACAGTTCAGTCTGTAGTCTAGTCTCATCAAAAAACCAGCCTGCACAAAACGTGCGGGAATAATCACTCAGTTGTCTATATCAACATTTCACTTGTGGTTCTTCTCAGGACATCAAATACATTACATTCTTACAAATAGCTCAATAACTATAGTTTATTTCAACATTCACATGACACATTTTAGCTTAAAGTCGAAGTGAACCGGAACGGAATGCACCAGCCCGAGCGTCGGACACTGAAAACAAATTGAGAGGCGGACCATATGCGTGTCGATGATTTGATTTGACAATTCTGAGGACTGGCTTTGGCATTGGCCAATCCTGGCGTGTTCCACCCCCAAATCGAGTGGGATTCAGCCTGTTGTCATGCTACGCGAGTGGGATCCGCAGAGTACCAGGCAGCCAGCTGCTTTGTGCGGAGCGAGCGGACAATCCGATCCATAGGTGCTGCCCGCCCGCCTGGAATCTCCGAGAGACAACCCCTGACAGCCAGGGAGGCTGTCATCAGGCTCGGAGGCGCGCGCCATTATAGTTATAAATGTAAATAATATTCCTGGAATGCGTGTTTTAACGAGCCAGTTACATTTCTTTGCATTCTTAGACATTACCGTTTGATTTAGTTTGCATAATTGTTCAAGTTAGTAGTTAGTTTATGGGCTTGAAACTCTGCCAGATGACAGGCACTAGGCGCCATTTTCCCCTTCATTTGGAAGAGAAAATTATCCTGAAATGAAGATTTGATTGACAGCTGCATGTCGTGATATGATTGGTTGAAATGGGGTAGAAATTTGATAGTACTAGGTGACGTCAGCAAACTGTACATTACTGTTATCAATGAAATCTTGAAAAACGAACTTTTGATGTGAAAAAGTGTGAAAAACTAAAGAAATTAGATTGTTGTGATTTGTTTTGCATACATTATTAAATAGGTGCACTGCATACCCAGGTATTTGAACTAAAAGAAAAGAAAAGTCATTCTTGGGTTCAGCTCGACTTTAAACCCCAACTTGTATCTGTCCAGCTTAATGGACTAACTTACTGAAACATAGTCACAACAAAAAGAAAGAAAAACGTATTTGCCAAAACATTAAATGTTTCTGCATGGAGCTAAATTAACAACCACTATCTTACATTGCTCTCTAAATGACAGCTTCGTCAGGTTAGTAGCTCCTCCCGACTGGTTTTAACATCAACGACCAAGGTACGTTTTACCGGTTTGATATTTCGTTTATATTGACAAAGGGAAAAACCAGAAAACGCTCGTAGTTTCGTTTATTCGTTTTTCCTATAAAACGGAAAAACCAAAACTCAGCTCGTTTTCTGGTTTTTTCCTTTTTTCCTTTTTTCGTTTTCAATAGTGGGTGGGTGGTTTTCATTGGTGGGTAGGCCTTCCGCGACCCTTGCTTCTGATTGGCTAGTGTGCTCTGTCAGTTTAAGCTGTACTTTTCAAACTAAGTCTCTAAATGAATAAATAGATAAATATAGAAATAAATAATATAAAAATAAATAAATAAATGCATACATACATACAAAATAAATGAAGAAATAAAATAAAATAAAATAATTAAATAATAGGCTACAAAAAATAAAAATACATAGCTAAAAAAAACAATAAATAAAGTATCTGCCTTAATAGACTGTTCTCAAACTTTTTCATGTCAAGGTCCCCTAAACTAACACAAATCAGACCACATGGACCCTCATTTGATAATATTTTATCAGGGTCCTCCATCTGATATCAGATGTTTCATTAGGAGAAAGTGTATAGCACCCATGGCCAACATTCTGCCATTGTGTTATCGATGGAATTATGAAAATAAATTATTCACGCTTATGCGGAACCCCTCAAACTCGAGGGGTGTCCCCGTAGGCCTAGTTGTCAACACAAAAACAGCCCTACATTGCAGCAGACAGACAGATGGACAGGGATACTGTACTTACGATCAGATTTTTTTTAGTCGCGCACAATCACAAACCTTTGGCAGGTGCAAGCCCAGAAGAGGTCAACATTCAAACAGCACACTGTAACAATAAATAGCAATATTTTGTGAAAACTGCTTTAATAGTAAAATGGTAGGCTACTGTACAAAAGGCCCTGTAATGTTTAGTTGTTTTAGTTCTGTTCAGTTATGGTGTACTTTCTCATTTTAATAGCAAAGCCCCCATGGTGAACTCTACTGGCGTAGACAGTGAGACAGACAGACAGACAGACAGACGGTAGGTCAGGTAGACAGTCAGGTAGACAGGCAGTCAGTCTGAAAGACAGACAGACAGTGAGACAGGGATACTGTAGCTTACTTATGATCAGATTTTTTTTAGTCGCGCACAATCACAAACCTTTGGCAGGTGCAAGCCCAGAAGAGGTCAACATTCAAACAGCACACTGTAACAATAAATAGCAATATTTTGCGAAAACTGCTTTAATAGTAAAATGGTAGGCTACTGCAGTGATTCCCAACCAGGGGTACGTGTACCCCTAGGGGTACTTCAGCAGCTTGCAGGGGGTACTTGGAAAGATTGGGGATTACAATGTATTTCCAAAATGATAAAAACTGATTACTTTTTCCAATTGAAAACTGTCAGAATTGTATTAAAGATGAGTCATTAAAATTATTTTAATAATGAGATGTGTTAGAGAGGTCATCTAAAAGTTTAATATAAGTTTAATATAACACATTTAGGAGAATTATCGACACGCATGAGTGAGGGGTACTATTGGCATGGTAAAACAGCTCAATGGGGTACATAACACAAAAAAGGTTGGGAACCACTGGGCTACTGTACAAAAGGCCCTGTAATGTTTAATTGTTTTAGTTCTGTTCAGTTATGGTGTACTTTCTCATTTTAATAGCAAAGCCCCCATGGTGAACTCTACTGGCGCAACTTGGTAGCCTACTGCAGCTTATAGCCTATAATTATATAAAGGCCTCATCTGCGTGCCTTATGTGAGGTGAAGCCACGGACTTCCAGAGGCACGCAGATGAGGCCTTTATATACTGTAGCCTAATTATAGGCTATAAGCTGCAGTAGGCTACCGGGTTGCGCCAGTAGAGTTCACCATGGGGGCTTTGCTATTAAAATGAGAAAGTCAGGCAGACAGTGAGACAGACAGACAGTCGGTCAGTCAGTCAGTCAGGTAGACAGTCAGTCTGACAGAGAGTCAGTCAGTCAGTGACAGACAGACATCAGTCAGTCAGTCAGGTAGACAGACAGTGAAACACACAGTCAGTTCAGACACTGACAGACAGTCAGGTAGACAGGCAGACAGTGAGACAGACAGACAGACAGACAGACGGTAGGTCAGGTAGACAGTCAGGTAGACAGGCAGTCAGTCTGAAAGACAGACAGACAGTGAGACAGTCAGGCAGACAGTGAGACAGACAGACAGTCGGTCAGTCAGTCAGGTAGACAGTCAGTCTGACAGAGAGTCAGTCAGTCAGTGACAGACAGACATCACTCTGTCTCTCTGTCAGACTGACTGTCTACCTGACTGACTGACCGACCGTCTGTCTGTCTCACTGTCTGCCTGACTGTCTCACTGTCTGTCTGTCTTTCAGACTGACTGCCTGTCTACCTGAGTGTCTACCTGACCTACCGTCTGTCTGTCTGTCTCACTGTCTGCCTGTCTACCTGACTGTCTGTCAGTGTCTGAACTGACTATGTGTTTCACTGTCTGTCTACCTGACTGACTGACTGATGTCTGTCTGTCACTGACTGACTGACTCTCTGTCAGACTGTCTACCTGACTGACTGACCGACCGTCTGTCTGTCTCACTGTCTGCCTGACTGTCTCACTGTCTGTCTGTCTTTCAGACTGACTGCCTGTCTACCTGACTGTCTACCTGACCTACCGTCTGGCTGTCTGTCTGTCTCACTGTCTGCCTGTCTACCTGACTGTCTGTCAGTGTCTGAACTGACTGTGTGTTTCACTGTCTGTCTACCTGACTGACTGATGTCTGTCCGTCACTGACTGACTGACTCTCTGTCGGATGCTGCAATGTTATGAATGAATATAGCTTGCAAGCGGAGGAATACAGAGTATAGCTTAAGGCTGGTACGATATCACTCATTCTCTAGATCAGTGATACTCAACCCGAGGCTCTAGAGCCACATGCGGCTACTTAAAATGAATAAATACAAATCTAATAAAATAATGGGAGGAAAGGGACTTGGATTGTGGCTCTTTCAAAGCTTTGTTTTTGTCAGTGTCTCCTGAATAGGGCAAGGGAGTACCACTGCTCTAGATTATACACAGAGGCCCCAGCAAATCTGTCATCTCTCTCTCTACAATGCAGACAGTTATGGAGTTCTGGACAAAATCGCATAACGATGTTCTCAGATTTGTGTGTGAGCGAGTCCCCCCCAATCACCAATCAGATGGGTCAGTGGCCCTAATTTGGGGACTAAATTATGGTATGGTTTTATTTGGTGATTAAAAAGGGCACATCTTGCCAACACACTAACATAGAAGAGAAATTTAAAATAAAAGAATCACAGAGGATGAAAACACAATAAAGCCCAAAGGCTTATTCCATTGTGGTCCTCGTGGTCCCTTAGGGGTCCTTGAAATGAAAAGGGTCAGAACCACTGGTCTATCACATAGCCACCTTTACTGTAAGAGTGTGATTTAAGCTGCAGTACTCGGCATATGTGCTTGTTGGTTGAGTAGGCTATTTACAGCACAGTACAGTATTCACAGTAAGCTTCTTACTAAATTGCTGAACAGACAATAGGCTACACTAAAACACTCAGGATATACTACAAAACATTTGTAAATGACTGCGTTTATTTGAACACAAAAGCAAAACAACATTTTATTGTTAATGTAGGTGAAAAGAAATCAGAATTATGTATGGCAACCTTTCAGTAAGAACATAACACATTATTATTCAATGAATCATCAATTAGTATGGCTAATAATCACCAAAACAAGTAGCCACTTGTCTATGGTCCGTGATCGGCATAGCCCTGCCTGTAGGAGTAGAACGACTTTTTGGTATAAAAAAAAAGGTGAAATTACAATTTTATATGTAGACTACCAAGAAGTTGATACGCTGATAGTCCTCTCAGCTTTTATTTTGAGATATTTGCTGGTTGGTACAGTACTAGTCTAAACTTTAGACTAATAATAGATGCAATTGGATGTTAGCTGGTACAAAGATGTATTAAATATATCAGCTTAGACCCTGGTTGCAAGTATAACCATTTATAAAAGGCAGGATGAAGGTGGTAGCCTGGGTAAACCCAGCCTTCAATGTGACGTCACAGGCTATGCCTGTAGCGTCAGTTTCTTCGGTGACTGATAGTACATATAGAGGTCATGTGGAGGCTGGATTTACCCAGGTTATGAAAGTGGGGCATAGATTGAGGTGGGGTAATCAAATCCTGGTTGTGGGCACTAATGAGGTGAGTAACTGGCAAAGGTGAGAGGTGATGTTGTGAAAGATTCTGGGAGATTGAGTCCAGGATGTTGATGTACAGTTCAAATTAAGTAGTCCATAGAGGAAGTGAGCAGGTGATGTGGCCTGGGCAGGGATGAACAGGCACAACAGGTGTAGAGGGCGTCCAGGAGGCAGGGCCGAAGGGTGGAGCAACCCTGGACGATGGCCCGGACACCAACGACACAGGCGGAACCTTTCAGGAGGCCGGCCCGGACACTGGTGACGAAGACCATGACGGTAGCTGGGCGGTGCAGAAAGCTGGCGACTAAGGATGGGTGAAAACAAAAGGGGTCAGACGTCACAGCCCTAAAAGAGGCCTTGATTGTCATGCCTGGCCTAATGTCAAATTCAAAGCAACAAAGCTATACACGAAATTACATAACATCCAGTGTGACAGTCAGTCAGTCAGTCAGTCAGTGGCAGACAGACATCAGTCAGTCAGGTAGACAGGCAGACAGGCAGACAGTGAAACACACAGTCAGTTCAGACACTGACAGACAGTGGGACAGACAGACAGTCAGGCAGACAGTGAGACAGTCAGTCAGGTAGACAGGCAGACAGTGAGAGTCAGGCAGACAGTGAGACAGACAGACAGACAGACAGACAGACGGTAGGTCAGGTAGACAGTCAGGTAGACAGGCAGTCAGTCTGAAAGACAGACAGACAGTGAGACAGTCAGGCAGACAGTGAGACAGACAGACAGACGGTCGGTCAGTCAGTCAGTCAGTCAGGTAGACAGTCAGTCTGACAGAGAGTCAGTCAGTCAGTGACAGACAGACATCAGTCAGTCAGGTAGACAGACAGTGAAACACACAGTCAGTTCAGACACTGACAGTCAGGTAGACAGGCAGACAGTGAGACAGTCAGGCAGACAGACGGTAGGTCAGGCAGTCAGTCTGACAACAGTCAGTCAGGTAGACAGGCAGACAGTGAGACAGTCGAGCAGACAGACAGAAAGTCGGAAAGTAGGATATTGACTGTCTGTCTACCTGCTGACTGCAGTCAGGTAGACAGACAGTGAGACAGATTGACAGTCAGACAGACAAGCTAGCTTGTCGCTACATTTTAGACTGTAGAACACCACAACATGAGCGGCAGGTTTGCCTCAAATATAAGTTGAAAGCACATTAATGTAACATACACATCTGTTATAGCTGATATAAGTTTGCAAGCATGGCCACATGGAGAGGACAACATAAAAATGACAAACATAAAACATACCGAAATAACGTTACTCACCTTCATTCCAGAACTGATATTTCAGCCAGGTCCACTTGCTCAGCCCTGCTACAGACAGCTTTGTCTGTGATCCCCGTCTGTCTGTCTGTCTGTCTGTCTGTCTGTCTGTCTGCTGCAATATAGGGCTGTTTTTGTGTTGACAATGACAGAATGTTGGCCATGGGTGCCACACACTATCTCCTAATAAAACATCTAATATCAGATGGGGGACCCTGATCAAATATGATCGAATGAGGGTCCATGTGGTCTAATTTGTTTTAGTTTAGGGGACCTTGACATGTATAAAGGCAGAGACTTTATTGATTTTTTTTTAGCTATGTATTTTTATTTTTTGTAGCCTATTATTTATTTATATTTATTCATTTATTTTGTATTTATGTATGTATTTATTTATTTATTTTTATATTATTTATTTATTTCTATATTTATCTATTTATTCATTTAGAGACTTTTAGTTTGAAAAGTACAGCTTAAACTGACAGAGCACACTAGCCAATCAGAAGCAAGGGTCGCGGAAGGCCTACCCACCAATGAAAACCACCCACCCACTATTGAAAACGAAAAAACGAAAAAAGGAAAAAACCAGAAAACGAGCTGAGTTTTGGTTTTTCCGTTTTATAGGAAAAACGAAAAAACGAAACTACGAGCGTTTTCTGGTTTTTCCCTTTGTCAATATAAACGAAATATCAAACCGGTAAAACGTACCCTGCCCATCAACTTATATCAAGCAGCAATCATGGAGGTTAGCAACAAGCACAGCACGCTACTGTTTTTAGCCTATTAGCTTAGCAGCTAACAGCTAACAGCTAACTCACCAGAATGCCCGATACAAATGGCCGTTCTGGACGGCCGACAGCTCCGTGACTTCTATTTCAGCTTCAAAGGATCTCTCCTTATTTATCTTTTCTCTAGTTTTCTAGTTTAATCAAGTGTTAGAGTGTTCAAACTCTCAGCACAAGAGCTAATGGCTGGAGCTGTTGTGCATGCGTGTCTCATGTCTGTCTGAATTGGAAAAGGAAGAATGCTGGGAAAACCACGTCACTCATGCCCACTTCCTTCTCTAAATTACGCCACCAGAGGGCGCAAATGGACAATAACTGAGAGGCGTAGTTATTCTAATCACAGTCACACCTGTCTAATTGACTTTATTTATTTATTTAGGTTGTCGATTTTTACACCCAAGTATTTGTAGGAGCTAACTTGTTCGATGCAGCTCCCCCCTATGACCACTGGGTCGTGGACTTTGACCGCTTTGGGATCAAAGATCATTTATTTGGTTTTAGATGTGTTTAGGATTAGATTGTTGTCCTCACAACAGGCCTCAACAGCTACAGGCGAGCGAGGCACTGCCCCCTGGAGCAGACACAAACTATGCAGTGTGGAAATGCCTAAACAGATTAAGATCTGCTGTTGGACGAGCAAAAGCCACTGTCGCAAAATGGGGATATTTGAATGAGGGGGACGTTGTGTGTGACTGCGGCACCGAACCACAAACCATGCAGCACCTCCTGATATGCCCCCCCCCCCTGCTGGAACACCCCTGCACAGCATCGGACTTGGCAGAGTTTAATGAGAAAGGACAGCAGTGTGTTCAGCTGTGGCTGAAACACATTTAGCATTATAAGTGACATTTCTTTGTGGACACGATAAGAAGAAGACCAGGCCTCAAAAGCCCAAATCTCCCTGTGATACAGATACACTGAGGGACAGTCATCTGCACACAGCAGGCTCAAGATTATTGTGTCATCTGAGAATTTAATGACAGTATTATTTGGATGACTTCTTCTACAACAGTCATTTGTGTAGGCAGTAAAAAGGAAGGGAGAGCTCATCACGCCCCCTTGAGGCACCCCCATACTGCTAAATTTGATGCTAGAAAGAGAGCCATTAACCATGACCTGTTGCGGTCTCTTAGATAAAAGCGAATAAAACCGTTTAACAATGAACGGGTTAACGTGCATGTTTAACAGCTTCTGGGCACATGAGGTCTAAGCGTGTCAATTTGATTTCTCCATGCTCACTTTGCTGAAGATAGATTGAACCTGATTAGGATCAATAAAAAGACGATCAGAGGAATGACATGTGATAGTATCAAGGTTGAATCCCTCTCCAGCTACCGGAGTCTGTGTTGAATCTGAGGAAGTAATCATTTAGATCATTAGCTTTTTCCACATCATTGAAAGTAACAATCTGCTTCCTACTAGGCTTCATATTAGTGATACTTTTCATAAAGTCCCAAAGCCCTTTGCTGTCCATTGAGCTGACACTTTCCTCCAGTGCAGCCCGATGCTTCTCTCTGGCCATCTTCAGCATCCTATTAAGTTCTTTTTGGGCTGCTGCCACCCCAGCCCTGTCCTTATTTTAATCAGAGAGACACATTTCTAGAATGACAATGATTTATTAGATGATTAGATACATGAGCCTGTAGGCACATAGATATATTTTTTGGCGATTAGACTCCATCATGACGTCAGCTTGATTATGACGTCATGATCAGCAGGGGTAGATGGATGCAGCCAGAGTAGATTGAATATCCCCCCTGTGGAGTCTAGACCTGGTGGTGGTGAAGTAACTTGTTCTTGCTGGAGAAGGCTTCTGAATCTGAAGACCTCAGAGAGGACTGGAGGAGAATGGGGTGGAGGAGGGACGCAGGAACGTACTGAAACGCAATGAGACGACAGAGAGAAACAGGAGGTTTTTAGCTATGACAGTATAGACCATGATAGGCTGAATGGGAAGATGTGTCATGCTCTGATTGGCTTAATCTAAATGATACCGCCCACAAACCGTGACGCTAGGTAGAAGCGGGAAAGGGGTGATTGGTGACTGAGTTTTATGAATGAGTGGGCGTGACAAAAGGTGAAAAAAGGTTTTCTCCTGACAGGGAAAGATGTGAATGAGGACCGGAGGGATGAATGAGAGCCAGTGACAACTAAAGGGTTTCTCCTAGAAACAGGAAAATGCAGGTTGATTAAGAAGTGGGTATGAGAGTTAGAGTTATATCCTAGGAGAGTGAATGAATGAAAGTGAGTGAATGACATTACGGTCTCTCTTAAAGAATTTTCGCTCTAGCTACATTTTTGAAAGCCAGTTTCTTTTTGTTGATCATGGTTTTAACCTCCTTTGTGATATACGACTTGTTGTTGGGATAGTGGAGGATGACTTTTTTCTCAACAACATTGTCAATGCAGAAGTTGATGTAGTCCGTTAATGTAACAGTTGCCTCATTTAGCTCCTGCTCGTGAAAAATGCTCCAGTCCGTGCTGAGGAAACAGCCGCTCAGTGTTTCAATACTGTCCTCAGACCATTGCAGCACAATTTCTTTCACAAAATTAAATTAAATTAAATGTAAACCCTAAGAGAGAAACACACATACATCGATGGGGTATACCCCTTGCAAATGTAACGTGATATAGTGAAATGGGTAGTTTGACCGTAACATGGTTGCACTGCGATATCCACTCCAACAAGACTTGCTTTCTTGAAAACACTTTTACAATAAAAACACATTTATGCAATGACTACATAATGTATGTTTATGTCGCATCATTTAGCCCGTCCTGTGATTAGATGTGCAGCAGCAGCAGCAGCAGGTAAAAGTTATAATACTAAGCCTGCCCTGAAGGTGCCATGGCACGAGTCCGATACCTCACGAGTCCGACACCTCACGAGTCCGAAAAAAGAGGCTAACTTCCCCCAGACCCTAACCCAAAACCTAACCTCTCCCACCCCCACGCCTAAACCTAACCTCCCCCAGACCCTAACCCAAAACCTAACCTCTCCCACCCCCACGCCTAAACCTAACCTCCCCCAGACCCTAACCCAAAACCATGAGGTGTCGGACTCGTGAGGTATCGGACTCGTGAGGTATCGGACTAGGGGGCAGTCCCCGCCCTGAATGAGCCTTGTTCGTTATTGTGAAAGTTAGCAGCGTTAGTACAATACTGAGGGTTCCAAAATGTCGCCGATACGCTGGGATGTGTTTACAACATGTGGAATCATGGAAGTGGATGATATCAGGAATGTCACCGATAGTTACAGGTGAGCTTACAACCTTTATCTGAAGGTAGTAGAAGTATATGGATGCATCAGGAGGACCACTGGGGGAGTGAGCCATCACCAGTCAAAGCTGTCGGGGTCTGTGTTATTCAGTGTAGCTCGAGGCTAAATTAGCCTCTAGCATATTAGCCCTGGCTAACATGCTAGCGTGATGCAGGCAGACAGGAGTCGGCTAATTAGCACTGGCCGGACGTTTTGCAATGAAAGCTAGCTAGAGCAGTTTCTTGAAATGCATTCTAACCAGCCGAAATATTCACATAAAACAACACAGCGTATTGCTGGTGGTGGCCGTGACACCGGTGCTGCCCTACTGGGGCAGTGGGTTAGAGAAACTATCCGGGGGCAGAGATGGGCAGTATTTTAAATACATGTATTTAAAATACGTATTTGAAATACATTTGTGTATTTTGTAATTTGTATTTGGCTGGACAGAGAAAAATAAGATGTTTTGTATCAAAATACTTTCAGACCTTGTATTTTGCGTATTTTAAATACATAAAATACATTTTATTCGCAAATTGACATATTTTAAACATTGACGCAGGTTTAAACCCTGGAATAAAAAAAACGCAATGTGAGATGTCACTTCTACTCCGCCTCTGATTGGCTGATTGGCTCAGAACAAACTCAACCACAAATCAGAGGCTTGATGAGGGGTGATCAGAGGGGTGAGTCTTGAGTCGGACTTCACATCACTTCTTCATCTAAAATAATACTAGCCACAGGATTAGCAAATTCCGCTCACCATGAAAGCCATACTGCGGCAACTTCAAGTACCATGGTTACATGCTACTGAAAAGTAACCTTTTGTGGTGGAATAAATAATGTTGCTGTATTTCTATATTGTTAAATAAAGACTATATACTGTATGTGACAATTTACTGACACTAGGCAGCGCACTTGATTGGCTCGCCCGCTACGCGGGCTCGGTAGCTCGGCCGCTATGCGGCCTCACCCGTCCTGCAGCTCGCATACGCAGCTCGGTTGCTGCGTGGCCTCGCCTGCTGTAGTGGCATACGCAGTAGGGCTGTGAATCTTCACTGGCCTCACGATTCGATTACGATTAATCTGTCAACGATTCGATTCCACGATGCATCTCGATACAGCTCAAAGTATTGCATCTCCAAGTATCAAATCCTCAATTTTCTGTATTATTACTGCACATGGCTACAATTTCATCAATTAATACAAGCAGTCAGATAAATATCAAGTCTCTTTTTACTTAGAAAGTGCTTTAAAATCTGAATGTCAACAGAAATTTTAACATAAAAGATTCAATGATTCATCTGTCAATGATTCGATTCGATTCACACGTCCACATTGCGATGCATCGATTATACGATTAATTTTGACACCCCTAATACGCAGCGCCCAATTGCTCAACTTCGCATGCCTATGACATCATCAGTGATGTCATAAGATGATTTTAGTCAATAATGATGTCACTGATGACATCAATGATGATGTCATAGCCATTGTGACATCATCAGTGGGCCAGAAATTAAACAAACAAACAAGTCCACTGGCTCCCTTTCATATGATGATGATGGTGGATGTGAAGTTGTTTAAAGGGGACCTACTATGTTTTTTCTAGATTTCAGTTATATATGTATATACTATTATGATGTCAGATATCTATGGCTAAACATGATCACCTCAGGTTAACATGTAGAAATGCAGCCTATACTGTAAGTCAAAAGCCCTCACAGAAGGCCAGGGGCGTCATGCAAGCCACAATTCTGAGGGGCCGACATTCGGCAGCGACCAAAGGTCCCTGGCTAAAACATGTCGGTGGCGACCTAAGATCTGAATAGATCTGCAATGATTCAATCAGTCTGTCCAGATAAAGTGTGCTGAATCCACTCATGATTGATTGATTGATCTATCAATCGGTTAGCTATTTCTAAAATGTTGGAAGCCAGATTTAGAGGAATACAGTGTATCTCATTTTAAATGAACAGGGTTAGATTATCCTTTATTGTCTCCCTTAGGAGAAATTTGTCTTAGACTGTTGTGATGTCATTATTCAGTTTTAACCATCAATATTTTTGCTCCTTTTCTCATTATTAGGGTAAATACTGTATATTTATTTAGAGATAAACATTCGGGGGCGACCAAAGGTCCCCGGCTAATTTCTTTCAGTGGCAAACTAAGGTCTGAATAGATCTGCAATGATTCAATCAGTCTGCCTGGATAAAGTGTGCTGAATCCACTCATGATTGATTTATCTATCAATGGGTCCATTTAGCTATTTCTAAAATGTTGGAAGCCAGATTTAGAGGAACATCTCATTTTAAATTAACATTAGGATTAGACTGTTGTGATGTCATTATTCAGTTTTGACCATCAATATTTTGCTCCTTTTCTCATTAGGGTAAATACTGTATATTTATTTCTAGATTTTGGTCAATTATTTGTGCTTTTATGGTTATTAGCTTAGTCACTCACTTCTACACTATAGCTAGACTGCTGCCACTTTTCTTGAAATAGCTAAATCTTACTTCACCTAAAATGTTATTCACATAAAATGACGACATCCACAAGAACTGCATTGACCTGGATACATCAAATGGAATTCAGTGTTTTGCTACAGTAACTACAGTTTAACCTGTGATAGTGGTGGTAAAAACTAACAGCTCACTGCCATAACAGCTCTGGCTAACATTACAATGCTAACTTTACATGGTAGGTACAAGTATAAGCCAACTAACTTGCTATGCAAACTATGCCTATAATAACTAACAGCATTTCATTTTCACATGCTTGAAAAGGGGATTGATGCTCTACTACTAATGACTGCCATGATTTCTTCTCCTCTCTTTCCCCACCCGAAAAATCGGGGCAACTGCATTTTCAATGGTCATGACGCTTGGTGAATAACAGTTGAAGTGAGGGAGAAATTAGTTGTGCTGAAAAACAACTAAAACTGAAATGGAAGAGTGTGTTAGAGCGTACACAAAGGAGAATACTGTCACAGAGGACTAAAGAGATGATTTACCATCTAATAAAACAAGAACATTTCACATTTGAGATGCTGGAATAAGAGCATTAGGACATTTTTCCTTAAAGAAATGGCTCAAAATGATTAATAGATTATCAAAATAGGCAATTAATGTAATATTTGGCAATGAATTGATGAATTGACTAATCGTTGCAGCTCTTTATCAGTTTTTATAAAATGTATTTTTATGTATTTTCAAAATACAAAATATGTATTTGTATTTCAAATACCTTTTTCAGACCAGTATTTTGTATTTGTATTGTGATACATTTTTTGAGCAAGTATTTGTAATTTGTATCAAAATACTTTTTGATGTATTTTCGCCCATCTCTGTCCGGGGGGGATGCAGGATTGCAGCCAAACACCCTCTTGAGGCAGCGGAGCTGCTAGGCCCTGGACACTAAACTAAACTCAAACAAACAAGCAGACGAACATTTATTTTTATTTTTTACAAACAAACACAACCTAGGCTATCTGACGTACTCTAAAACTAAACCTAAACCTAAACTACTAAATACTACAAAGAGATACTCAACACTTTTTCCACTTTTTTCTGCTTAAAATCAATATTGGAAATTAGCTGTGTTCTTGAATCCAGGTCAAATTACTCAGATTGACAGTAAATGTCAGGACTTTGACCTGGATTCATCAAGAACACAGCTAATTTCCAATATACAGTATATTGATTTTCAGCAGAAAAAAGTGGAAAAAGTGTTTAATATCTCGTATAATACTTTTTCACCTGGAGTGCACTCCTCTTAGTGATCACCTTGGGATGGGTCAAATTGATCACTATAAGCAGATGATCATTATAACAGATTTTCTTATGTGTCCTTATTTCTCGTGCAGATTACCATGTAATTGACATTTGTATATTTATTACATGAATACAGTAGCCTACATATAAAGTAATGAAATGGACAGCTTCGCTATTTACTGAATGTTATTGACTTTAAAAATACAGTAAGTTAGGCCTCCAGCTATTGTAAGTAATAAATTATAAAATGTTGTTTTAAACATTTCTTCCGCTGTTCTCAGGTGTATTGATCACTATAAGTGGATTATTTGCTGTGTGGAGAGGGTGGGTGGGGTTGTTGTAGATCTAGATTCAAAAGTGGAAAAAGGAGCTTACTGGTTACTTTTTAGGGAGAAATTTAATCCAGAAGTGTTGGTACACAGGTAACCTCAGGTTTACATACAATGTACAACTTCATACACAATAAGAGACACGGGCAGGAAAAACGCAACGCGTTTCAACCTCACTGGGTCTTCATCAGGCTATGGCAGCTGGGCGTTGGCTACCGCTCCTATAATAAAGGGGCATACGTGGCAACAGGTAAGGTGACGTGGCATACGGAAGGTGAGTCTGACGCAGCAGTGACGCAAAAATGTAGAAAACAAGTATAGACTACCAGGTCATAGAAATATAGAGGAAAAAACAAGGCAAATGGAAATGCATAGTACATGTCTAAACACTAATAAATATTAACACGCTGGGAACAAAGAAGAATGGAGGAATAAGTGGGCCTAGAAATAAGTATAGGGGAGAAACATAATAAAAATAGCCTATGAGAATGTCTGGATATACACAGAGCCTATGAGGATAAATACAAACGATAGTGGCTATAGAGTATAATAACTAATAATGTAGATCTAGATTGCCATTTTGCTTATTGATTGAGAGAAAAGTCCTGGAGTTGGCGTTTGTGTCCAATGATCTTGCTGGACTGATTCACAACCTGTCAGTCTGCATTCAGTAGCCTACTATGTAATTGCTTAATCAGTAGGCCTCTCTGCTCCACTGTCTGGCTTTCCTTTTCCTCATCCTCTTTTTTTCTTTTTTGACTTCCAGATAACTTCTTCATTGTTCTTCTTTCACTTTCAATTCAAGGGAAAGTACATGAATCATGCCAGTTTGACAGGACTGATTCACATAGTTCTCTTGAATTGAAGGTGAAAGTGAATGACCGTGTATCATTCCCGTCAAACGTGCATGATTCACATACATTCTCCTGAATGTATGTTTCACTTTCAATTCAAGAGAATGTACATGAAACATACGAGTATGACGGGAATGACATGGGGCCTCTTTAGGGGGGTTTCAATGTCATTGCAAATCGTCCATTGGTTGTTTATGGGGAGGGAGTTGCGGTCACTGCTGTGGAGTAAAGTTTCTCAGCCCATTACACTTTCTAGCCCATAAACTAACTAGTAATAACTTGGCCAATTGTGTGTAACGTACAAAATAAAGCAAACGGCAATGCCTAAGAATGCAACGACATGTAACTGGCTCGTTTAAACTCGCATTCCAGGGAATTACGGGTCTTTCAGCTGAGGCTGGAGGAGACAGAAAAGCATCTCAAGCTTTCAATGTTGGTGTCCAGGTTGTTTTGTACAAGGACGTCTCTCAGTGTGTTGCAACACATTGAGTGCCAGCCGTTTTTTCAATCCTGTAGGTAAGTTGTGCCAGGTTTTTTTTTGAGGATTCTGGCTCATTTTACAAGAGCCGAGGATTCTTTTCTGTTAAGACTTCGTGAACACCAATCATCTAAAAAGAACTAATAGAATGTGTGCTTTCTCTGTCTAAAAGAGTTAGTTTGCAGAGTTAGTAGTTATGTAGATATTAGCCGTTGAGTACAGCATGGTTTCAGAGATTTTCAGAGAGTTTAGAGATAAATGGATTTTTAGAACCACCTCACGTGCCTGTGATTATGGGTGCCCTTGGGCAAGTCTGTATACTGTATTGTGTGTGTGTGTGTGTGTGTGTGTGTGTGTGTGTGTGTGTGTGTGTCTCCAAACTCCTCCCTCCGTCTGTGCTGCGGAGGGAGGAGGCTCCGCGGCCGCTCTCGGGCAGTCTGGACTGTAAAACTGGCTCGTTCGTTTCTTGAGGTGTCGGCTGAGAGCTTTGAAGAAGCTTTTGCGATTCTGGTCTTATTTATGCGCAAAGGTACTCGAGTGTGTGTGTGTGCGCGCGCGCGCGCGCGCGCGTGTGTGTGTGTGTGTGTGTGTGTGTGTGTGTGTGAAATCGAAAGAGTTTTCGCCCAGCTATTTCCTTGAAAATTAGACTGGCTTTCCAGCGGACCCGTGGCTGTGGCTTTCTCTCTGTCTGGAGAGAACTGTCGCCACTTAGTGGTCGGTAAAATAGATTATACACATTGTCTTCCTCCAATATTGATATAGAAGACGTAAAAGGGGTTGATTGATGTCCCACCGTCAAAAAAAAAAATGTTTATGTAAGACGAGATATCTCGTCTTTGGCACTCAACGGGTGGATTATGTAAGACGAGATATCTCGTCCATGGCACTCAAGGTGTTAACTGCCCATTTCGTTGTTTTGTTTGTGTTGATCTAATCTTTTTCCTCTTCGATTTGATTTGTATCAGTGATAAGAGGCAGCAGCGCGCTCTCCCAGAGCGCCTGGCTGCTGGTTGCTGCAAGTTGTAAACAGAGGGTTTGACAGTTGACAGCTGAGAGCCCGGCTTCTGTCAGCTGACCAGAACGAAAATCAGATTTCTAAATAGCCGTTATTTTTGATAAACTGAGCACACAGGGGTAATCTAAATAGTTACTTTGACCGAATCAATTTTTTTTCTAAACTTATAAAAGTGCCATATTAAGCGTTAACGGTGGTATAGAGCTCAAACGGCTCTGTCGTGATCCTGGCGCATTGATATGAACAATGAACAGACCATTTAGCTAGGTGTACATTATCACTGTACATGATCACAAATTAATGGACACCCTGCAGCCAATCAGAATTGAGTATTCACCCAGACCATGATATAAGGAACATGAATGATGGGTAATCCTATGCACTCTGTACACCTTGTTCCTATGAAACTTTTCATGTTTTGATTATATTGTCTCTTATTCATGATATCCTCTGATTCATTTATTGCTTGTACTGTATTAACTCTATGTCGCTTTGGATAAAAGCGTCTGCGAAATGAAATAAAGTCAAGTAAAATATTAAAGAGAAACAGATGGCTTCACTCACAATGTGCATCTAAAGGGTGAATATACTGTGCTCAGGGGCACGGTGGCTCAGTGGTAGCGCTGTCGCCTCACAGTCAGAAGGTCCTGAGTTCGATTCTCGCCTGGGACACTGTGGGCGCTGTGGTTGTGTTCCCCCCCATATCTTCAGTGCCTACTGCCCAGGTGGGGTATCTCGTCGTAAGGGCCTTTCTCTCTGTGTGGAGTTTGCATGTTCTCCCCGTGCTCCCCCAGGGGGTTCCTCCGTATATAACCCCCCCACTAAAAACCTGCAGAAGATCAGATCGTCATCGTCATCTGACCAGTGACGACAACATCCGAAGTTGGTCCCCGGGCGCTGTACGAGAAAGCGACCACTGCTCCTGGCCTGCCCCCCGGAGGAAAGGACATGCCTGGATGGGTTAAATGCAGAGGACACTTTTCACCGGCCACCGTCAGCATGAGTGTGTTGTGGCCGCATGCATGTATTGTGGTGTTCGTGTGACAATAAAAGACGGGGCTTGTCCCGTTACGAGAGTTTCTTTCTGTTATCTTTCTTTTGCGCTTGATTTCAACTGCACTACTTTACTTTGTGAGCCTTTCATCTTTTCTATCTCTGTAGCCTTTTGTTCTTTTGTATCCATTTGATTTTCTACTTCATCTTGATGCTTTTATTTTTATTTGATGTATTTTTATCTAAATGACTTTAAGTTTCCTTGCTGCTGAAATATATATACAGAATGTATTCTATACAAATACACTTGCTTTCAATGTAATTCCTTGCCTTGCCTATACAACCGTGTGTGTGTGTGTGTGTGTGTGTGTGTGTGTGTGTGTGTGTGTGTGTGTGTGTGTGTGTGTGTGTGTGTGTGTGTGTGTGTGTGAAACTATCAACAGGGTTCAAGGGGGCTTGGGGTGGGCACAGTGTGGTATATGGGCTATATGGCAGAATGAGTTTCTAGAGGTTCTTAAGGTTACTAAACTTAACTAGAGGACAAGATCAGGCTGACTCACTGCCAGGCATTGGGTGGATCAGATAAGAGCAGTTATTTGAATCTGCCTCATCAACTCAACCTATGACATCACTGTCTTTTCTGAATTCCTATTGGCTAGGACTGAGCTCTTAACTGTGAGGCTGACTGCTGAGTGGATCAGTCGGTCGACACTTTCTCATTCTTTTCAAGTCTGCTTCTAAGATGAAGGTGTTCATATTATTGCTCCTTCTCTGTCACGATGCATCTCCAGGTAAGATCACATTTCACATCTCTGCTTTCAACATGGAGTTGTTATCACTGAAATGTGTTAGTAGACTGATATCACTTTAAGCTGCTTTAAGTTGATGAACGTGAAGACATTTTAATCTTTCTAGTATTGCTAAGTCAAATGGAGAATGGATGTGAATATAATGTTCTACTACAGCCTGTTGGGTTAGGGTCTTCATACTCACCACTCACTTAGGGGACATTCAAACCAAAAGCGTTTTTGGAGCTGCCAGCGTCTTTCTGCAATTCATTCTCTATGTAAGGACGCGCTAGACGTGCTCCTCTTTTAATGAACGCACCTGGCGTTTCAGCGCTGGTGGCGTCTGTTGTTTTTGGACGCCATTTGGAACATTGAGGAAAAGCGCCCTGCTCGTCTTTTTCACTTATCCTACCTCTTCTCCTCCCGAGGGATTTTCAACCTCCGCTGCTGCCAGAATTGGCAATAATCTGGTTTTCATGTTGAAAGTGAACAACATCAAACAGACAAAACTAGCTGGTCACCGTCCGTGGTCGTTGTGTTCTGATCTGTACTGCACGCGACTACAGGGGAAAACAAACGGAGCACAAAAAAAACGCTCTGTGCGCTGTGTTTTGTGCACAATGGAAGCGCTCTCAACATGATGTTCATAGCGTTATGACTGAAAAAAACGCTTTTGGTGTGAATGTCCACTTAGAGTATTATATTATAGTTCAAAGTTATTGAAGGCTGAAGGTTCGTACAGTTGCAGAGAGAGAGAGAGAGAGAAAGGGAGAGAGAGAGAGAGAGAGAGAGAGGGAGAGGGAGAGAGAGGGAGAGAGAGAGAGAGGGGGGCTACAGAGAGAGCGGTGGGTGAGTGAGTGAGAGAGATCAGAGAGAGGGACACACACACACACACACACACACACTGACGCAATCAATATGTGTGTGTGTGTGTGTGTGTGTGTGTGTGTATGTGTGGGGTGTGTGTGTGGCGTGTGTGTGTGTGTGTACAAATGTATTTAAAATGTAAATCAAAGGCTGAGTTCCTTCCCTGTTTGTCCCACAGTGTTTCACTCCCTGAAGTCTCTCAGAACTGCATCCTCTGGAGTCACAAACAGCCCAGACTATGTGGGTGCTTGGTTTGTTGATGGAGTTCAGGTGGTTCACTGTGACAGCAACACCAACAGAGCAGAACCCAAACAGGACTGGATGATCAACGCAACAGCAGCTGATCCACAGTTCTGGAAGAGAGAAACTGAGACGTGTCTGAGTAAGCAGCAGATCTACAAAAACAACATTGAGATTGTGAAGCCGCGCTTAAAGCAAACTGGAGGTTTGTTTATGTTTCACTTTATTGAAACTTAATTAATTTATCTTTAAACACACACACACACACCACACACACACACACACCCACACACGCACACGCACACATTTTGTCTCACACAATTTGTCTATCTCTCACACAAACTTTCTCTCTTTTCTCGCCAGGTGTCCACACCTGGCAGAGGATGTCTGGCTGTGAATGGGATGATGAGACAGGAGAAGTTAATAGTTTTTTTCAGCATGACTATGATGGAGAAGACTGGGTGGTGTTGAACATGACAACATGGACATATATCGCTGCTAAACCACAGGCTGTCATCGACACAGTGAGCTGGAATAATGACAAAGCTCGGTTAGCAGAGCACAAGAAGTATCATTCACAAACCTGCATTGATGACCTGAAGAAGTATGTGTCCTATGGGAAGAGCACTCTGCAGAGAACAGGTAGAGTCACATGACCTGATGTAGTTTCATCAACACAACAATGTTCATCTGTCTCTTCTGTTTCTAATGTACAGAAACATGACAGTGAATATCAACCTACATACACACACACACACACACACACACACACACACACACACACACACGAGTGCACTCTACATTATACAACTGTCATGTTTTTTAGTTTACACACATATTTATGTCGTTCTCTCTCTCTCACCCATGCCCCCTTTTGAGTTTACACAAAAGTCTACCCTTTTGAGTTTGGTAGAGCAAGTAAGAGTGTGCATGGAGTGAAAGCCGAAAGGGAATTCGCACGAGAGAGGGAGAGAGATGAGAGAGAGAGTGAGTGAGCGTGCAATTTTGCAATTTTTATTTTAGAAATGTACAGTATGGGTCCCCAGCATTTAGAAACTTGCATGTTTGGCAATTTGCATAATTAGCATCATTAGCATCAACATATATAGACAATTTTATAGATGCTTTATAGACCACAATAGATTCTACTCTATTGATCAGCCCAAAACATTGTCACATGCACACACATGTTCTAACGTTTCCACCATGTCGTTACTAGAGATGAAACGGTATGAAAATATCATGATTAGTGCTGAAGATTTTCAACAAGTACTGAAATCATTTCACCAAGTTTCTGAAAAATCAGACCCAAAAAATACTGATAAACTGACTGAAATCATTTCAGCAAGTTTCTGAAAAACCAGACCCTAGAGCCACTTCTTAACACGTTGAGTGCCAGAGCCGAGATATCTCGTCTTACATAATCCAACGCTTGAGTGCCAGAGCCGAGATATCTCGTCTTACATAAACATTTTTTTTTTTTGACGGTGGGACATCAATCAACAACTTTTACGTCTTCTAGATCACTATTGGAGCAAGAGAATGTGTATAATCTATTTTACCGACCACTAAGTGGCGACAGTGCTCTCCTGACTAGAGGAAGGCAAGCATTTCTTTAACTTGTCACGCCATTCTCACCCCAGCCATTCTCATGAAAATGGATGGGGGAAAACGCTTTCGTTTTCGCGCTGATTGCTGGCGATGCGGGATTGCAAATTTACATAATAGATTACAGGTGGAACACACTTTGAAACACGCAGCATAAATATGACCAGAATCGCAAAAGCTTCTCTCAACCAAAACTCCAAGAAGCGAGCGAGTCCATCCCGACTTCCTCAAACAGCGGCCGCGCAGCCACAGGCACAGGACAGCAGCAAAGCACTGAGACTGGTGACAAGCTTGTGACGGCCGCTGCAGCCAAGAAGAACGCCCACGGAGGGAGGAGTTGAAGCAACTCTCCCTCTCGCTCTCTCCCTCTCTCTCTCTCCTCTCTCTCTCTCTCTCTCTCTCTCTCTCGAGAGAGAGAGAGAGAGAGAGAGAGAGAGAGAGAGGAGAGAGAGAGAGAGAGAGAGAGAGAGAGAGCGCACAGAGTGGGAGACAAGGGCACCCATAATCACAGGCACGTGAGGTGGTTCTAAAAATCCATTTATCTCCAAACTCTCTGAAAATCTCTGAAACCATGCTGTACTCAACGGCTAATATCTACATAACTACTAACTCTGCAAACTAACTCTTTTAGACAGAGAAAGCACACATTCTATTAGTTATTTTTAGATGATTGGTGTTCACGAATTCTTAACAGAAAATAATCCTCGGCTCTTGTAAAATGAGCCAGAATCCTCAAAAAAAAACCTGGCACAACTTACCTACAGGATTGAAAAAATGGCTGGCACTCAATGTGTTAACACATTCACTGCCAGCCATTTTTTTTTACTGTAGGTAGCTTCTGCCAGAGGGGTTTTTTGAGGATTCTGGCTCATCTTTCAAGACCCGAGGATTCTTTTCTGCTAAGATTTTGTGAACACAAAATATCTCAAAAGAACTAATAGAATGTGTGCTTTCTCTGTCTAAAAGAGTTAGTTTGTAGAGTTAGTACCGGTAGTTATGTAGGCATTAGCACTTGAATACAGCATGGTTTCAGCGTCTGAAAATTTAAGCTGAGATAAATAGCTTTTTGTGAAATTCGATAGAACAGTCACTTTAACCATTCATTTTTGGCATCAGTAAGACGTCAGACATCTAAACAATAGTTTTGAACAGTAATTTCCTCCATAACAGCAGGAAACCCCCCTCTACTTCAAACTCCTCCCTCCGTGTGTGTTCTTCTTGGCTGCAGCGGGCGTGTCACAAGCTCGTTTCTGCTGCTGCTGCTGCTCCTGTCTGCTGGCGGCCGCTGGGCGAGGATGGGCTCGCTCGTTTCTTGGGGTTTCGGTTGAGAAACCCCAAGAACCGGCTAGGAGCGGGTTATAATACGGATTCCACTGCATGTTAACACGTTCACTGCCAACGACGTGTTGATACGTCAAAAAAAATCCAACGG
Organism: Poromitra crassiceps; assembly: GCF_964638095.1. Lineage (NCBI taxonomy): Eukaryota > Metazoa > Chordata > Actinopteri > Beryciformes > Melamphaidae > Poromitra > Poromitra crassiceps. The sequence goes on from NC_139641.1 coordinate 3,155,097, forward strand.
TTGACTGCCAACGACGTGTTGATACGTCAAAAAAAAAAAAAAAAAAAATTTGACGGTGGGACGTTGATCTAACCCTTCGTCACCAGCCAGCAATCAGCGCGAAAGCGAAAGCGTTTTCGCCAATCCATTTTACAGTAGAATGGTTTCATCGCGCGTTCCCCTGCAGTTTTGGGTCGGCTTTTTCTAGTGTGGAGAGCACTGTCGCCACTTAGTGGGTCGGTGGAATGGGTTGTACACGTTCGGTGGCTTCAATATTTATATAAGAGATGTAAAAGGGTTAGATCAACGTCCCACCGTCAATTTTTTTTTTTTTTTTTTTGACGTATCAACACGTCGTTGGCAGTCAACCGTTGGATTTTTTTTGACGTATCAACACGTCGTTGGCAGTGAACGTGTTAACATGCAGTGGAATCCGTATTATAACCCGCTCCTAGCCGGTTGGCCTGCATGTTAAACAACAATTAGCCGGCCTACGCGCACTCCCGCGAGTCCGTATCATATTAATCTCGGTCGCGGGTGTAAGATCCGGATTAGCGCAAAAGCAGCTTCTGTTTAACTCTGGCAGCTCATGATCCTGTTCATGTAGGCTAGCTGTTATGTGGGCGGGTGGTGGCACTTCACGTTCACGTAGTTTATGAATTAATGAATCGTTCGTGCAATCGCTTATATCAACGAATTTAACGAGCAAACTCACGGTTTCCTCAAGTGCTGCAAAAACGGCTTGAATTGTTTGGTAGAGGGATCCCAACGCGCTTCAGCTGCAGGCAGGCAGGTCCAGTGCATCAGGAGGGATGCTTACTGCTGCGCTGCTTGCTTGCTCCCATGTCAGAAAAAGCCTAACTTTTGTGGGGAGAAATACATTGAAAACTAGTCAGATATGACTTGAATGCCACTTGTAAAATAAATCACCCACAGTGATTGACGACGGTCCGACCACTATTTTGACTGGGCGGCTTTATGTAGCCGTGCTACGTGCATGCCCCCGCACCCCCTCCCCCCGCCCACTGGCAGAGAGAATACTGACCATTTCCAGCTGTTTCTAAACAAAGACCCCTCATGTTTAAAAAGGTAAAACCGGAAAATATCCTGCTCTGGCTAGCCAGAGATGATCCAGACTTCATGTTTAAAAGCCACTTGAATACTGATACACTCACTGAAATAATTTCACCAAGTTTCTGAAAAATCAGACCCAGAAAATACTGATACACTCACTGAAATCATTTCTCCAAGGCTGCGCGCCTGCATCTGCATCTGATAGACACTATTTACCGTGTTTTTCAAAGCACTGTAATCAGTTGGGTTAACATTCCACATGCTGTTACAATTCCTTCTTGTGAAACTTTTAGGAATCAGAGCGGGGGGGGGGGGGGGGGGGGGGGGGGGGCATTGCAAGTTGAAGGTATAAGAGGCCACTAATAACCATTTTACAAAATCACTATGACGCACTGATCACCAGCGACATATTTCATCATGTTTAAGTGTTACAGTCAGATCATTAAGTTATTCACTCTCATTGACATGCAGCCTGTATATTTATCTTATCTGTATATCGTATCTTATCAAGCTTGTGTGTGTGTGTGTGTGTGCGTGCGTGCGTGCGTGCGTGTGTGTGTGTGTGTGTGTGTGTGTGTGTGTGTGTGTGAAATCCTCTTACTGTGCAGCCGGCCCACTCACAGGTATTTGAAACTCCCTCTCCCTCAAATGTCTGAAAATCCATCTAATTATTGTGTCTTGAAAGTCAACTGTAAATAATTGACTAAAAGCTGTGGACTCCAATCTCTCCCAGCTCAGCCCTTGTGTCTTCAATTGTAATGAGCCTACTGCAAATGCAAATCCATTTCACCTGCAAAAAGACAAAACATCCCATCGGAACCTATAGACCAGGGCTATTCAACTGGCACCCCGCGGGCCGAATCCGGCCCGCCAATCAAGTCCAACCGGCCCGCGAATGAGTTCCCAAAAAATGTACAATTAAACCTCATTTACTTATTACACTCGACTGGTTGTTTTTCAGATGTGATGTGAATCTAAAGTGAACTAAACAAGTCAGATCCACTCTAAATGTTTTTCAGTAGATGCTGTGATGTAGCCACAAGAAAGGTGCAATATTAATGTTTTTCAGGAGATGGCGATGTGATGTAGCTAATCAAGAAAGATGCATTATAAATGGTGTTTCAGGAGATGTGTGATGTTGCTAGCTATACGTTCTAAACAAGAAATATGGTTAACATGTTTACAGTAGTTTTCCTTTCTTACTGCAGTACAATGTTACAATGCTGTGAGATGGAGCTAAACACAAAATATGCAATATTAATAGTTTTTCATGAGATACTCAGTATTTAATACTAATACTAATACTAATAATAGAAAAGGAGAAGATACTGAATAATGACATCACAACAGTATAATCCTAATGTTAATTTAAAATTAAATATTCTTCTAAATATGGATAAAAGTCCAAAAAACATAAAGTGTTCTTCGACGCTGCCCTTGCGGGCGGTCAATGTGGTCAATGTGGCCCCCTGAACAATTTAGTTGAATAGCCCTGCTATAGACACTCTTATTTACATGGTGTAAATGGATCATTGTTTTGTCTGTTCTCGCTGTATAGATGAAGGTTCCTGCAGATATAACTGTAGCTACCAGGCTGGGAGCTGCTCTTGTGCCACTGGCTGTGAAGACAGAGGGGACTGTTGCCCAGACTATGAAGGTAAGCCCAGAGTGCAGCATGAGTAAAACACTCCAAAAAAGGTTCTCTCCTTGGTTTGAATGTGTTGTTGATCCACTCAGTAAGACAACGATCTACACGTGAGAAGGATAGGAGAGAGCATCTAAAAAGTGAGTTAGGTTGAGATACTGACTTATTCTAATCTCTGTCATGCAGCTTACTGCAACCACAACCAAACACTACCAGCAACTACGCTACCACCAGCAGGTATTTTAACCTAAATGACTGCAACAATTTTCATCAATTGTAATGAGTCTGCTGCATCTGCACAACTACAATCTAAAAGCCTCATGTCTTTGATTGAAACCTGTAAGAGACTCATGCTATCTCACCTTCCTTCAGCGTGTGGAGGCTCCCTGCATGGCTCTGGGTCCTTCTCCAGCCCGTACTACCCCAGCAACTACCACAACAACACCTACTGTGTGTGGAGGCTCACAGCTTCCTATGGCCAAAGCATCTTCCTGTCAGTCACCGACGTGCAGTGAGTGACAGACAGAACTGCTTTATTGGGTGTTTGGTGATCACGATTTTAAGTGAACACCACATTATGGTGTTAATTAAAAATTAAAAATTTGTGTGGTACCAGAAATTACATATTCATCTCATTCTGATGTATTTACAGAAAAAAATCTGGGAAAAAAAAAGCAATTGGGCACTGTGACATCACTGATGATGTCATAGGCATTGTGACATCATCAGTGATGTCATAAGAGCAATTGTGATGTCATTGGTGATGTTGTGACATCATCAGTGATGTCATAAGAGCAGTGAGCCCGCACAGCAGTCAAGCTGCAGTGCGGGCGAGGCCACGCAGCGGCCGAGCTGAAATAAATTAAAATAAAATAAAGAAATAAATTCATACATAGACATCAAGTTCACTACTGTATTTATATAAGAAACACATTTCAAACATTTAAGCATAAGTCTTTAGATAAAAATGGCTTTGAGATAATGAAAACAATACATTCAATCAAGTTTGTCCAAACTTTTGACTGGTAATGTACATTTGAACTGTTAATAATATTTTGAGTTTTGCTTTAAGTTGGTCACCTTTCCGATTATGACTTTATTATGTTTTGCACCCAGGTTGCAGAACTGCTGCAACTGTGACTACATTGCAGTGTACGATGGCTCGTCTATCAATTCACCACCTCTGGGGAAAGTGTGTCAAAACAACGGCACCGACTCCTTCCACTCCTCCTCCAACTACATGACTGTTGTCTTCCGGAGTGACGGCTCTGGGGTTGGCCGAGGGTTCGATGCTGAGTTCACTACCACTCTTCCGTCAAGCTCAGGTAAGATGACTGTGATTTAAGTCATCTGTAGGACATTGGATTTTTCTCATGTCAGAAAATTTTATAATCATCGTTTTATTAATATATATAATATAATAAAACGATGATTATAAAATGTATGAATATGCATGTATGGATTGTGTTTGTTTTGTTATTTGCTACTCACTGGTTTTTGACTGTTGTATTATTTATTTACTTTTTTTTTTGCTTTTTTTTGTTTCTTGTATTAGGATATTTTTCCTTGAAATCCTTTGTTGTTTATTTGATGGAAAGTAAGGACAATGTCCAAAATGTCTGATCATGATGATTTTCTTATTTTAATTGTAAGAAAAGGGGGGGCTTTACATAAGCGTTTGCTTCTGCCCCTTACCTTTGGTTATGACCTAAGTGTATGCTTGGTGGTGGTGGTGGTGGTGACCAATACATTTTTTTCATTCATTCATTCATTCAGGGAAATTGATTAATCAGACTCAGCTAAATCACCATACTGTCATTATAAAGTCATCCTAAAAATAGATGCTAAAATCAACCAGAACAAAGGATCAAACACCAAAGAAAATTCATCAAGTTAAACATTGTGGAGGTGAATCTCAAGCTGTTGTAAACATAATAGTGCTTCTTCAGGTCGTGTGGACTGTTCCTCAGACAACATGAACATTGTGATTGAGAAGTCCTACCTGAACTCTCTGGGCTATGACGGCAACAATCTGTACTTGAACGACCAGTACTGCAGGCCCCAGGTTTCCAGAGACCAAGTGATCTTCAGCTTCTCCATCAACACCTGTGGAACCATTCGAGAGGTAAGGCCACCCATCACCTTCTGGAAGAGAGGAACAATCTGCTGTAGTTTAAGATCATTCTCCAAAAAAGTACTGATATGGCAGGAGGCATTTAGCTCAGTGGACGTTTCAGTTGTCTGATTACTGATTATTCTCACTCTGTTCTTCTACCCTGAACAGTTTAAGAATGGCAGAGTTGTGTACACCAACGCTGTCCGTGCGTACAACTCCAGCAACGGTGAGATCACACGCCAGTCTCACATGAAGCTGAACGTGAACTGTCGAATGGACCCAGACATAATTGTCCAGAAGATGTACAAAGCCCGTAACTTTGTCAACAGCAGCATCACAGGCACAGGTAGATTCAATGGCAGCATGGATTTCTACACCGACGACAGCTTTAACTATAAGGTATGTGAAAGTGTTTTCTCCCCCAGTTTCTAAAGATAAGGTGATTCATAGGTGCTCAACTTAAGGATTTAATAAAATCTTACCAAGACACAATCCATAGTGAAAATGTATAAATAGCACACTCTTGTCTGCATTGTAGACCGTTGTTAATGGGAGAACAAACTGTCTGACATTTCTCTTCTATCAGGCGACGGAAGTTCCATACATAGTGACCCTCAACCAGAACATGTATGTCCAAGTGAAGCTGAGGAGGGATGACAGCAGCCTGGTCCTCTTCCTCGACACGTGCGTGGCCTCCCCATCGCCCCATGATTTCCACACCAGAGCCTACTACCTCGTCCGTAACGGGTAAGGTGACCTGGTGATGAGGATTGGTCAGAAAGTTTGACATAAAGTAAAAGAGACTTCCAACGAGAGAGAGGGATTGCTCACCCCGGTTGTAAAGGTGAAGTAACTGAAGCAAAGAACATGTCTGATTGCATATTTACCAGACACATCTCTTTACTGCTTGTTGTTTTCAAATGAAATAATGCACTGTTTTGCATCATGAATGGTGGAAGTTGAAAAAATTTAATATCTTATTGAGGTGTACGGCTGGCGGGGCAAGGTATGTTAAGCTACCGGCAGGTAGAATAGGTGGGCTGTTATGTCCTGCTAAAATCTGGTACATCTAGTTAGGCTCATTCTCTGGACAGTCCTTTGAGACATGCGTGATAAACAGCTATATAAATAAAGTGCCTCAGTGGTCCTAACCAACTTATGTGTTCTTATCCAGTCGCGCTCCTTGTGCCATCCAGTGATGCTCCGTTTCATCTTCAGGTGTCAGCAGGACCAGACCTTCCACGACTACTACGCCCGCGTTCCCCGCAGCTACGTCCGTTTCACATTCCAGGCCTTGCAGTTTCTGCGAGCCCACGAGTCGGTGTACCTGCAGTGTAAAGTCTTCATATGTCCAGCTTCTGACTCCAACTCCCGCTGCCGCCGTGGCTGCTCCACACGCAAAGCCAGAGACCTGGAGTCACGAGCACACGAGAGCCAAACTCTGCTCCTGGGTCCCATCCAACTCAAAGGTCATTAGTACCTGGTTTTTATACCAATAGCAGATTAGTGGGAGTATTGTATTAGGTTAGCAATAACCAAAGTGAACCAAAGTGCCCTTCTGGGACATGTATTAAACTGATTGATTGATTGATTGATAAGAATGTTGTCTTTTTATGCCTAAACAGCAGCTTCATTACCACTAACAGTCATTGTCTTCTTCTCATCCCCAGACCCTGAGGAGCAGGATGATGGGGCTCCTGAGGAGGACAAGGCTTGACCCTGAGGAGCAGGTTGATGGGGCTCCTGAGGCGGACAAGGCTTAATTTGATCCTTGAATGACCAGCTTCAATCATTAGTGGTCTTGATGAATTATTATAATTATTAGAAATCACTGGCCTTTGTTCTGTAGCATTGTGATTAAAAGCATCATCAAAAAAGACAATCTCTTTGTGTTGTGTTCCAATAAGTCACAGTCTTGATTTGACATCACATAACACTCAAATTATTGGCCACTCAGAGACAAATAAAAACACCAGTGACAAAGTGTAGCTCAGTTAGAAAACACTTATAAAGTAGTTCAAATTAATCCATCTCATGAGAAAATCATTTGTCATCCCAGAGCCAGAAAAAAAATTAAAGCTTTAACAGGGACACAAGTAGCACAGCAGTATGTTGTCTCCGACAGCTTTCTCCCCAGTCAGCTCTAAAACACTTTGAAGGAGAAGGAGAGCCAGCACACAAAATGTCCTGTTGTGATCGACACATTATGGACTGTACTGTATCATGAGAAATATGAATGAACATATCATGATTTAACATGTTTTCCTCTCTAGCTAAGAAACCTCTATTGAGGAGACAAATGGCTTTTGTGGTTGCCCCAGGACGTTTCACACCTCTCAGAGCCTCAAAGGATTCCGGCCATTGTTTTATCTCTAAGGGTAATCAAGCCATAAAACCCCCCTTTCCTGTGAGTTCACCTTACAGAGTGGGCTGGGCATAGTCCAGCTCACAGAGCAACCATTGGCCAGAACCAGCACCAAAGACACATGACAAGCCAATGAGAACCCTTCGTGACTTCCCCATACAGTGAGACAAAACTGTTGGGAAACAGTTTTAACTTGGAGTCTACAGTAAGCTTTTGATTCCGTCAGACCTTGATGCGGAAAGGACTGGAGGAGCCAGGAAGCGGCTCCCCTCCCCCGCTCTCTGTACCCTCTCTGAAACAAAGGCCTAACCAGGCCTGACCACAGCCACCAGAGGACTCCGAACCCACAGCAGGCCCAGGGATCGCCTACGAAAGGCCTTAAGTCCCACCAGACAGAGCATGCGTAACTGAGATAGCTCTACTTAATCTCAGTTTAATTTAAGTCGGTTTAGCGTTATAAGTCGCAGGGAAAAACCCCTTACGCTTCCAGACTTGCCACAGCCCGGCACAACGCCCAGCTGTTGACTAGGCTTCCAGGCAAGACCGCCTGACGACGACCCTCCTAGCGCACCGCACGTGCAGGAGAAGAAGAAGAACGCCACACCGCAGCAGGGCAAACCAACGGCTGCAGAAAAGACACACCGTGGCCCCAGTCGCAGAACCAACAGCCGACGAAGGACGCAAAAGACCCACCGTGGCTGGCATCCAGCCACAGCCGCAGCACTCCTTCGACTCAACCAGCAGAGAGACTGCACGTCCACCCCCGGCATCGTCGACCCCCATCAGACGTCCGCTGCATGCTTGCCCAGGCCAGATCGCACGTCGGCCCCGACGTCAACTCAGCCAAACCCACAGCGCACAGGACAGCCGTGCCAACAACGGAACGATTCACTTAGCAGAGTGAATCCGCGTGAGAGTTTATGGTTTAATGGTTCTGGGCAGTTTGGGTGAAAATGCATTACCGTGTATGTTGATGTACAATGTTTCGCACACTGGTGAATGATAGAGACGCCTAAGGGTGTCGGAGGCAGAGCTGGTGAGCGCCAAGTTCAGCACGAACTTAGCGGCCACCAGTGGGCCACTCTCCTCTCCCTCTCTCCCCCTCCCACTCTCTCGGCTTCCCAGCTGAGCCCGTTCAACCGAAAGGGCTAGGCTTGGAACGGTCTGGAGGTGTTCAGAATGTCTACCCGCAAGAATACAGTTAAGCTGAATTAGAGAGTTTGATCAGTCACTCACACCGAGTGATCCAGGCTAAACAGTCCCTTCCTAAATTCGGCAAAACCGCCATTTTGAAACGGAGGCGGTCTTAACACGATCAGCCCGCCCCTCAGCCAATCCTGGGGTGACATAAGACACTCCACCCTCTCCTCCCTCCTCCTCTCTCTCACACACACACACACACACACACAAGTACTAATTAACACACACACACACACATTCAAGCCTGCTTCGGACCGGCAGACGGAAATCATCGCACACACACACCCACACACACACACACACAGTGATATAATGTTGATTCATATTAGTTATTAACGATAGATGTGGTAGAGTATTAGTCATAAAAGTAAATGTGATGAACTGATATTTTAATCATTGTGTTAATGTCAATTGATATTGTGATTTATTAAATCTTTTTATTACATAATGCTATGAATCTTGGTGCTTATTCATGAGGTATTTTATCTGTGGAAATCTGTGACAGAAGCTTACGAACTTTGACCTTCAATTAACTGTACAATGTACACTATATCATTATGAGACTGATATGACAATTTGGTTTGGTGTCTAAACAAGTCATAACTTGACTTTTAGACAGGTCTGTAGCCTTAACTACAGTGGTGCCCCGAATCTTACAGAGAATACAATATTTTCTGTCAAATCTAATAAATTTATGAATATTAATAATTCATAATTATTAATAATCATATTTCATAACCAAACCAGCTCCTGCGAGCACAACAGTCCTTTCGTTGTATTTATTCCAGTTTTCACCAGGTACAACACAAACGTTTCAGCCTAACGGCCTTCTTCAGCGTGTTGCTGTGTCAGGCGGAAATTACGTTTAAATACAATGAGACCGGAAGTCCATTCAATAAACTAAATATCAAAATTCAGTTACAGTATATAAAGAATTAAAGAACCAAGCAATGCACAACACACAAGTTCCATTATCAAAGAAAAACAAAATGTCTACATACAACAATGGATGCATTTACAAATTGGTCAGCCCCACTGTGTGGGAGAGCAGAACCAGGCCTAGGTAGAGGCCCTGCTGTGTTCAAAGTGACAGGTAGGGGGGAGTAAGCCAGGTCTGGACTACAGATAAATACAAAACAAAATACAAAATACAATAGATTTTTTTTTTAAAGAATTATGCTTAAATAATTGCACATATTTCCACTATAATGGCCTAGAAAGAGGTCCTGCTGTGTTGTGCTAACAGACAGGAGAGATTAAGCTAGGGCTGGAATGCATAAAAAAAAAACTAAGTACATTAAAACTAAGTACATTAAAAATAGACAATAAAAATATATAGAGAATTGCACATTCAAAGAAAGCAGCCCAATAACAGTTCCTCATTAAGTCCTTTCGGATGCTCTGTCTGAAGAGTGTGAATCCAAAAGGCCTCTCTTTGTAGCAAGGCCCTATCTCTATCCCCACCTAAGCTCTAAAAAACAGCTCATCTACACCCTCAGACTAATTAATGATTCAGCTTTGCCCACTTACAATCTTCCACTACCTGTCAGGGTGCATTCAGGTACACCGTGGAAATAAATAGGCCGTCTGCTGCCCAGACTCTGTCTATTTCACGACACACTCCCCCACTTGTTCCTGTCCACGTCATCACGTCCACATCCACGGGGACCAAATCGCATGGTCAGCATTAGGATTTGCAACCTCTCCCCCTTGATGTGCACTCACCAGTGACAACTGACAGGTGGCTCACCAGTGACAACTGACAGGTGGCTCACCAGTGACAACTGACAGGTGGCTCACTCACCAGTGATAAGTGACAGGTGGCTCACTCACCAGTGACAACTGACAGGTGGCTCACTCACCAGTGACAACTGACAGGTGGCTCACTCACCAGTGACAACTGACAGGTGGCTCACTCACCAGTGACAACTGACAGGTGGCTCACTCACCAGTGACAACTGACAGGTGGCTCACTCACCAGTGACAACTGACAGGTGGCTCACTCACCAGTGATAACTGACAGGTGGCTCACTCACCAGTGACAACTGACAGGTGGCTCACTCACCAGTGACAACTGACAGGTGGCTCGCCCAGGTTTGTCCTGTGAGTGCTGGGGTGGAGAAAGTTGGGGCTTCTCAGCAATTCCAAGCCCGGCCTCATAGACCTTCCTTTGGGAGACTATAGCATCAGTCATTGAGTTGCCATATGTGCTGCGGAGTCACTGGCAGAATCATCAGTGGGTTGGTTTTCATCCTGTATGGGGGCTTGGAAAGTACACAGACGTCATATATTGTGGTGGATGATATGGTCCGGGTCCTATATTCCCCGGGTCCTATGTTCCCCGTTTTTGTGGGACCGGGGAACATAGAACCCTTTCTATGAAAAAGGGTCCTATGTTCCCCGCTTTTCCCAAATAGGGTCCTATGTTCCCCGCTATGTTCCCTGGTCTGATGTTTCTCCCGAAATGCCAAAAACAGCCTACCTCATATGATCGCGTGATTTAATCAATGCATATGGGCGCAGACAACACTCTCCGTAACATTTGGAAAGGGCCTGCCGACTAGGTCATTTTTTTCTGGCGTCACGTATGCTGGGCGCTGGCACGTAATATATAGATGAGGAGTAGGTTTCGTTTCCCCATATCCCCCACCCATTAAAAAAACTCCTCTTTCGTTTTGCTACTAATCGAATCCACTTTATTCACTCAACTAGTCCTAGTAGCCTAAATAAGGGAACGAGTCTGCTCCCGCTGTCTGCAAGGCGCGTTTCACAGTGTCCTTATGGAAAGAGTATTTTTCAAATCAGTTCTCATGGCCTGTGCAATAAACTTCAGACTTATTTTCAGCGCATCAGGCTGAAGCAGTGGTCGAATGGATGCGCGAGCAGCCTGCTCCTCCGTGAGATTCCCCCACAACGGATTTCAATCAATGAATGAATCAATGAATCAATACATCAATATATCAATGGCTACTTTATTGATCCCAGTGGGTAAATGAATGTGCCTCGCAGAAGAGTGTTACGGAGAGTGTTGTCTTTTGATTGAATCACGCGATCATATGAGGTAGGCTGTTTTTGGCATTTCAGGAGACACATCGGACCAGGGAACATAGCGGGGAACATAGGACCCTATTTGGGAAAAGCGGGGAACATAGGACCCTTTTTCATAGAAAGGGTTCTATGTTCCCCGGTCCCACAAAAACGGGGAACATAGGACCGGGGGAACATAGGGATGACCCCGTCCAGAAGACCCTCTTTACCGTCTGTCTGTACCTGGTATGTTGACCCACCAGGTGAGGGTTGCCCAACACCCCTTGTATACCTGATTCCCACCTGACAGCAAGCTTCCCTTGGTCATAACGGCAGTGCCAGGTTGTCTGTTTCTCGCTGCTTAGACTCTGTCCATTTCATGACATGTAAACTGTTTAACCAAGTCTTGATTTGAGGAAATTGCCACATTCAGTGACATCAGAAACTTCTCCTGCTGGGTGTAGGGTCAAACCATCGCCCGGGAAAGCATATATTTTGCACAAACTCTTCCTCACAAGCGGTGTTCGTCTGTCCTACTCCCACTTCCACAATGCGCCATGACGACTTCTTTGAGGACAAGATCTTCCATTTCCCTCATGTCAAAAAGGGCAGGCAGAGAAGGTGGCACTAGACTGGTAGCGCTTGGGCCATAATATAGGGTAAAGAGCCAGGTTTCTTACCATACTAGTATCCACACATGGGTTGTGATGGCCAGTGTCCTTGCAGCAGAGATAAGCCCAGGCTCCTCCAATGGTTCCACCAACACACCGTCTGTCACTGTCTTGCACACTGGAGGGCATTCTCGTCCAGGGTAGGATCTCGCTCTGTCCTGGAACAGGAACAGGGTACCCGTAGGCTGGTCGTAGGGTTCCAGGAGGCAGCATCAAATGACACTCATGCAATCCCCAACGCCCAATTTCCAAACCCTTTTCACTCGGGTTGAGGCAGAAGCAAAGTTGTATATCACTGCACCACAGGGTGCAGCCTCCTAGCCCCTTGGAGGAAAACGGTTTCATTAGAGGATGGTTGAAGATCGACCTCTCACCAAGCTCTCCTGACAAGAGATCGCTGACACCTACCTTGATGGTGGAGTACGTCAGCCCCACTATCCAACAGAGGCTGGAGGAAAGAGAGAACAGAGCCAATTGGACGATTCAAGGGATAAATGTTGGATGAACACCAGTTCTGAAAACAACCGTCCTGTAGTTGACAATCAATCAATCTGTCCCTCAGGAGTCAGGCTTAGAGCGGCACATGGAGCATGGCGCCTATCAGGCTGCATTTACAATGCAGATCTTGATGCTCATGGTGTAACCTGGCAAAGCACTTATGCAGCTTTTTCATGTTGAGCGGCCCCCTAGTGGAACCAGGGAGCCACAGACATGAGACCGAGGAGCTGTACGACGACGGTCACAGCTGTGATCCTCCTGCAGCTGCCTCACCTGACGCAGCGCCTTCAGTACAGCTGCCTGTCTGTGCATCTGACAGAGATGCCTGCAGTGAGGCGGAGTTCAGCTGCATCCCCAATACATACTGGCTGAGTATGGGAGGGTGCCATTTGAACGCCGTGTCCACACAGATGGTGCGAGGGGCCAGGGCGTAGCCACACAGTAGTACGTAGTGCCAAACAGAAAGCCTCTTGGCTTGCTTCAGGCACAGAGCTGAACAGGATTGAAGTTAAAACGCCTTTAATATTATTTAGGGCAGTGGTTCTCAAATGGGGGTCCGCGGCACTTTGCCGGGGGGTCCGCGAAAAATTTTCAGGTAATTTTTTTTTTATTTTATTAAAAAGAAAATGCTACATGTTACTTATTCCTTCTCAAACGACTTCCTACATGGTGCTAGTCTATCAAAATATCTTGGCTGTCATTGATTGTGTTGCATAGTGGTTTTCTGCACTGTTGACAAATTGTGATATTGTAAGTCGCTTTGGACAAAACAAAAGTGTCTGCTAAATGACGTAATGTAAATGTAATGTAATAAAACATATATATATTTTTATTTGCAAAATCTTCATAGTTCAACGAAAATAGTTTATGCTTTAAATCTAAAATGGTTCATGGATTACATTCTAATAACAAACGTATCAAATTAAAAGTCAAGCACGTTACCGTGGAAACAATTAAGCTTAGCCCAAAATCACAAATCAGAATGAGGGGGTCCCCGGTATATTTTCTATCTTGTAAGGGGTCCTTGGCTGAAAAACATTTGAGAACCTCTGATTTAGGGCATACCAAAGTCTTGAAAAGGACCAAAAACGGTTTCGACCACGCAGGGTCTTTGTCAGGGTAGGGCTGTACAGTGCTACTACATACAGTACATGTAAGTAGCACATGCTATGAAAAGAATCGGTCTGTTCTATGATTGAATTTACAGCAATACTGTTTCTGCAGCAAGAGTGAAAATAGTGCCCCGCCACGCCATTTTCTATTCATTCATCAAATAAACGTTTCTGAATCGAGAATCATTTTGAATCAAGAATTGATTCTGAATAAATTCAGACACCCCAATTTGAAGCCTACATGTAATATTGATTTTGTTTTGTAGAGAGAGTTGTTATATTATAGTCATTATAGGCTATTGGAGATGTGAGAAAACACACAATCCAGACATTTTAAAGCCTGTAAAATTATTTTTAATTAACATTAATATTCACATGAAGAAATATCCAACAGCAGTAGAATGACTTAGTGCAAACATGTCGGTCCACGACAACATGGAACAAATAAACTGCATAACAAGACTGATGATGAGCATCAACAACAAAAAAGCATTTTTTTTTCTTTCGTATTAACAAACCAACTTTAGGAACAATTCATTTCTGTATCATTAGAAACATAACATAGCCTACATGGCAATGGAAAAAGCCAACAAAGGATCAAGACGTCACCGGCTCACGGTTTGCATTTTCTTTTATTCCAAATCAGTTACATACAAAGCCCTAGTAGAGTAGTGTACTTAGTACCAAAACAATATAGGATTTGCTGTGTTCACATAGGCGTGTGAATATATCACAGTGTATATATTACAAGTGCATATATTACACATATATACACACATACCTAATGTATGAAAGCACATGTATATACATAACAGTAGAGCTCAGGCTCGTATCATGCAGTCACACAAACATCTTACTACTATAATAAGGTGGCCTGGTTTGCATCACAATTTCTTGAGTGACATCACTGATGACATCGCAATGACATCACTGGTGGTAACATCACAACTGCTCGAGTGACATTACTGATGACATCAGAATTGGCCCAATTGGCCCCGGAAACAGTGGATGGATAAATCCAGGAGGAGGCGGTAATGCAACATAAAGGATGCCAACTGCCATAAAACACTACAGAAGAAGTTTGGTCACACCCAAAAAAAGTGTCCATGGCTTCCCTCTCCTGGGTCTCCACCCTAAGAGTAATGACAGACCTTGACCCTATTTTAACATGTTAATGTTTCTCTGTTAGTCGGACGCCAGCAGTTAAGGGGTTAACACAAGTTAAAGGTGTCTGAACGTAGTTAACAGTACTGAAGCCTCATCTATCTTATCTAAAGTCAGTTCAGGTGTACGAGTCCTCTCAAAGCAACACTTCATGGCCACTCCAACTTCCTCACACGTAAAAAAGACAGACAGAAGTTTGAATAGGGGTGTTTGATTTACCCTACCTGGAGAGCCAGGAGGGTGGGGTTTGCAATGTGGTCATTACTAAGGTCATGGATGGGGAACATAGCTGTTTGAAGGGATGCAGAAGCTCAGAAAAGTTGCCAACAGTGTCCTTGAGGTCCTTGACATTATTGCTGGTCCTGGAGTGAATATTCCAAGCAGACCCCTAAATGACTCAGATCCAAGCAAGCTATACTGTATCAACGCGTTTGATGTTTGCGAGCACGGAGATCCTCAGCTGAACTGAACCTGTATTTTCCTGTAAAAAGGATGAATTGCATAATGGCTTCAGAAGACGGAAGAAAAAGTGTATGCAAAAAGCAAATAGAAAACCTCTATACAAATAGAAGGAAGGAAACTCCTATTGGGCCCAGGTCTGGTTGTATATTAGAGTTCAAGTAGAGTACAGTGATAGTTGTGTTGTTATAGTGTTTGGCCTGGGAGACAAGCTACTGCACGCTATAGGTGACTAAAGCTTAGTTTCGTTAGGTTCGAGAAAGTGACATTTTATGGGTATTGCAAAAAGATATGCCCAATCTGTTTTCTTAAAACCTGAAACGATAATTCATTTTGGAAGCTCTCAGTTCGTTTCCAGGGGAATTGAATGAAGGTACTATAGGGATGAACGATATATATCGGTCTGATAAATTATCGCCCGATATGGACCATTTTATGTTATTTATTATTCAGATGATGACATTTTAGCCAATAAATAGATGAATAAATAGAGAAAATACAAAGCCAACATACTGCTTTCGCCCGGGCTGTCATTGTCAGTGAACGGCAGGCCAGGCAGCTCGTGACATCAAACAGCTGCGCCTGGGCAGTTACACTGACCACTCAACATGTGGTTGGTCGCTGTGGACGTTTATCACAGTTTCAGTTGAGAACAACACTTGCAATTTGCAATACTAGGAGGCAGCGGGGTCGGTTAGCGGTAATGTTAGCTGCTGTGGTTGCGGCGTAGCGGAGCCACTCCATGCTTCGCTTTTTTAGGCAAAATCTTTGCAAACCGCTTGTTGTGGCCAATATGCCCACGTTCAAAGCACGTTACTCCTCCCCTGAGCTGGCGTAGACCATATGAAAACCCTCATGCTTTACCTGAAATGAAATGTCCAGGGTTTGTGTCGGTGACTCCTAAAACAAATTGTTAACGCTAAGCTAAGCGGGCTAATAGCGTTAGTGCTTGTTGTGTTGGCTTGGAGTCAATCTGGGAACCCATCGGTAAAAAAAAAAAAAAAAAGTATATATTTTTCTCTAACCTCTGGGGGCAGCCTTGTTTCATGCTGTGTAACAGGAACTCGAGGGGCTCCGACGGCAGCGAAAGAAAATCCTAAAATGCCCGGCTCTGACCATTTATGGATTTCCTTTGCCCTCCTGTCGCTATGAAACAACAACAACAACATCGCTAGCTCGTTGCTAGTAGCAAGTAGCATCTTGGAAGCGAGGAGCTTGTCGTCAGATTTCCGATGCAAGTGGAAAGTCTGTCTGGAGAGATTAGCTTGGAGTTAACGTTAAGACATGTCTCCTGGCATGCAGAAAGCCAACCAAAAGGAGAGGGGGTTTGGAGAAGAGTCAGCAAGAGCCACAGACAACCCAGCTTTAGTTGCCAGTAAACATGACAATAAGAGTCTAATTTACTATGCCTTTTTGTCATTGTGTTTTATCTGCAGACAAAGCAGACATAGGCTTTCACTTCTATAAAAGCCTTTGTTTATTTCGTTGTATTAGTGATGCACTTTACTAGAGAAAGAATGAACATTTGAAGAGTCAAAAGTGTTTTGTTTCGTGTTCACAAGCTATGGAATATTACATCATCCATCTTTGCTCACTACAAGCTTAGCCTTACCCCCAGGTGCACAAACGACAGGTTAAGAACTTATTTTTTTTAAATACAAAAATGTGAACTTATTATTGGTTATCCTATGGGTTATCGGCCATGGGAAGCAGATATTTATCGGGTTATCGTATCGTCTGAAAAGAAAATCCATATCGTGCATCCCTAATAATAAAACTGAATGTAATTAGGATCCGTATGATATCATCTGATACCACAGCTGGTCTGGCTGCGACCAAAACATGAGGTCTACCTTGAGGTTTGTGGGTCATAAAGACCTCCTGATGTAATACCTCAACATAATGAGAGAAAACAATCCTATTTCCCAGAGAAATACACGTTTTTGTTTTTTTGTAAATTACTTTTGACTCATATTAAAACAAAGTCTTTGTCCGTCTCTTCCCCAGAGTCCGACGATTTAGTGCCCGCTCCCTTGTCCCTGTCAGGAGATTGATCCTTGTTCTTGAAGGGGCCGCGATCCTCACAGTTGGTGTGGAGCGGGCCGGGCCGCTGGTTCGAGTCCCACACAGATGCTGTCCTCACTGAGAGAGAGAGAGAGTTGAGGGGGGGGGAGAGAGAGATGGGGGGGAGAGAGAGAGACAGAGAGAGATAGGGAGGATGAGTGGGTATTCTGTTCATTGTCACTACTAGTGCAGTGGCCGTTCCCCTCTCTCCCCTTCCCGCCATTCAAACATCACGCTCTCCCAGTCTTCAAACCCCCCGGCCAATCATCGTCCCCCTGATTGCACCGATCCCCCGCAATTGGTCGAATTGCATGAAATTCAAGACTGCACTTTCTAGCGTCCTAGGCAAGTATCAAACCCAGGAACTTCTTGCTGTGAGGCGGGAGTGCGAGGCAGGAATGCTACCACTGGTTCATGTATTCGCTATCCAATGTATTTATTGACACCATGGCATGAGTAGGCTTACAAGGTCTCATACACATGGGTGAAACCATTCAAGTAGAATATTATGGACGGTTTTCACAGAATTGTGTTGCTAGGGAACAGTTTGTGTTGCTAGGGAACAGTTTGTGTTGCTAGGGAACAGTTTGTGTTGCTAGGGAACAGTTTGAAACCTAGCGTATTTCCTATCAGCTATTGTACTAGCAAAGACTGCAACAGGAAGTAAGCTAGGGGCAATTTAGAATGTTTATATTGTCAAGTTAAAACCATCTACAGAGATAGTAACCCACCTTCCTGAGCAGCCGACGTGTTCTTGGTGGGAGAGCCCTCCTTGTCTTTCTCTGACAGCGCCCTCTTCAGGGTGGGAGGGAGAACTGCTACCTTGGGTGACACCCCACCACTGCTGGGTGAATCGGAGCTCTCGTCTATCAGGGAGACGATCAGACAGACAACTCAGAACTAACTCTTGTTATGATTTGGTGCTATATACTGTAGATATAACATTGATTGATAATAGGGACGGGCATTTCTAGCAAAAACACTAGTTGAAATTCTCAAAATTCGCCCACTATTTTTTTGTGTGACTCAAATTGTACATGGTCTCCCCTGATTCTAAGTATAGTTGAATCGCTTGGTTTGACCAAGTAAAACAATTTTTATAAGCATTTTATGCAAGGTCTATGGAAAAATGAATGGCGGATGAAATCCCATGGACAGGGAGATGGGGGTGACTTTGGCACTCTTTACTGTCATTAGGCAGCCAGACCTACATTAGCCGTTAGCATTAGCGTAGTGCCGAGATGGCCCAGGCAATAGTAGACAGAATATCAGCTTTTCTTCATGCAGTAACATGCCTTGAAGCCTTTTCCTTGTGACTGAGTGTTGCTGTAATATAGACAGTTTAAGACAATTTCTACTACATTTTCTAGAGGTTCTGCAACTGCTGTCAGCTGAGCCTAGAGCCGTTATGCTCCAGTGTGCAGCTCTGGTGCACAGCTCCTATGGCAACGTCACATGGACAAACGGTGTCATTCAGAGACAGGCGCGGGTAAAAATAATAAATAATAAATAATAAAAATAAAACAAATTATACAAAATAATAAAAGTCGATCTTCATAATAAAAACAATTATTCGAACATTCGAAAATTCGTTGCCCATCCATAATTGATAATACTCTTTACTGTCATAATATCTAGGCCTAGGCCTCCTACCTGAAACAAAAGGTAGCAGAAAACATCCTGAGGGGTATGGCTGGCTCCCGGCCTAATAGACTCCATAGACTACTCAAGAGATATTTGAGTCCAATGCCGAAGTATCAGAAACTGCAGTTCATCAAATGGCCACTTGAGGCTGGCTTCAAAAGTGAGTAAATCCCCATGGACCCCCATGTTAAAATGCCCAACTTTACAGCAGAAATAACAGTTTACAGCCTGGTACAACACTTTTTTTTTGGGTCTCTAATTGGTCACTGTTTTGGTCGCTAATTTCACCGTTCATTACACCTGTATTGGAGGTGGTACGTGGAGGTACTACAGGGGGGGCTTGAGAGAAAGAGTAAAATAGAAAAATGTAAGAATAAATCATGAAAATAAATGAAATGTTAAAAATAAATCTGCTCAGGTCAGGAGGCACTGATTGCAACTCTTTCACTCCATGTCTTATTTTGTAATGTTATATTGTTCAAAAGGTGGTTTATCATCCATTCATTGCATCATAAGCTGTAGTTTTCTCTTGTTGTTTTATAAGCAAAATGTTGTAGTTGGGTAATTTGGGTACTTGGATTCAGAAATCAGAGAAAGGGGTACTGAAGCCAGACAAGTTTGAGACCCATTGGTCTATGGTATAAATCAGATGTAGCAACTGGTTTAGACCCAAGGCTTTGACAGTACCTATGCTCCTGCTACTGGGAGTCCTCGGCTTCTGTGCGATGGAGGGTCGGGCAGCCAGGGCAGGCTTGGCTCCCTGGGGCACTGGGGGTTTGGGGCCGGCCGGTGTCCCAGGGGCAATGGAGGAGGAGGTGGCCTGGAGACGAGGTGCTGTTTCGGGCTTGCTCTCGCCGCGGGGAGGGGTCTTCTCCGGGGAGCTGCAGGGAGACCTGTTCTCTGCAGGGGGGGGCACGGGCTTGGCTGCTCACATACAACGTGAGGAAGACACAAGAAGACATGCACACACACACATTTCAGTTTCTTCATTTGGATGTTTTATTAACAACATAATAATAATAATAATAATAATAATAATAATAATGATAATGATAATAATATTAATAAATTGAACTTATATTGTGCTTTTCAAGAACTCAGACACTTTACATAATATAATAAACACTGAGGGGGTGGGGGGAGACGTTAGTGTACAGATAGCAGACAAAGATGACACTATACACTAAACATTATGACAAACAGCACAGAGACACACAAGGATGGCTGGTGGGAGGGGACTAATAGAAGGTGGGAGGGGACTAATAGAAGGTGGGAGGGGACTAATAGAAGGCGGTGAATAGAAGGCGGTCTTAAGGCGGGACAGGATAACTGTAAGGGATTCTGTATATGCGTTTCTGATTTCTTGGGGGAGGGAGTTCCAGAGCCTGAGAGCTGCCAGAGAGAGCTGCTCTGTCCCTAAAAGTGAAGGATGGACTTGGGGGTGGAGAGGTCAGCTGAGGTGGATCTGAGGGACAGGGAGGGTTGGTAGGTGGAGAGGATGTCACTCAGTGAGGTAAAGGGGGGGGGGGGGCAGTTGGTGAAGGGCTTTGTAGGTGATCAGGATTTTGAACTTGATCTGGTGAGAGACGGGAAGCCAGTGAAGATCTTTTAGGACTGATGTTACATGACATTACATTACGTCATTTGGCAGACGCTTTTATCCAAAGCGACTTACAATAACACATTTTTGTCAGCAATATAGCAATCAACTATGCAACACAGTCTATGACAACTACAACTTCTGTAAGGAATAGTGGTACAAGTTTAGTTTAGGTTAGTTTAGATTTTAGGTTAGTTAGGGTAGGGTTAGGTTTTTTTTTTGAGAGAGAGAGAAAGAAGTTAGTTCAAGAAGGGCCCAGATGGAGCCTGAAAAGTCAAGTCAAGTCAAGTCAAGTTTATTTGTATAGCACATTTCATACACAGAGGCAATTCAAAGTGCTTCACATAAAATGGTTGACAGGAAAATAAACGAAAAGAAGAAATAAAATGGACATTTAAAAGCATCACAACAAAACTTAAAAAAAAGAGTATAAAAAGTGCAATAAGCAACAGGCGCAGCAGTTGCAGAAAGAGCTAAAACTTATAGAGGACTCATTGGGTTTGCATAGTAGCTGTCAGCAGTTAAAAGCGATGGTAAACATAAAAGTCTTTAGTCTATTTTTAAAAGTAAGTAAGGTTGGGGCAGATCTGAGGTCTTCAGGCAATTTGTTCCAGCTGGCAGAAGCATAGTGGGTAAATGCAGCCTTCCCGTGATTTGATTTGATCCTAGGGACAGTTAATAAGCTGGACCCTGTTGACCTAAGAGTTCTAGACGGTTCGTAGCGTGGGAGCAATTCAGCTATGTATTTTGGGCCTAGGCCATTAAGTGATTTATAGACTAATAACAGTATTTTAAAATCTATTCTATGACACACTGGCAACCAGTGTAAGGACTTAAGAACTGGAGTGATATGATCAGCTTTCTTAGTCTTCGTTAGAACTCTAGCAGCAGCATTCTGAATGAGTTGAAGTTGCCCAAGTTCTTTTTTGGAGAGACCAGAAAAAAGGCTATTGCAGTAGTCTAACCTACTATAAATGAAGGCGTGAATTAGTTTTTCTAGATCCTGTCTGGACATGTATCCCCTAATTCTTGCTATATTTTTAAGATGATAAAAAGCTGATTTTCTAATTGTGGGAGTTAAAGTTGAGATCGGAATCAATAATAACTCCAAGATTTTTGACTTGATCCTTAGGCTTCAGGGATCGAGACTCAAGGCGTGCAGTGATTTTAAGCCTTTGTTCTTTGGGGCCAAACACGATCACCTCAGTTTTGTCTTTGTTTAGCTGTAGGAAATTCTGGCACATCCAGTTATTTATTTGATCAATGCACTGGCACAATGATTCTATGGGGGCATAGTCAGCTGAGGAAAGAGTTATATACAACTGAGTGTCGTCTGCATAGTTATGATAGGCTACTTTGTTTTTTTGCATAATTAGGCCTAGAGGGAGCATATAAAGGTTGAAGAGAACGGGCCCCATAATGGATCCTTGAGGCACCCAACAAGTCATCCTAGTTAGGTCAGATGTGTAATTGCCAATGGAGACAAAGTACTTCCTGTCTTGAAGATAGGACTTGAACCACTGGAGGACCGTACCCGATAGCCCAACCCAGTTTTCCAGTCTGTCCAATAAAATTGAGTGGTCAACAGTGTCAAATGCAGCGCTAAGATCCAGTAGCACTAGAATCAAATTGTTGCCTGAGTCTGTGTTCATTCTGATGTCATTTATGACTTTAGTAAGCGCGGTTTCAGTGCTGTGATGGGGGCGAAAGCCTGATTGGAGTTTATCTAGGAGATCATTTGATGAGTCTTTAGTCTTTAGTCTAAGTCTTTAGTCTTTAGATGAGTCTTTAGTCTTTTCCGAAAGATCCGCCTAGGACATAATCACATTGAGTTAATTTTGTCAAAAGTTCAATAACTTTTGATCCGCTAATAATAAAGCTTGTACATAACAAGTGCGTGGCCCCATTGACCTTGCATTCGTTTTTGCCCAAATTTCCAGAGTTACTATGAGGAACAGAATGGATTGTGCTAAGAAAGAACTCATTGGTCAGTAGCAAATAGGGCTAGACTTTAAAAATGTGAACTATCCTGTTGAGGCAATGGTTTTGCAGTTGGATCCACATGAACCAATGGCTTCTGCAACTGATTGTTTTTCATATTTTACAGCTGAAGCAAGTGTCCATGTAAGACAACATGCACAGTCACAGTAGCTATACCGTAGCATTACTAAATGTGTACATAGGCTGCAGAACAGTGTGTGCCAATGCACTGCTCCCAGAAGAGGAGTGTAGCTAAAGTGTGCATGTGTTGTATATAATGTGTTGTACATCGGACTGGGCAATAATTCAATATTATCATTTATCGTCTTTCATCGGAATCGTATCGTGATGATTTGGGGATGTCGTGACACACAATTCTGCTGTCAAAATTGATGAAAACAAACAAATTTTACTCCCTTTACTCACTTGACTTGACAAAAAGAAGTATGAAACATTATTTAAGGTATATTCTTTGAATATTTCTATTTTGTTTGACATCACACCTAACAATACCATTCAATTCAACTGGATTTAAAACATGATTTTGCATACCAAAATGTGAGCCATATCGTGATATAATTTATATCGATACATAAAAAAATCTTTGTGATTATGGTGATATTGATTTCAACCATATCGCCCAGCCCTAATTGTAAAGCCATATTTATTGTTCCATGGCCTACAGCAGGGGTGCCCAATACGTCGATCGCGATCGACCGGTCGATCGCGAAGGTAGTGTGGTCGATCTTTTTTTTTTTACTGTTTTTCCACTGTTTCCACTGTTTTTCCACTGTTTCCACTGTTTTTCCACTGTTTTTCCACTGTTTCCACTGTTTTTCCACTGTTTCCCCACTGTTTTTCCACTGTTCCACTGTATACTCAGTGTATATATATATAAATAAATATGTTTGGTAGATCACTTTGACTTGGTCATTTTAAAAGTAGCTCCCAAGCTGAAAAAGTGTGGGCACCCCTGGCCTACAGTATATACACATTGTAATCTTTGGGACAATTACCAACAATCAACAACTAACAACAACAAAATCAGTGTTCCTTTTGCATTAGAAGTGGCTCCCTTCTCTCTTTATTTTTCTAGTACATTTCACCTCAAGAGACTAACCTTGCTAAATACAGGGTAAATAAAAATGATAAGGAAAAAAAGAAATCCTCACCTGTTGCATTGCTGTCAGGTTTGTCAGGGCTGGAAGACTGGAGGAAACAAGAAAATGCTGGGTCAAAGAAAGACAAATGCTGAAACTGTTAGTTTTGCAGCTAAGGAAAGATGAAACCTATGTCTAAACACTGTGTACACAGAGACCCTGCTTTACTAAAGCTGTTCATGATAGGTCAAGCCAGTAATATGACACTTGATTGGTCAAACAAATGGCCTTGGACCCAAATGGCCTAAATGTTTTGGGTAAATGTTAGGACCACCTTCATAATATAATTATAATATTATATACAGTATATACCCATCTCTTCCCCTTCACAATTACATTTATGATTTAGCAGAAAAAACACATAGCAGTCAATCAGTTTGCTCATTCTTTCTGAAAAAGAAAGCTGGAAAAAAGAAAAGGATTTTGTTGGAGATTCAAGCTTTCCATCAAACCACTGCGAGAGCAGCGTGCAGTTGCCAGTCTAAACTGCAAGACAACATGTTAACAGAAGGGGGCGCTGTCGTGTTAGAAATTCCTGAGGTGCAACTCACGCACCCAAGCCTGTCTGCTGTGTAGCTCTTTCTATTGATCTATTCACAAACAACACAACACAACACAACACAACACACGCACATACAACACAACACAACACAACACAACACAACACACGCACATACAACACAACACAACACAACACAACACAACACAACACAACACAACACAACACAACACAACACAACACAACACAGGGTGGTGACCAGTTAGACAGTCCTACTGGCAGGCTATTAATGCAGCATGTCCTCATACTGAAAAAAATAGAATAAGTCCAATGAAACCACATATGAGCGAAAATCTGCGGGCGAGCCGAGGGTACAAACAGGCCCATATCCTAGTTTAAATTAAAATGAGATGGCACATAGGGTGGGCGTGAGGTGGACGGGAGTACAAGACTACTGGGAGTGCGGCGCCTGATAATGGACTAACGCCTACATTCCACTGAGTCCGTGTTGGGTCCGTCTGCGCTGCGGTACGGCTTCGGAGCCGATATGTTTACACTCTAATCATTGTGTCAACTCCCACCTACTCCGCTGCGTTGCGTGTCTACTCCGTCCCAGCTCCGACGATCCGGAGCTCTCCGAAAAAGATACGCAAGGCTTCTATTTTTCACGGATGTCGGAGCAAAGCCGCAGCAAGTTGGGCGGAGCCAGGCATGGAGTCAACAGGGCAGAGGTGCTTACAGCATTCAACATCAAGCCAGAGGACAAACATGGATGAGGAAAAGTTCATCATTGAAGTGGAAAACCACAAAATAATATATGACACGACCCATCCTTTTTACAAGGACAACACCAAGCAAGTCCACCCCTCCTCTCTGCTTCTCCAGTTGGGAACAATGATCTTCTGCCTGTTTGTTGTTGTATTTATCCCACATACAAATTGTCTCACGCGTTTTCACCTGCATGCAGCCGGTTAGTGTTGGCGGAGCACAGAGCACGGAGCAAAACCGGAGCACAGCCACAACGCAACGCAAATGCAACCAGTGCAATCCCGGTGTAAGAGTAGGGAATCAGTGGATGGATATTAAAATGAACAACGAAAATCAGTGTGTACTGTACATACATAGTGTACAAATAGATTGTGGGTTAAAATCTGGCACATGACCTATACTGAATGTCAACTTCTTTCCCTTCCCTCTGATGCTTCCTATGACTGCAGGGTTTCACCTTGTGTGCTCTCCTCTCCTGCTTGGCCTTCATCTCGGCCAGCAGGCCGCTGCCCATCACCTGCACCCCCGGGTAGCGCCTGCCCCCCTGCGGACTACCCCTGCCGTCCAGACCCTCCCAGGCCTCGTCCATGGAGTCCGGTGTCCTCAGCTCCTCCGACCGGTCCGAACTGCTACTGTAGTCCGTGGGCTGCGACCGGCTGGAGGCGTCTTTGGACTCTCTGGAGTGGAGGAGACAGGATATACTAGTGAACTAACCTTCAATACTATAAAGATTTGTGTGTCATCTGCATTATGTGGTGACAGATCTACTGAGAACATAGCTAAAGGTAAGCATGGAAAGATTCAACAGAAGAGGACCAAGAATTGACTCCTGTGCAGGGCTCGACATTAACTTTTTGAGGCACTTCCCTTCGGACAAGTACAATTATCTTTCACTTGTCCTGTCACAAAAGTCACTTGTCCGGATAAAAATGCCCCCAAAAAATCCCCAAACCCAATTTTTTTTTAACACATTGACTGCCAGCCGTTTTTTTCTTGCTGTAGGTAGCTTCTGCCAAGCCGTTTTTTGAGGATTGTGGCTCATTTTACAAGAGCCGAGGATTCTTTTCTGCTTGGAGTTTGTGAACATACAATATCTCAAAAGTACTAATAGAATGTGTACTTTCTCTGTCTAAAAGAGTTAGTTTGTAGAGTTAGTAGTTATGTAAGCATTAGCAGTTGAATACAGCATGGTTTTAGCGTCAGAAAAAATATTCAGAGATAAACGGCTTTTTGTGAAATTCGATATAACAGTCACTTTAACCATTCATTTTTGGCTCTCTCTCTCTCTCTCTCCCCCTCTCGCTCTCTCTCTCTCTCTCTCTCTCTTCCTCTCGCTCTCCCTCCCTCTCTCTCTCTCTCTCTCTCTCTCCCTCCCTCTCGCTCTCCCTCCCTCTCTCTCTCTCTCCCTCCCTCTCGGGAGGGAGACGCACTAGGTTTAATCCTAGTGAGAGGGGGAGAGGGAGAGAGAGAGAGAGAGAGAGAGAGGGAGGGAGGGAGAGAGAGAGAGCGAGAGAGAGAGAGAGAGAGAGAGAGAGAGGGAGAGAGCGAGAGGGAGAGTTGCTTCAACTCCTCCCTCCGTGGGCGTTCTTCTTGGCTGCAGCGGCCGTCACAAGCTTGTCACCAGTCTGACTGCTTTGCTGCTGTCCTGTGCCTGTCTGCACGGCCGCTGTTTGAGGAAGTCGGCATGGACTCGCTCGCTTCTTGGAGTTTTGGTTGAGAGAAGCTTTTGCGATTCTGGTCATATTTATGCTGCGTGTTTCAAAGTGTGTTCCACCAATCTATTATGTAAATTTGCAATCCCGCATCGCCAGCAATCAGCGGGAAAACGAAAGCGTTTTCCCCCATCCATTTTCATGAGAATGGCTGGGGTGAGAATGGCGTGACAAGTTAAAAAAATGCTTGCCTTCCTCTAGTGAGGAGAGCACTGTTGCCACTTAGTGGGTCGGTGGAATGGGTTGTAAACGTTCGGTGGCTCCAATAATTATATAAGAGATGTAAAAGGGTTAGATGCACATCCCACGGTCAAAAAAAAAAAATCATTTTTTTGACGAGTCAAGTCGTCGCTGGCAGTGAACAGCTGGATTGTGTTTGACGACTACACTCGTCGTTGGCAGTCAAGGTGTTAACAAGCACATCAAAATACATTAAGATATTACGGACAAAAGGCGACAGACTCATCACACATTATTCATGGTTAGGAGTTCCCAATAAGTCTACCTCTGTGTCAGAGGTTGACTAATGTGAACCCCTAACCCTGAATAATATGCGTCATTTATTGTTATCAGGCACTGATAATGTTTATGACCTGATAAAACAGACTTTCTATATTACTGAGGACCTCTTCTGCTAAATACAGAACTCTGATTTATTGAAATCAACGTTACATCCCCATAAACACACGCACAGCCACTGAAGTGCAACTCCACAGAGTGCGCAGTGGGCTTCTGTTTTCAGGATAACGGCTGGGGCTATGGGTTTTCGGTCAGAACAGGACATTTTAGGGGCAGGGGCATGGTGGTGCAGTGGTAAGCGCTGTCGCCTCACAGCTCGAAGGTCCTGGGTTCGATTCCCACCTGCCCGTCCGCATGTCCTCGAGTGCCCGCGTCAAAAAGGGCCTTTCTGTGTGGAGTTTGCATGTTCTTCCCGTGCCTCCCGGGGGTTTCCTTCATATAGGAACTCCCTTCACCAAAACATGCAATATCCTGGTTGCTAATGTGGTTCCTCCTCTGGTCGTTAAGGGCGCCTGTTCAGAGGGAGGGGAACTGGTTGGAATAGCGTGATCCTCCCACGTGCTATGTCCTACCGGTGAAGCTTCCCCTGTCAGGTGAAAAGAAGCGGCTGGCTACTGCCCATGGAGCCAGTTTCGGCTCTCCCCAGATTGGCAGAGGGTGGAGCAGCAACCAGGATAAATAAATTAAAATGAGCACAAACGGGGGATAAAAATGGGATAGCCATAAGTTAGCTAGCTATCATTAACTCAACACAACTTACTTGTCAGCCAAGTTGAGCTGCACCCGGCAGATATAGCAGAACATTTCCCCTTCCTCGTAACGCACCCACTCAAACTCATCTCTCCAACAAACTTTCTTTGTCTTTTTGACTCGTATGCTGCATGCTTTGTGACCGTAACATTAGTTGTGTTTGTTTTGGGGGCTTTCCCAGGCACTTGCGCGGGCTGCAGAGCCTGGAGGAACATCTTTCTCCATTCAGAGGTAGGTTAAAATGATTGAACGGCGAGCAGCGGTCAAGACTTGGACCAAGTCCTGATTGGTCAATCAAAGCATTCTGATTTGGATGCTGGTTTGACGTATTGTTGGGGGAATGCGTTTGTACAGTATCAAATGGTTATAGCTCAGTAATAGGTGGGTGGGACATTATAAAGTGAAGTCACACGGTATTTGTTTTACTTGTCCGATGGGGCGAGTAAAAAACAACACTTGTCCTTGCAAAAAAGCAGCTTGTCCCGGACGAGCGTTAACGTCGAGCCCTGCCCTCGTGGGACTCCACATAATATATCATCAACGGAGACAATGAAATTGTGGTCTTGTGAATATGATTCAAAGTAAGAACTGAACCAGACGACTAACCAAGGTCTTAGGCCTGTCTATTAAAATGGTATGATCCAGTGTGACTGGAACTTATATATTGTTAGTTATTAAAGGAACACTCCGCCCATTTTCAACCAGCTTTGTATCATTAGAACATCAGTAGTATATCAGAAAACTGTAAACTGTTTTGAAGTCTGTCATTTTATTTGACAGTTATTGAGTGTGAAAGTGTGGACCAGTGACATCACTGGTCCACACTAACTCAAACTAATAACTCATTAACTCAAATCAACTCTCAATAACTGTCAAACTAGATGACGGTTTTGAAGTCATTCTGTCAAGTTTGACAGTTATTGAGACTCACACTCAATAACTGTCAAATTAAATGACAGACTTCAAAACAGTTAACAGTTTTCTGATATACTACTGATGTTCTAATGATACAAAGCTGGTTGAAAATGAGCAGAGTGTTCCTTTAAGTAATTATGCAATTGCTTATATACAACCATCTCTTGGATTTGACTAAGAAAAGTGAAGTGTGTCTAGATATTATATGGAGGCTTGGATCTTTCCCAAATCTGAGCTGGTGCAGGTTTCTCTGGACTATCTCTTGGATTTGAAGTAAGAGCACTTTGTAATGTAATGAAAATGTATTGTTCTCAAACAGACACATGTCTTCTACGGGGCCAAAGCCTGCTCAGATATACCTGTATTCAGGCGCTGGGCTCTTCACTGCCACCTTGGGTGAGGAGGGCTCCTCTGGGATGGTGGAAGCCGGGGAGATGGCTGAGCACGGAGGACCACCCTGGCTTTTCTCTGATTTATCCGATTTGTCTGATTTATCTGATTTGTCCGATTTATCTGATTTGGAGGAGCGCGACTTGATGAGGTTGAAGAATCCTTTACTCTTCTTCTTTTCTCCGTCCTGAGAATCCGAGCTCCTCATGAAAGAACGTCTGAGAAGAGATTCAAGATGTTTATTGTCACTCCGATGGACAAGTATCTTGTGTGACATTTTTAAGGGTCGTGTGTACAAGGTACAAGGTCAACTTTATTATCCCACAAGGGGAAACTCGGGTGGTCGTCATACACGTGTGCTGCAGTACACACCGTGTACACACTGTACACACCATATACACATACACATACACACATGCACGCAATATCAAAAATATAAAACATCTACAATAGCCTACATAGGTTTAAAAGTTACAAGTGCAAGTGCATAGTGCAAAGTGCATTCTGGGAGTGCGGCGAGCACATTAAACGTGCAAAGACTGTTTTAGAGATTAAACAGCAACATACAATATCCAATACAGTATGTACAGTCCAAACAATATACACAGTTTGATCAATTATTGTGTGTGTGGGGGGGGAATGGGGGGGGGGGGGGCTAGTCGCACTCCATAGAGTACGACATGAATAAGTAGCACTTGGAGTTCATAGGGGGGAAAGTGAATGGGATTTTAGGAGGGATGCACAATATATTGGCAATCATATCGGTATGAGCCGATGTTAGTCATTTTCAAAATTGTTTTCAACAAACAAAAAGTTCGCCCCCCCCAGATTGTTGGCTTGCATGACGCCCCTGCTCAAAGTATGTACTTAACTAACTTAACTTAACCTAACTATTAACTAACTATCCTGTGTGCACAAAATTGTGAGTTTAAACTCCGGCTGACCTACAAAACCTACAATCCGTTACAGAAAAATGAATATGAATGTTTGTTTATTAACTGACCTGTGGCCTCCTGTCATTTTGCAAAAGTGGCCCTGCGGGCAAAGCAAGTTGAGTGTCCTTGGCTTAAGAGTATACTGGAATATGCTGTGCTGGGACAAACATTAAAATCCTTACTTGGAATCCATCTTGGTGACTTTCTTGGAGAAGAACTCGTCCACACCCTCATCCACTCTTCCCATGAGGCCGTTCTGCTCCCCGTCTTGAGATGTGGCATTGCTAATTTGCTAAGAAAGATCAAGAAAGATCCAGTATAACTTCTCTGAATCTTTCTATTCTATAACATTTTCTTCAGACCTTGATTCTATGTGTAGAAAGAAATCTCATACAGAATGAATTTGAAGTCTGCTAACCCAACTAACAATCTTTGGAAAGAAAGAACAACAACATTAATACAACATTATAAAAAAGACATTAATGCCGCATTGGTGTATGGCTGGAGGTGGAAAGTCGCAAACACGTCATCTCCAACCAGTGTTGGGCAAGTTACTTTCAAAATGTAATATACTACATATTACTAGTTACTTTCATTTGAAAGTAATACATTACTTTACAATATTACTTTCTATGTAGAGTAACTTGTTACTTATTTCACTACTTTTGCATTACTTTTACCAAAACAACAGCAGCAGCAGAATGAGATCGCCGCCCCAGAACGATCCCGAAAAATAATTTCAACCGCCTTTAAGTCAGAGTAAACAATCCAACATTCTAAATGTTATTCTTTTCCTTTGTTATTGTCATCTATAGTGGTTATTTGCATAAAAACACACAGCTTGATTAGGAAATTATTGTATATTTTTTAAATATGTGCTTTGATTTAATAAAATGTAACTCAATTTGTAACTTGAGTTACTTGACAAAGTAACTGGTATATTACTGAAATCCTATAAGTAATAAGTTATATTACTGAGTTACTGCTAAAAGTAATATATTACATGTAATATGTTACTTTAGTAATGAGTTACCCCCAACACTGTCTCCAACCTGTGTTCAAGCTTCAAGGCTTCAAGTCACAAAACCATGGATGCTAATAGCATTGGCTATAGAGTACCGCAGGGATGACATATTTTTGTAGGCTTCATCCAGAAATCGCCGCCATTTTGGTTCATCAGTGGAAAAGTCTATGGGGTTTTAGAATGTGGATTTCACTTAAATGAATAGTTAGAACTTACGGATAGAACCTTCAACACATCTACATGTATTTGACATCATCTCTAGACCCTGTGTTTTCCTTCAACTCTTGTAACCTCTCGTTCAGAGCAGTGGAAATCCCACAGTTTTTGCTAATGGAGATAACGTTCACATACCGTTTACCTCAATATTTGAAACTTTGGCCATGTTTAATATTATTGGTCATTATGATTTTTGTACGCAGCAGCTTCTAATAAATTCCATATCCAAAAACTGTAAACAGTTTTGCAGGCATTCATCTAGTTTGACAGTTATAGAGTACATGTACAGACGAAATGAGTCCGGAAGGTCTGGATGTTATGATCCCTGTGGTACACTATATTCAGAGTCGATTTGAGTTAACCTCTTGCAGTGCACCGTAACACGGGCGTAACGTTTCAGATTTTTTGCTGTTCATCTGTCATTAACGTGATGCATTAGGTGGTTAATTCTGAACAATGCTGTTCATGCTACATACCAAATTAATCGTCTGAATCTTGCGCATCGAACTCTGTCTTCGTTTTTCAGATCAGATCAACACAGCGGAAGTTATAGCCGTCTTTGTACAAAGACAAAGACAACATTTCAGATTATTTGGCTTTTTCAAATGGCTTTTTGGAAATCCGCCTAGGTATCTCCCTACAAAAACCACTGCCAAATACTCATGTTTTGTTATTTTTTCATCTTCTTTGAGTTGGGATGTGGCAAGGCCTGTGGCTATGTCTCCATTGGGTTTCTAGCCATAAATACAACAACCACAGGTAACCGTTTACACTCTAAAAGTGTTTTTTATTCTAGGTGAGAATCAACCACTGTGTTTGAGCTGGTGTTACTCAGGGTCAGTAACACATGGAGTCATTCTGACACTTGGAACAGAAACTTCAAAGTCTTACCTTTCAGAAAAGGCCAGGCAGTTGTCTGTAACCCTAGCGGTTCAGCCACAGTAAGCATTTTAGTTTGGGTATGTCGTGTGATGTCATTCATGCACTTAATGACATCACTGGTCCACAATGTAACTTCAGTGGGTTAGTGGCTTTTGGTTCTTTGCCTCCCAGCAGGACTCACAGGTATTTTGCTGGACTGTTTCTTCTTGTTGCGACGGGGTCTCAGCTTGGTGAAGTGGTGCAGCTTCTTGGCCTCCTCAGAAGGCAGCACTCCCATCGCTCCTGACAGGGGCGGGGCCTGAGATGGGGTGGGCGGGGTTTGGGATGAAGTGGGCCTGGCGTCCTCAAGGGCCTTGTCTAAGTCAAACTCCATCTCTGTTGGTTGGAGGGTCATTAGTGGGGGTTAGGTACCCGAAAACCCGGGTACCGTTATGGTACCGGTACCTTTACAACCGGTACTACCGGTGTAGGTAACGGAATATTATATTCAGCCTGCCAAAATATGTCTGGTGTCTCGTGACGACAGATGACGCACGTCACGACTTCACACATTGTGTTTGGCTGTACGTCGGGCACGTGACAAAAATGTCTAACAGCTTTAGATTTAACTAACAAGTTAAGCTACTGATGTTATCGGACATTTGCGCATGTTAATACTACTATCACAAGTTTGATCACAATACAATGCATCGATTCATTGGACAACGATGCGATATTTGCCGGTTATCACCAAATCTGCCACTAGACCATTTCGATATGATTCGATTCGGGGGGCTGCGATCGATAGCAAACGATATGCATTGATCCGAGACGGGAGTGAATATCCTCTCCCTCTTTTTCTTGCGTGCGTTGCCATGTTGCCATGGCGCTTGCATTGTTTGTATGTGGAAAAAGGTGCGCTTAAGGCAAAGGCAAGGAGTGTCCGGTGTCCGCGGTGTTCACGGCAAGACCGTTCTCTCCGCAGAGGCACATCCTTTTATGGTAAATACGGTAGGAGTGCAGTGTCTGCAGAGAGCGGAGAATCCCCCTCCAGGCTCCCGTCCATGTCACATCAGTTCTTCCGTGTGTGATCCTGATTTATATCGGCGAACAATCAATCCTAGTGCAATTGTAGGCTATTTTCAGTTTGTTTTTAGCAAGTCAGTTTGTTGTCTTCTTGTTTTTGTGCCTTGCATTAAATTTTTTCGATCTCAAATCAAGTTTTTATTGACGTAGTAAATTGTAGGCTATTCAGACTGCCAGGCGATGCTCAAAGCCGTTCATTTTGCACTGATTTCGCCCGGTCACTTGGTCAGTTTGTGGAGGCTTCTTCCCTATACAAACCATAGCAAAACATTAGCCAATCATAGCCTCGGAAATTGACTGCACGAGCTCGCGGCGGGCTCCGCGGAGTTACATTTTTTGAGAGGAGCGCAGAGCTCCGTGCAGTCCCTCCGCAGAGCTTGTGCGGAGCGCCGCGCTCGCCGCACAGAGCCTCCGCTCCGCGAACACCGGACACTCCGCAGTTAGTATAAATGAGCTTTTAGGCAGAAATGGTGACACAGACGTGGCGTGGGGTCACAAAGCTGAAATGTTGTTCATCTTTCTAGCAAAGCATTTCAGACTTGAAAGCAGTGTCCTGTCTGAGGTCAAATGCAAATAAACTAATGTCACATGATCAAATGTTTCATGTCCTCTTTAAAACATGCAACAAGCAAATGACAAAATCATAAAAAAAGTGAACTGAAAAAAAAAAAAAAAAAAAAAAACCTCTTGCTTACCAAAGACACGAGACACTGGCCTCAGCATTCTGCTGTGGATGCTCTTCCTCTTGGATTTAGGAGTCATCTGAAGAGAGGAACACAGATATTACCATTTTATTTCAAATGAAACTGTTATGTGGATATGTGAAAATGTTGGTATATAAAGTGCCTTTTATACTGTCGTTTTCTTTGAATTGTTCTATGTGTTTGTCTGTTCTTTCGATGGACTGTGTGTCTGCTAATAAAAGTGGATTGATTGATTGATTGATTGATTGTTAACATAACCCTGCGACTGTCACTCCTTTATTTGGAGAGGACTGGACGAATGTTGAGGTTTTCACAAGCTGCACAGGCATGTACAGTATACACTTCTTCATGTTACGGCCCCTAGACGCAGGGGGAACATGGACAATCTCCTGCTAAAAAGAGAATTATGGTGGATTGACTTTTTGGGCACCATGGCACCTATTGGACTCAATGAGGACTTTGATGTGAGACCTCTGTGCTGCACACTCATATCCCAGTTGTTTTTGCCTTTTATTTCCTTTTGATACAAGACTGTATGGATGAATGTTCTCTGTGAGATACTTAGAGGGCCGAGCTGACTGATGGCGTCCAGTTCTAAAATATGTTCTAAAATATGTTCATACTCTATAGATATACTGTGCAGTGATTGCTGTGTAGAGCTATTGTATGTTGAGTTTTATTCGGAGCGCTGAATAGGCTCTGCCACCATTTTCCTTTTCCTTAGACTGTGATTTATGCTTTGTGAAACTGCTCTGTACCTGGGTCTGCCTCCACACCACTAGGCGGAGACAAAGACCCATGAAAAACGCCTTTTTTTTTTTTTTTTTTTAATGTTTTTTCCCCGATTTTTTTATCCCATTTTATCCCCCATTAGTGCTCGCTTGATTTCTCAATCCTGGTTGCTACTCCATCCTCTGCCGATCTGGGGAGAGCCGAGACTGGCTCCATGCTTCCTCCGAGACATGGGCAGTCAGCCAGCCGCTTCTTTTCACCTGACAGGGGAAGCTTCACCGGTAGGACATAGCACGTGGGAGGTTCACGCTATTCCAACCGGTTCCCCTCCCTCTGACCAGGCGCCCTTAACGATCAGAGGAGGAACCACATCAGCAACCAAGATATTGCATGTTTTTGTGAAGGGGGTTCCTATATGAAGGAAACCCCCGGGAGGCACGGGGAGAACATGCAAACTCCACACAGAAAGGCCCTTTTGACGACCCCACCCGGGCGGTGGGCACTCGAGGACATGCGGACGGGCACGCATTCCTTCAGCGTTCACATCGTCCCAGGTGGGAATCGAACCCACGACCTTCGAGCTGTGAGGCGATAGTGCTTACCACTGCACCACCATACCTGCCCAAAAAAAAAACGCTATTTAAGCACTTCCTTGTAAATGTATTTTTCACTGAACCAGGCCGAAACTGTTTGTCTTAATAAATGTTGTCCACCACGGGAGCTATCTAAAATTGTGTTGCGAGCCCTTTTTTTCATTTGATTGATTGTTAACATAACCCTGAGACTGTCACTCCTTTATTTGGAGAGGACTGGATGAATATTGAGGTTTTCACAAGCTGTACAGGCATGTACAGTATACATATTATGTATATAGTATGTATATATAGTATGTATAGGCATGTACAGTATACACTTCTTTTTTTATCAAGTAGTAGACTAGCACATGCTTCCTCCGCTTCTTTTCACCTGACAGCGAGGAGTACCTGTGTACCTGGAACAAACCTCCTGATGATAGGTGCTCCAGCTAGAGCTAGTTTCAAATCAAGACTTAAAACGACCGACCAGAGGAGGCGCTAGTGCAGCGACTGGGACACATACCCTTAAATCTGACTTCCCACCCGCAGACACAGCCGATCATGCCTGTATGGACGCCCGACCAAGCCGGAGAGAACCTGCGACCCTCGTGTTGGTAGGCAGGGAATCTACCGCTATACCAATCTGGGAACCCAGAGTCTATTTTTATTTGAAAAATAGACTCTGGGACAGCAATGAGCTATTGATGATAATAGAAAAAACTGCATTCAATGAAGGGAGTGTCAGCTAGCAGCTGGCCAGGCTGTGGGCCAGACAGCACAGATGGTAGACTAGATGGCAGATGGAGAGGTCGGGAGAAACAGGTCAGACACTGACAGCTTTAATAACAGAATCTCAACTGCTCAGTCATTCTGCTTTAACAATTAATCGGATTGATTAAATGGTACGTTGCTGCTTTTATGTCATTTTACAAAGTTCCAAATGAATTCTTGAATTATTTTGTTAAGTAAATAAGTTTGTGAAGTAAATAAAAAGCATTTACAGACTACTTTAGCCGGGATATAAATACACCTTGAGATTTTGAGTTTTCTTTCCGACAATATGGGAAGCTCCGCTCTAGCTTAGAAAGTGAGCTTTGGAGAGCTCGTCAACCACGGACTAGTGGTCTACTAATTTTCTGAGCTTCAACTTGAAAATATTTTTGGGCCCACTAGAGGGCAGTGGCGGCACATGAGACTTTGAGATGAGGGAACCAGGCAATGCTAACACACACGTACACGCACACGCACACACACACACACACACACACACAACTGTACCATGCATGAGTCCAGGTCCTCCAGCCTCTCGACCTCCAGTATCTGGGGCTGGGGCCGTTTAGGAGCCTTCTCCTCTGGGACGTCCAGGTCTATACACTCCTGCTGCACCAGGGGGCGCCCTCGACGCACCAGGTGCTCCGCCTACAGGGAGGAGAGAGGAAAGGAGAGGCGAACGGCTGTTGTTGTTGTTGTGTTTACCATTAATAGATGATAGGTTTTTATAAATGTAAACGTTTGTACAGTTGTGATCTAAGCCAGTGTTTGCCAAACCCGCGGTTCGCGGACCGGTGCCGATCCGCAAAGCATTTGCTGCCGGGCCACAAGGAAAAGGGGGGAAAAATGGAGAGAGAGAGAGGGAGAGAGAGAGAGAGAGAGAGAGAGAGAGAGACAGAGAGAGAGAGAGAGAGAAAGAGAGAGAGAGAGAGATAGGCTATTTGTGCGCAATGACCGTGGTTTGGTCTGTCTGTGCGGTGTTGCCAGCCTCCACTTTCAGCTGCCTGAAGCTCTGTTCAATGAGTTTGCAGAGATTCGGTCAGCCAAGGAGCAGGGGAAGAGGATATGGCAGGCTTAGTGGTGAGAGGGCAGAGAGAATCAAGAGCAGAGGAGAGAGAGGATAGAAGAGTGGTGGAAGCCTCGTCAGCAGACAGGAGAGAGAACTGCCCGGCTGAGGGACGCAAGGAGAGGATGGCAGAAGAGAGGGAGTTAGGTGAGAGAGTTTTTAGGTTGCGTCGGGTGGTGATAGAGTGAGGGGGTTGTGGGTGGGGAGGGAGATGGGAAGGTGGTGGTCAGATACAGGAAGGGGAGTTGCAGTGAGGTTGGAGGTGGAGCAGGATCTGGTGAAGATCAGGTCAAGGACGTTCCGTGCTTTGTGAGTTGGAGGAGATTGAGAGAGGTAGAGGTCGAGGTCAAAGGTAGAGATGTTGGACTATGTGTTGTATTTTGCTTTGCTACGTATGTCTGTTTTTGTGTCTTTGCGATGAAAAATGTGAAATGTAGACTGCGTTTATGTCCTACATCTTGTTTAATCTTTCTTTCTTTCTTTTAAAACTTACTTGACAAAAACAAAAGAAAATCTGCAAAATAAAATGCAGAATTATGCGCGTTCCCATCCACTACTAATACTATTATGCAAATGTTAGTGCCTTGCAGGCAGACGTGTTGCAGATACGTGCCCATTGTCTTGCATGCAGCGTCCGAGCTGCCTGTAAACTTATAGTTTCTTTATCCACAAAGCTACACCATCAAATGGATTACCAGGTGCCACTCTTCAATTCAGCATACATATAATCCAACCAGCATTTACTGTAAGTCAATAAAATGTCAATTGTAGAAGTGAGTCGCCTGTTAATCCCAGTCTTCAGTTAAAACACAGCACGACAGGTGGTCTAAACCTTAATTCACATTGTGCATAAATATGTGCTGCATTTTTACCTTAAAGGACGGCTTTACCGTGGGGAATATGAATATATATTAAATCTCACGCCCCTAAGGTTTTCGAATCCGTTGAAATTTTTGAAATTGGTGCTTCCCTGCCTGACCTATCAACCATCTCTCACATATTTTTCGGGCCAGCCGACGCGTTACACGTCATCTGGCCCGAGTCCGCCTTGCGGAAGTCGAGCGCCTATGAACTACAAGTGTTGTGAGCCATGTTCCCGCCTCTAGAGGTCCTCCACGCCCCTTCAGAGGTCTCGAAGAAAAGCAAAAGGCAGCCATCTTGTTCAACCGCCTAGCCTGTGGTAGCTAGGTTAGCTTTCCATAGCTCCTTGCAAAGAGACCATTATCTCTGGAACGGAAGCACGGACAGACACGGGACTGGCGGCATTGGAAAGCTCGTCAAATTTTACATCTAGTAGTAGGTGCGTTGAAGTAACGAAATCAACGCTGAGCAATGTACCCGATTTTACACATTTTTACATGAATTAGTCACAACATCAAACTCCTACAAAAATGCCTTAAAATGCATGAAAATTTTTTTATGAAGACATCTCCGGACATATATACTACCGTTTAAATTTGGTGCAATTTGGAGGCATTTTTTTTTTTATGTTTTGTAATTTTTTCTTCTTCTACTAAATCTTTTTATGTCGAAGCCTTCTTCTTCTTCGACTTTTATGGCGGTTGGCAAGCATATATGTGCATTACCGCCACCTACTGGAGTTTGATATCAGCCAAATGCCTGAGGGGTGGGCCTGAAAACGAAGGCCACGCGAGCCCAGTGCATTGTGGGAAATGTAGTATTTCGGGTGCCCGCACCCGCCCCTCCCCTCCACCACCCCCCCACCTCACACAGAGTGCATTTCTGGTGATATCTCTGGCGGGAAACAACCAATTTCAAAAATTTCAACGGATTCGAAAACCTTAGGGGCGTGAGATTGAATATATATTAATATTCCCCACGGTAAAGCCGGCCTTTAAGCCTTTGTCATTTTTATGGTCAGGATGTTAACTTTTCACAGTAGGCAAGGCAACATGAAAGGCTTG
This sequence comes from Poromitra crassiceps, assembly GCF_964638095.1. Lineage (NCBI taxonomy): Eukaryota > Metazoa > Chordata > Actinopteri > Beryciformes > Melamphaidae > Poromitra > Poromitra crassiceps. The sequence continues at coordinate 3,194,303 of NC_139641.1, forward strand.
GTTTTTGAATGGAGTTTGGTTAAGATAGCGGAATATTTGCTTAAAGACCCCCTAAAGTCAAAAATCAGTTTTTCTTCTTCAGCTTCACTGTGCTGAATGATGTCTGTACAGAGTTTGACACTAGAAGCTGTTTCCACAATCTTTTGTTGAAAGTGGAACGTTTCTCTGAACTCACTGAAAAGGCAGTTTTCAACAAGCATGATCACGAATCCTGGAGCCAATCAACTGCAGATAGTCAGGAACCCGAGTTGGGAGTGAGAATGTGTTGAAAGCCTGCGTTGTATGCTGTGATTGGCTAGATAGCTTCTAGATCACCCTGATTGGTTGCTTTGGATTTTTTTTAATGAGGCAGAAGTAGGAGAAGTCATTTTAAGGATTTAAAAAAGATAATTTAACCATCAGACACAAATTATTCATAGTAGAGTATTTTATATACATCTTGAAACTAGGGGTGCACCGATCACGTTTTTTGCCACCGATCACCGATTGCCGATCACCTATGAGAAATATCTGCCCAACCGATCATCGACCGATCACCGATTACCGATTACCGATCACCGATATATATATATATATTTATTTTATATTTTGTAGGCTAAAGGAAACTGCCAACATGAGACAGATGGGAGTTCAACCGTTTAGTTGTCAGTTCTCTTCAGTACAGTACAGCAGTATAGGCTTTTTACAGCATTATGACAGGAATAGTAGGATTGTGTGTGGTCTGGAAAAAGGAGGCAATAAAATATACAAACAGGTCAGTAACCAAGCTTGCTGTTATATAGGCCAATTATAGTGATAATTAACAACTAATAATATATAAATGATAATTAGGTAAACTGTAAGTCAGTTACTCTTAAACACCAGTCTTGAACCATGACTAAAGCCAAAGAGCTCCCACTCATAGAACCGGGGTTATGCACAATAACCGTCATACATTGGGATCCGCATCGAACGAACATCAAAACGACCCGCCCATCGAGGCCGAGTTACAGTGTTATAATTAGCAGCACTATGAGTGCGATCTACATAATGGTGACAGGGTTACATGACGGGAGAAACAACAGAATCACAAGCTACACACGAGGGATTAGAACATGTTCAACTGTCCAAAGAAAGGAAGAAAGTCCGTCTGAATGGAGCGCACATCCACATAGCAGCACACTTTCGCTTCCTTCAAAGTGCCCGCGGGAACATCAATGCTTGCGTGGAAATTGTCTGTGTGTGCGCGTGCACTACCCCGACTACCACGTTAATCTGGGACTTTAATACACACGGATTTAACAGCATGCAAATGCCTCGGTAGGCGGGAGGACTGGAGGTAACTTCTCTCTGCTGAGTCTGCTCTAATCACCAGCTGATTTGTGTGATTCAAAGACGCAAGGGGTGTGTTGACAGTCTGGTGCGGTGTGTGCATGGAGGTGAGTACACTGATGAAAGCAAAGCGTGTGCTTTGCAACACAATGATATAAACGTTAGAGCACAATATGAAAGTTAAACGATAGACATTGAAGACATGAAAATGGGCTGCCTCATGTTTCTCACGTGCAGCATGATCGGCTATGCGATCGGCAACATTAAAGGAATATCGGAAACAGCAGATCACATATTTGAGGTCCAAATCGGCCGATACAGATTGCGTGCAGATCGATCGGTGCACCCCTACTTGAAACATGACTTTAGGGGGGTCTTTAATCCGTTTCCAATGCACTAAATCACATTTACCTTTTATCGATACACCAACTTTTCCACCTCCCCCAAGCGTAAAAGCGTTTTTGCGATATTTTGATTTTCCCCCCCCCCCGAATCTTGCAATGTTTCCATTCAGGTTTTTGATGCGCAAATGGAAATTTTGCATTAATACAGGTAGATGGAAAGCCAGCAGTGCTGAAGGCTTTGGTGATTCTCGTCTTACCAGGGTGAGTTGTGACCTGGAGAGAGCTTCCAAGATCTCATCCACGATCCGGTCAGACAGGAAGGACGCTAGACTGAGCTTCACCTCACTGAGAGAGAGAGAGAGAGAGAGAGAGAGAGAGAGAGAGACAGAAAGAGAGAGACAGAGAGAAAGAGAGACAGAGAGAAAGAGAGACAGAAAGAGAGAGAGAGACAGAAAGAGAGAGACAGAAAGAGAGAGAGAGACAGAAAGAGAGAGAGAGAGAGAGAGACAAAGAGGGGGGGAGAAATATTATACAAGAGTTCAAACGTAGAGCACAGAGATGAAAAACAAGCACAGATCCACAGACGATAGATGTTATATAGTTATTATTATTATTATTATTATTAATCATTTTATTCTTATTATTATTAGACCCACAGATCGCGTGTTCAATTCAATCCAATGCACTGAAGCATCACAACAGATATCTGAGAAATAATTCCACTAAGATCATTTAAATAGCACAGGCAATAACATGACCTAAGGGAAGACGTGGCTGTATGCAGTGTTTCCCATACATAAAGGAATTTGTGGCGGGCCGCCACAATAATATTTGGACCGCCACAATAAGATGTTGACCAAAAAAAAAAAAAAAAAAAAAAAAAAAAATTTTTTTTTTTTACAGTGCACCTGAACGCAACATGCAAGATATCCGCTGAATAAGTGTCCAATAAATGTTCATGTCATTCTGGCCAATACTTCTGTTATAGCTTTTCAGTCTGGAATATGGAATATCTTTCAATAATCTATGATTTAGCTGCTAAATTGTCAAATACCGCCATCTGCTCGCTACCCAGGCACTTATGTATGTACTTAACCCAACTAACTTAACCTAACTAACTATCCGGTGTGCACAACACTGTCAGCCTAAACTCCGGCTGACACCCCAAAAACCTACAATCCGCTACAGAAAAATGTATATTGTTTGTTTATTAACTGGCCCCTCGCCTTCTATCATTTCACGAAAGTGGCAAAGCAAGTTGAGTATCCCTGACCTATAGGGAGAAATTTAGTTTGTCATTGTAAACCCACAGCACAGTAATGATGACATGTTCTTCATAGATCTAGCCTTTTAATTTTGCTCTTAAGCTTTCTCAAAGTACATCAAATTCATGCATTTTACTTTAAAATGTTTAAAAAAATCTCGCGGGGGGGCTTGCCCCCGCACCCCCCTAGGGGGTCTGCGGTCCCCCACCACAAATTCTCAAAATCCTGTGGGAAACACTGTGTATGTAAATGAATGAATCGATGCACATGATTAAAATACATAGTGCCAACTGAAGTTATGGTTGGCACTTGGCACTATGAGGCTTATTATGGTCTGGTTCACACTGGAGCATGGAGGCTGATTTATGGTAGGACACTCGACACCTTTATATTGTGGCTCAGTCCTGGGCCCCTTACTTTTCCTCACTTTCAATATGTAATAACGACGCATTATGTAATAATATGCGCAATATGTAATAAATCGCCTGAACGCAATATGTAATAAAGTTTGACGCATTTTGTAATAAATGTATTACATATTGCGCAAATTATTACATAATGCGGGGGCTGCACTTTTTTTTCTGGTTGAAAATGGAATAAGTGACGCATTTTGTAATGTCTGTATGCAGCGTAGCGGTCACATCAATATACAGAGCAGGTACATGCGGAGACTTTTCTAGCCCATAATGTCAATATACTTAGCCAATAAGTATGTAACATACACAATAAAACGACCAGGAGTGTCTTCATTCATTGTAGAATGCAAAGGACAAGTAACTGGCTCGTTAACTCGCATTCCAGGAATATGGAATATCGAGGCTCTCCGCCTCGGGGGGGGAAGGAGGCTGTGCACCCCGAGGCAGTCAGCTGTCTGGTCCTCTGCTCTGGGGCTCGCACATTGAGTCAGCCAGCGAGTACGCAGTGCACACCACTGTATTTACATTATAGAGTACGCAGTAGGGATGGGCATTTCTAGCAAAAACACTATTCGAAATTCGCTGGCCAAAGTCGACTTTTAATCGAAATTCAAAAAAAAAAAAAAAAAAAAAAAAAAAAAAAATTGTGAGTGAAATGTTGCATTGTCTCCCCTGATTCTAAGTTTAAAGGTCCTTACACATCAAGAGCAATGCGAATATACGGCACGAAATTCCAATGCGAGTTTTGACCCACCTGTCAATCACAGCAACAGATGTGTACACGTCGGAAGCGAATTTCTGAAAAATCGACCGTGGTTCAAAAAAATAAACACCACAACAACGCTGAGCGAAACTTCGCCGTTGGTATGCACTAGGGGTGTCACGATACACTCAGTTCACGATACGATACGTATCACGATACTGGGTTCACGATAACGATACGATACGATACGATTTTAACAATATTTTTTAAAACTTGAATAATGACAATATATGACTGGAAAAGTAGTATTTTATTTGAAATGCACAAATACAAAACATGCTGTTGTGGGAAATTGTTATTACAATAACAACTAGAAAAAACATGAGATTGGAGATAAGGCTTATCTTGAAATAGAATGAGTTACACCGTCACTTAGATTTACTTTGAACTAAAAGGTTTCTCAGCAGTATAAATTCTCATTATGCATCTTCAGTTTTTCTTTAAACTCAAACAACAAGACTTTTCTTAGTCTATTTTTTATGCATCTTCAGTTTTTCCTGTCAAGTAAACAGTTTTGCCAGAAACTCAATTGAATGGTTTCTCTCCTGTATAACTTCTCATGTGTCTCTTCAGAGACTTGTTCAACTGAACTACTTTCCACACATTGAACTTCAACAAACAAAGACGTTTCTTTGTCTATTTTTGAAAAAAAAAAAAAAAAAAAAAAAAATTTTTTTTTTTTTTTTTTTTCACGATATGAGATTTCATCTCAACGATACATATCGTGACGTTTTACTATCGCGAAATTTCGTGGGACGATATATTGTGACACCCCTAGTATGCACGGTTGCATTGACTGATATAGGTTCAGAAAATATTATTGACGTGCGAATTAATCGCACGAAAAAAACGCTCCCGATGTGCAAGGACCTTAAAGGAGGACTTACCCCCTAGATATGTATTAGAACAGTGATTTGAAAATACCTATGGAAAAAACCAAGAAATGACATATACTCTTGTCTATACTAGACTCTTTGGCTGTGTTAAGTCAAGATTTTTTTTCGGAAATCGACGCCATTACAGTTTGCCTACTGCCTCAAAAATAATTTATTTGAGAGGGGCGATATCTTTATAAATATCAACAATTAGCCAACGCTGGTGGCCTGTATGGAAACAGAAAATCCTGAAATGGTTGATAGTTATATCAATTTGGCCATTCAGTGGCGAACTAGAAATTTAATTATTTTTGTCCCATTTTGTCCCATGTGTGTGTGCGTGGCTTGCATGTGGCTTGTCTAAACTTACGTTAAGAGCCTCGCTGCTCGCAGCACACAGCACACAGTGAGGACAAACCTCTCGCTCTGGGGTAACACAATGCGAGATTTCTCCACGTAATTCCCTCGTCTAACTAGAGATAAACCGCGCAATGAAATCCGTTTTTAATTTGCGTTTTGGGGCTTTTCGTTACAACACCTCTGATTTTTCCTCTCAGGGCGCAGGAGGCAGCGCAGAGCTCTTCTCCTCCACACTGTTCCCATGCGAATCCCCCCGAGCAGCACACACACACAGACAGAGCCAGTCGCTCTGCTCTGCTGACTTGATTTCCATAAAAGTTGGCGTTGCTTGTACACAGTGATGATATTATATTAGCCGATATGTTTAGAGAAGCTTTGTCACATTGTCACGTCGTAGTATAGCGTTATATTTTACATGTCCGCTAAACTGCGACGAGATTTGTTTGCTGAAATGTCAGACTGTTGAAAGCCCCCGCCTCTCACTGCTGGTGTGTGCTGCTGCCGCGCGCCCCCGCGGGTGCATGAGAGAGCAGACTGGCCGAGAGAAGTGCTTCTGAAGTCGGACTGATAGCCGCGGAAATGTGCTCTCTGTGCTCTGAGCACAGAGCTGCTGCTGCTGCTGCTGCTGCTGCTGCTGCTGCTGCTGCTGCTGCTGCTGCTGCGCGCGCGCCCGGAGCTTGGTGCTAGTGCATGAGGTTACAGTACGACTCTCTCCCGCCCGCTCCCGCCTGGCTGGGCTGGAGACAGTGCTTCCAACTCGGACTGATAATATAAACATCATCATTCGAGCTTATCCATGTAAGATATTAATAAAGTAGTGACACATTCAGCAGGAAACTAACTATAATTAAGACATGTGCCAACTTTGACGACGTTTGGTTCAGTATTTTAAGAGCAAACTTCAATAAGAATAGGCTTGGAGTTCTGAGGAGCCGAAAGGGTACAGGGGGGGTAGGGGAGTAATTATCTTGAAATCCCATAGTCTTTGGGGGCACTGTGACGTCAGTGTGCCCCTAATCTCCCATTCATTTGAGAAAAAAAAAAAAAGCAGTGTTGGACCCTTAGAGGGCGCTTATGCCAGATATGCTGCTGAAAAATGATACAAATGGTAAAATGGCAACAGTTTGGTGTCAAATGTGGAAATTCTGACCAGAATTCTTCACACATCACCCCCAAAGTCATATATATTGGTTAAAAGCTGAAAAAAAGTGTTTTGGAGGTAAGTTCTCCTTTAAGGCTTTATTAATTAATAGAAAAAGCTTCTGCTGTGGAGTTTTAGCTCAAACAAGCATTGCACCACTGAAGTAAAGAACATGTTACATGACATTGACATTTTCGAAAATAAAAAACAGTTTTGACAATCATGAGTGGTTCATTAAATATTTAGTAGGCTCAGGTCTGAGTGCCAAAGGGGTGCCAAAGTCACCCCCTCTCCCTCTTCATGGGATTTCATCTGCCATTCATTTTTCCATAAACCTTGCTTAAAATGCTTATACAAATTGTTTTACTTGCTCAAACCAAGCGATTCGACTATACTTAGAATCAGGGGAGACAATGCAACATTTCACTCACAAAAAAAAAGAAAAAAAAAAGAAATTACATTTTTTATTTTATTTTCGAATTTCGACTTTCAATAATAAAAGTCGACCTTGATAATAACAACGATTATTCGAAAATTCGAAATTCGATGCCCATCCCTAGTACGCAGTGCACACCACTGTATTTAGATTATATTGTGTTTGTACATGGACCGTTATTGAAACGTGGCCGGTAGGGTTCAGATTTGTTTCACCGGGAATATGGCATGATAAGGAATCGCATCACCTGGAAATACTGTTGTGAGTGTCTGTCTCACTTCACCTGCCTTCTCCTCCCCGTCAAAAGTGCAAGCGAAGCAGGAAAAGATGTTCTTAAAAGGCTGTAGGCTAATTTGTAACACACCCTGGCACACACCTGATCTTGTTGATGATATCCACCCCGGCCTGCTCCAGCAGGGTCTTGGTGACGAAGCTCTTGGGGACGAGCACCTTGGAGCTGCTGGCCTGGACCAGCTCCTGACGCAGGCTGAGCTTCTTCATCACGTGAGGACACACATCTTCTGCTGCCCTCACCATCATCTCCAACAGAGCCTACAGGAGAGACAAGACCAGGGCTGAGTGTGTGTGTGTGTGTGTGTGTGTGTGTGTGCCCTCACCATCATCTCCAACAGAGCCTACAGGAGAGACAAGACCAGGGCTGAGTGTGTGTGTGTGTGTGTGTGTGTGTGTGTGTGTGTGTGTGTGTGTGTGTGTGTGTGTGTGTGTGTGTGTGTGTGTGTGTGTGTGTGTGTGCGTGCGCGCGCGCACGGGCGGGTTTGTTTGTTTTACTGGTTTGATTAACTCTTTCCCCACCAGTCATGTGATTCCACAATGGCCATCCATGTTTTCTGTTTTATTTTTTATTTTATTTTTTATTCCCCCCACCCCGATTTTTTATCCCATTTTTATATCCCCCATTAGTGCTAATTTAATGTATTTATCCTGGTTGCTGCTCCACCCTCTGCCGATCTGGGGAGAGCCGAAACTGGCTCCATGCTTCCTCCGAGACATGGGCAGTTAGCCAGCCGCTTCTTTTCACCTGACAGGGGAAGCTTCACAGGTAGGACATAGCACGTGGGAGGTTCACGCTATTCCAACCAGTTCCCCTCCCTCCGAACAGGCGCCCTATAACGACCAGAGGAGGAACCACATTAGCAACCAGGATATTGCATGTTTTGGTGAAGGGGTTCCTATATGAAGGAAACCCCCGGGAGGCACGGGGAGAACATGCAAACTCCACACAGAAATGTTTTCTGTTTTATGATCGATGTTTCTGTGACACACCTTGTGAAATAGTACAGCACTCTACGGCTAGAAACATGCAAAGGCGGAGCTCCGCCCAAATCAGGAAGCAGAGGTCTCCCATCAGGAACTAGTCTCTTAAAACAGCCGGGTTGGCTCCCGCAATTTTCAAATGCTTCTGCCTATACCCGTCTGTACTTCAAGCAGGGGAAACTTGGCCAAAACGGAAAGGGAAACTCAGGGAAAAGAATGAGCGATGAGAGGGGGGATGTCCTAGATGATAGGGGGGATGTCCTAGATAGGGGGGATGTCCTAGATGATAGGGGGGATGTCCTAGATGATAGGGGGGATGTCCTAGATGATAGGGGGGATGTCCTAGATGATAGGGGGGATGTCCTAGATAGGGGGGATGTCCTAGATGATAGGGGGGATGTCCTAGATAGGGGGGATGTCCTAGATGATAGGGGGGATGTCCTAGATGATAGGGGGGATGTCCTAGATGTCTCGCCTAAAGGTAGGTGATTGGAGAAGTATGGGCTATGGATATCCTTGAGTCCAAGTACATGTTAGAGCAAATTTTGAAGGAATTCCGTCAAGGCGTTCCTGAGATATCGCATTAACACTCTCGTAACGGGACAAGCCCCGTCTTTTATTGTCACACGAACACTACAACACATGCATGCGGCCACAACACACTCATGCTGACGGTGGCCGGTGAAAAGTGTCCTCTGCATTTAACCCATCCAGCCATGTCCTTTCCTCCGGGGGGCAGGCCAGGAGCAGTGGTCGCTTTCTCGTACAGCGCCCGGGGACCAACTTCGGATGTTGTCGTCACTGGTCGGATGACGATGACGATCTGATTTTCTGCATGTTTTTAGTGGGGGGGTTATATACGGAGGAACCCCCCTGGGGGAGCACGGGGAGAACATGCAAACTCCACACAGAGAGAAAGGCCCTTACGACGAGATAACCCACCTGGGCAGTAGGCACTGAAGATATGGGGGGGAACACAACCACAGCGCCCACAGTGTCCCAGGCGAGAATCGAACTCAGGACCTTCTGACTGTGAGCATGTTAACTGATTGTTTAATAAAAAGACCATTGAAAGAATAATCAAACATGACTTATTTGTGGTTACCATCCATAGTTTAGCATCACCAGGTACTGTAGAAGTTTCCAAGCTGACCTGTAGCTGCTGGTCCATGACAGAAGTCACGTCCCCAGCCATGGACTCCAGCTTCTCCTGGATGGGTCCCACGGAGGAGCTGCTCACCTCCTCTCTGGACGCTGCTCCCAGGTGGTACAGGTTAGGCAGGAGCTGAGGACATTATAGGGGAGAGAAATAAGAAGGTTTAGATTATTTGGGGCAATGCACGTTAAAATAAATCTGACAGACTTATGCCTACCCCACACTACAGGATAATTTGCAAGATTATGGCCAAGATTCCCCCCTCCCGATTTTCTCGGGGGTGCTCCCGATTTGAAGCGCGTCGGGCAGATAATCTTCCCAAATGATCCTGTAGTGTGTGGGGTTCAAAGATTCACAATCGGGAAGACTGCCTCTTCCCGATTGTGAATCGGCCATATCTAACATGTTAGATATTTACAACCCGACAGGCGATTGCATCTTGAGCAGAGAGCCAGTAGTAGCTGCGTTTCCATTAATTTTTTCGCAAAATAAACTGGTCCGCGTCCACCCGCAGCCACGCACAGAAACAAAGAACGAGGAAATTGTCATCGAGGTGAAATACCCGTGCGTCTTTGAACGGGACGGAAAACTAATGCTATACTGCAAAGCATGTAGCCTACAACAAGCGCTTAGGTCTCATAGCTTCCCGCATCGGCGAGTGTCCCCACGGAAAAGTGAGTCAAAATTAATCAGCAGACGCGCCCCTCCACAAGACACCTACAGACGGTTTTCGCCTGGCCGTGCACAGTAGGCCTACACCCCGAATGGACGCGGCTGTCCGTGCAAATATTAGTTAAACAAATCCTTTCAGTGCAAATGCATTATAAAAACAAAAAATAAGATTTGTTTAGAAAACGAAATGACACAAATGTATTATTATTATTATTATTATTATTATTATTATTATTATTATTATTATTATTATTATCATTATTACTACTACTACACCCGGTGCGCACACTGAATAGGCATTTTAAAAGTTAACGTCGAGCCCTGCTTCCAAGGTGAATCTTCGGCATAATCTTCTAGTGTGTGGGGTTGCGTTTGAACAGACGCGATTGTGTGTGTGTCCCAAGATTGAAATGTTAAAAAATCGTCTCTCTCTGTCCTGTAGTGTGTGGGCTCTCAAGATTTTTATAATCTTCAAGGATTTGAAAATCCTGTAGTGTGGGGTAGGCATTAGCCAATAAGGCTAGTTTAGTTTTCATATGTGAATAAAAGGAACAGGCATTAGACATACATTGGTTCATAGATAAAATAAAGTTACATTGTGCATATACAATATACACAAGTATTGAGAACAATACATAAAAGTACATATACATACAGTACAATAAGGGGGAGGGAGGTGACCTGAATAGAGTGGACTAGAAGGCCTATAACTAGTAATTGGTGACCAACCGTCACATAATAATAATAATAAAAACAATAAATACAAGACAGATTAAATGGACACTACCGGAATGTGTACATACTGTATAGTGGAAACTCAGCGAATGAGAGCACACTCACAACAAGAGTTCCACTTGGGTACGCACAGCGTCAAGCCTTCATCAGCGTTGTGAAGAAGATGAAGATCATCAAAGACACAAACCACCCCCACAACAGTCTGTTCTCCCTGCTACCCTCAGGGAGGAGATACAGGGTCCCAAGAGCACGCACAAATCGCTTGAGGGACAGTTTCTTCTCACAGGCCACGAGACTCCTTAGTGTAGTGTAGTAGCCGTACTGTACCGCACTGTAGATGCCACCATTATGTATGACTAATGTTCAATAGTATGTTTAATTAGGTATACGCTATTTGCACCTAACAGAATGTTATTATGTTTAATTATGTTTAATTATGTTTAAAGTATGTTCATGCCATTTGCACATATGTGCCACTGTCTGTGGCGTGTCTTACTGCTTTATTGCTTGTTGCCTCTTGTTTTTAGTTTTTATTTTTTTATTTTTTGCACTATGTTGTAACGGAGCCTACAGCACAAGAATTTCACACGTGATACTTGTACTACGGAGTGACAATAAAAATCTTGAATCTTGAATCTTGAAGGCTGAAGAAGGCTCGACGCTGAAACGCTCGTTGTGCTTCTGTCCCAGGTGATTCATTACATTTTTGAAAGGACATTTTGCAGTGCTGGCCTGCTTCTTCATACTCTATTCACCTTATGTAGCCACGCCCATTTGACCCGGGTTGTGTGGCCGTATCAAAACTTCCGGCTAAAAATAAAAATAAAATAAAATGGCTGGCTGCTCCAATATCATCTAACTCTGAAATTAACTAATAATTTAGCCAATTGTATGTAACATACCAAATAAAAGCAAATGGCAATGTCTAAGAATGCAACGCCATGTAACTGGCTCGTTAAGTCTCGCATTCCAGGGAATTACGTTAACGTCTGCGGGTCTTATAGGCGTAAGTGGCTCGAGCTGCGCTCGGAAGAGAGAAAACTATCTGAAGCTTTCTTTGTTGGAGTCCAGGTATGTTTTACAATAAAGTGCTCGTCATTGTCGACCATAACGTTGTCTGACCTGGCTAACAGTGGATACTCCGCTTGCTTGCTGTGTACCGAGCTCAAAGTAGTAGGCTATGTTCTTTATTTTACCCCTTCACTGTCCGCTCCAAAAACAACTCTCTTATTTTGCGCCGTGACCGCCGGAAGTGTTAAAAGGACCCGTAAGAATTTGGCCCACTGTAAGGTCTGAACATAAGGTGAATAGTACCAGAGTAAAGTGCATGCTCATCATCATTCTACAAACACAACAAACCTTAGACTTGTGATGGCTGGCACCGTGCCATCTCCCACTGTGCGTCCGTGGCTAGAATAAGTATAGAAATAGCCGATCTTCTCGCTGATGGGTCTCATTTTCTGAGGTAGCTCACATAGCTGCACCAGTATTTCATACCCAGTTAAAAGTTCCATGTAGGTAGGAGCTTTACTTACACATGTATACCATTAGGGGTCGCTGTTACACAGTTTCACTTTCACAGCATGGCAATTTCATGGGCAGTTGTGGGGGTGGGCACATTGAGGGGGTACTATTTGCGATGGAAAACCAACAGGTACTACCAAAAGCCAGTAGAGCAGAGTAGGGCCATACTACGCGGTACTATGCGGTCGAAAAGATTTGACATTAGATCAGTGGTTCTTAACTTTAATAATTGTGCTGCGGACGCAAGATGATTTATGGGATACTGTAGGAAACAATATTTCAACAAAAAAAAAAATCTCCCTAGATTTTTTTTTCAAATGTTTGCTTTGTTTTTCTTGTGAAACACTTAACGTGTTCTGAACTCTTGCTCACGTTAGTGATGAGAATCATGTATTGGTACAGACGTCTGATGCTTCTCTCTCCTCACCGTTTTAGAGTTCCTGGCGTCTTTGATGAGGTTCTCTGCCACCCTCACGTCCTCCATGACGGCGTCTGCCTCAGAGTTCCTCAGAGAGTTCAGGTGGTCCTGCACCTTCACGCAGATCCTGTCAATCATCTGGGAGGGAGACCATCAGGACAAGGACGTGAGAATCTGGACGTGACACTTCTCAACAGGCAGGCACAAGGACAGGTGGCAGTTGCCTTATGTTTATGTTTAGCATCGATGGGCATGAACTTCAATATGCATAGTATCATATTAAACAGCAGCTAGAAGTCAAATGATAAGTAATGTCAATTATATGGCCAGACACTGGTCATATAATTGTGTGTGTGTGTGTGTGTGCGTGTGCGTGTGCGTGTGTGTGTGTGTGTGTGTGCGTGCGTGCGCGCACCTGCTGAGTGGTCGTGGTGACGATGCCCTGCTGAAGCCGATAGGCCTGTTCCTGGGGGTACTTCCTGGTTTCGTGGTTCCTGTAGAGATAATTCTCAATCTGGGGGGGGAAGAAACCCAAGTTAATTTTCATAACGAGAAATAATATAATCATGTAAAACAGTGTTACTCGTCTAATGTGATAGATCCAAATCCTTTTTAGTGTTCAGTTATTCTCTGTACTACAGTATGGTTGTAGAGACAGAGCCATTGAGAGAGTAAGAGTTGCCTTGTCATCTCCATTCACTCCAATGGAGTTTTACTTTCTAGACCAGTGGAAAACCCCAGACCGATACAAATATGCAAACTATAAACCATATACAAACTATGGAAAGAAACTCCCCCTGTCTTCCTCCCTAGGGAGAGGAACATCTAGGCACCTTCCCCCAGGAGGTCATTTCTCTCCCTCGAATATGAGTTCAACAGAAAGAGATATAATGCACATATATGCTGCTAGGACTGAAAAGTCTTGTTGAGAGTGCAAAATGATGCTACATAAACATGACGTGCTCCGGGAAGCGTTCCTCCTCTGAAAGCACGACAACAGGCTAGACGTTTATTCTCCCTATTATAAATCTCATGTTATCAATAAAGTCTCCTTCTTTGAAACGCCTACTCCCCAAGCTCAGCCTTAGGGGGTGTTAGGTGAACCCAGAGCCGTTCCGACATCTCCATTCACTCCAATGGACCAGTTTTTTTACTCTCAAGAGTTCCAGGAAGTAAGGTCCTGGATTAAGCAGCACTGTCGAGTTGCAGCAAAATAGACAGTTTGTGTTGTACTCTGAAAGGGTGTTTCATCACTTGAATCAAATTGTACATTATCAGCTTTATTTTAGCATGCAAAAGTAGTGCGAGACCCATTCCTGGCTGTTCATTGGCTGATGAGTCTCGCATTTTGGTCCTCCGCTGACGCCACTCTCTCTCTCTCTCTAGAGGACACTAGGTGAACCAAACAAGGACACTCTGGTCCCCCCCCCCCCTCCCAAGGGGGCGTGGCCTAGGATGGACTTTTACGTCACCTAGTGTCCTCTAGAGAGAGAGTGGCGTCAGCGGAGGACCAAAATGAGAGACTCATTAGCCAATGAACAGCCAGGAATGGGTCTCGCACTACTTTTGCATGCTAAAATAAAGCTGATAATGTACAATTTGATTCAAGGGGGGGAAAACCCTTTCAGAGTACAACACAAACTGTCTATTTTGCTGCAACTCGACAGTGCTGCTTAATCCAGGACCTTACTTCCTGGAACTCTTGAGAGTAAAAAACTGGTCCATTGGAGTGAATGGAGATGTCGGAACTCTTCTATTATACGGCTCTGACGTCACCTACCTGAGCTAAATGATCCATCTACAGCCACTGGACCAGGTGTGTCGCAGTGTGCGTTGATGAGATCGGCTCCGCCCCTTATCCAGTAGGCGTTGTAGGAGCTAATAGAATATAGACGAAGGTTTTAAAGTAAACCCTAGTTTATAGATATTAGCATAGCCCTTTAGGGTCTGGGCACACTGCTCTACAAGTAGTGAAGAGAAGTTGACTATTGGGAGCAGTTCAATGGCAACGCCCAGAGGTTAAACCTGACGTGCGCACCTAAATGAAGTACGGTCTGCAAGTGGCCGTTACCATGGTAGGTGGCACCTAGGATGAAAAAAATCTTCAGTCTATTGACCAAATCAGCGGGGATGTTTACATTTACTTCCGGTTACCCCTGGGGTCCACACATCATAATGAACGGCACAAACTGACGTGTTGAAGACAAAAACAGACAAAGAAGACAAAAATGGTTCGTTCGTGTTGTGTTGTTGTTTAATATCATTCATAACAACACTTTCACTAACGTTAGTGGAGACCAGACTAGCTAATTTACCTGTTGGACCAGACCAGACCAGAGTAGACTTGAAGCTAAATTAAATTAACGTGGCGTCAGTAGCTCTGTCTGTAACGAGTCTGCAAAAAAACAGCGAGTTTGACAGTTGTAAACAAACGTTATTAGCTAGCTAGCTAACACTACATAAAACAAACACAGGGGAAAGGCTAGATATGTCGGACAAGCATGTTTACCAACCGTTTTAACATTTAAATTGAAAGTAGTCGGCCGAAAACAACGAGAGGGTTTGACAGCATTTATTTGACAACACGCACATTTAAACCTGCCGCCTTCCCCAAGTGGTACGCGGAAGTAATGTTGTTTACATGGTGACGTCACGGTGATTTGGTCTATTCGCTGACGCGAGGGAATATATCCAGTGCCCTAAAAGGGCTATCTAAGCTAATATCTATAAACTAGGGTTCACTTTAAAATCCTGATAAAGAATAAACCTTGAGCAAGGCGTCTTCAGTCTTCTCAGGACTGGCCTTCAGAGCCTGGGAAGCATCGATGATAGGGATGGGCATGAAACGAATGGTGAAGTTCCTAATGGACAGAGAGAGAGAGAGGGTTAGAGAGGGAGGGAGGGAGGGAGAGAGAGAGAGGGGGTTAGAGAGGGAGGGAGGAAGAGAGAGAGAGGTACTGTACACGTGAAATACAAGTGAAATGCAGATGACCCATTTGGGCCATTTCATGATATATGCATTCACAATTTCCAAGGCAGATACCTCATTAGCGGTCATCAGTGTTGGGCAGTAACGCGTTACGTTACTTAGTAACGCGTTACTGTAATCAGTTACTTGTTTAGTAACTGGTTCTTCCGTGGGAGTACAAAAGGAACCGGAACAGGAAAAAAGTGATGGACCTGGAAATAATTTTTGTGTGGATAAGAAAGCCTTTTTGGCTTTTATGGCAATGGTGATACACTTTTCTTTTCCTGTGTCTGAGTCTGTCTGTTTTTGTTTTTTTGATGTTCTGAAAATTAAAAAATTAAATTATGAAAACACACACACACACACACACACACACACACACACACACACGCAAACACACACAGAACCAGACAGTGCTGCTTACTTCTCCAGAGCAGCTGCCACATCTTGCAGACCCTGAGCGCTGCTGTTGTTCTTGTCCCAGATCACCATCCTACACACACACACACAACCAACCACACACACACACACACACACACACACACACACACACACACACACACACACACACACACAACCTCACTTAGCATGTCAACCAGAGTAGAGCCCTGCATTGTGTTGTGTGTGGCAGTTACTCGAGCCGACTTCCACGTGACTAGCTAGGGCCCGGGTCGGGCACGGGCCTCGGCCCCCCACCCCTTTTTTTAAATAGCTTTGGGACATAAATAGCCTATCATAATATCATAAGCAGGCATACCAATCAAATAAACTGATTTAAGAAATTAACGATTATAAAAAATGTGTATATATATATATATATATATATATATAAATGTATTTATTTTTGTAAGGCGCGCGCGTGCACAAAACACACACACACACACACACACACCTGAGTTTGGTGTTGATCTGCAGGGCCTTGGCCAGCATCTTGGCGCCCATGTCTCCCATGGCGTTGCCGCTGATGTCGAGCCTGGTGAGGGAGGAGTTGCTGCCGAGCGCGTTCAGGACGATGGTCAGGTCGCTCTTCAGCCGTGAGTCTGCCAGAGAGAGAGAGGAGAGGGGCTGGGGGGCGGGGTTTATATTAGGAGAATCGGCTCATGATTGTCTGGCACTTTTTTATTTTCTTTTTTGCCGTTTCAAGCATCGCCGTACAATAAATCAGATATACGATACATTGATCTTAATACAACGTGAGATGATCTTTTTGGCATCTTGATTTATCAAACAAGAAACATCAAACATGAAACATCAAAAAACATAATGAAAATAAAATAATGAAATAAAAGACAAAAGATATACTAACGTTTTCTATCATATCTATCTCGGATACCCTGAGAATACTGGGAGGCGGGTCATAGCGTCTCTGTCGATGATTTGATTTGACAGTTCTGGGCACTGGCGTTGGCGTTGGCCAATCCTGGCGTGTTCCACCCCCAAATCGATTGTGTTCTGTGTTCTGGCGCAAAGCGAGTGGGTTTCAGGACGAAACAGTCTCGAGCCATTATCGTTATCTTTAGAGCAATATTCCTGGAATGCAAGTTTAACTAAACAGTTACATGTCCTCTGCATTCTACATCAAATGAAGAGATTATTGTTTTATTTTGTATGCTACATACTTATTGGCCAATATATGTTAGTTTATGGGGGAGGAATTCTGCCAGCTAAAGAAGGGAGTATATATAGGCGGTCATCTTGCCTGCAGAGTTTTCAAATCAAGTAGAATACCGTTTTGCAAGAAATCTGGGGGGGGGGGGGTCAGTCCCCCTTTAAGTAATTGTCCTACTATTTGAGAGGTCCTGATAGCTTTTTTGTATGTTGTTACCTTGGAAACAGAGTCATAAAGAAATTGTAATTCAGCACAGAACAGATGGATATTACAGGTTGGGTTTAATTTGCAGCACTCTAGTCTTGTGTGAATGTGATACTGGCTCGTCTGGCTGGAGGCATATCTGTTGTTTCCTTCACTGTGCTAATGGAGAATAGGGGGCATCTGAAGGTTATCTGCCACCTGCAGGCTGCATGCAGTCTGCTATTTAAACGTTGATTGTAGGCGGGACCAGAGACTGGGAGAAATTTGATTGGACAACAGGCTGCTAGAGAGGCGGGACAAAACACTTGGGGAGTTTGATTGGACCGTTAAAAGTGGTTCAGCATCAGAAGAAACCAATATGGAGTCAGCGATGAGATGTATGCTAGCCTCGCTAGCTAGCCTCCATTGAGAAAAATCAGCTAGTTAACGTTAGCTCTGTGTCAGCACCACACCGTACAGTTGAGAATGACATTTGGAGATTGATTGACAGCAAATGTGATAGTACTAGCTGACGTAAGCACACTGTAGATGTCATTATGAATGAAGACAACATGGTTGACTTTTGATGTGAAAAACCAAAGAAATTAGATTTTTGACATACATTGTAAAAGGTGCACTCTATGACCAGGGATGTGATCTAAAATAGTTTTACGTAAGTAAAGTATTTTTTATTTTCAGCTCAACTTCAATAGAGGCTGGATTGATGAGCCGCTCTCCAGTTCTGTGTCTTTCTGTCTTTTGGCACTTTTGAGCGAGCAATCAAAATGGCCTTCATTATTTATCACTGTCAGTTCAAACAAATAAGATTATAATATCAGTTATTGAAGACATTAATATTCTTCTTGAAAGCACCGACTCCTTTTCCCCGTCAAACACGTCCATACCTACTGTATGGAAGGCCATAAGGGACTCATTTAAAATGATAATGTGGTGTGTGTGTGTGTGTGGGGGGGGGAGAGACTTTTATTCTGAAAGGCTGGAATATACGTAATATTGCTGCCGTGCCCCCACCAACTCACCGACTCCTCCTCCTGAATCATGTGGACCAGGTTGTCCAACACTGGAGCCAGGTTTCTAAGAGGAGAAATGGAAGAAAATTAAACATACAGTGATAAAGTTCAGAAAACTAGATCTGTTCTCCAAGATGGCTGCACGCACATCACCTCGTTTGTCTGTCGCTCGTTTGTTTGTAAAGTGAAAACGTGCTAGTGTTGCGTGTATAGAGCCAAACTCTCTTTGATATAGAGCGGAACTCTCTATTTTATTTTGTTTTATAGTGTTTTAACACGCATCGTCAGCCTTGCTAGGCGAATCGGCTAGTACCAGCCCTGACTAGGCTAACCGCTAGCGTGTAGCCGGCTAGGCTAACTGCTAGCGTGTTGCATGTTACCGTATGTTTTTTGTGAGTTTGGGTGCCAGGGAGACACAAAACAGAGTGCTTTGGGAAAATGTGCATCTTAAAAGTGCTTTGATTTTAGAAAAATAAGTTTCCCCTTTTCTTCCTTTTGTTAACTCCATTTCACATTTTAACAGTCTCAGCCAACAAACCTCCACCTTTTCTCTTGAGAGAAGTGAGCTCCCTATCTATCTATCTATCTATCTATCTATCTATCTATCTATCTATCTGTAGTGTAGTGTCTGATAGCAGAGCTATCCAGCTGGTTAGTGAGCTAGCAGCTGCTAAAAGCTAATTAACACTTTGAGTGCCACGGCCCTTGGGCAAAAGGTGCTGTACTGTGCCACATAGGCCGCAATGCATTTTAAAACAGTCATATAATTTCTTTAATAATTACTATGTAAACACTGAACACGCACAAATAACGATGAGACTCTCTTCTATCACCTGCAAAAAAAAGTTTATTGATCCCATTTTCCGTTCTTTAGTTATGAGCCGGAGAAGATAGCTTGATTAGACCAAAAACAGCCCTTTTTTTCTACGAGCTGAGATAATGACCGTTTTGTGAAAGGAAGCATTTCAAGCACATCATTGACTCATTGCTAATATTTTCTGATGTAATGCTGCAGCTGCCTGGGTCTGTTGTCTGCTGTAGTGTCCTGCGTGCCCCACCTCCCCCCCTCCTCCTCCCCCCCCGTTGTGGGAGGAGTATCTCTCTGCTCTGCTCTGCTCTGCTGTGAATGCGTTTGCTCTCGGTACGTGCACATCATGAAGCGCTCGGCGGCTTGCCTGCTGAAAAAGCCGCTTTGACGCTGCATCTTGATAGGCTGTCTTGCTCTATTTCCGTGTCTGATTGGTCCATTTACCTCGCGCCCCCTGCCGCTGGAACCGCCCACAGCGTTTCACTGTCGCAGACTAGAGGCGGCTTGTCTCCGAGCGGCTTCACGCTCGCGGGGCGGGACTAGGGCGGGACCTTTCGTTGAAGCTACCCAATGACAGCTCTTCTTACACATTTCCTCCCCGCACCCTCCTGTGTACAACGTTTCTACAGGCTACAGCTCCAAGCTGGAAGCTGGTTTGCACGCCCACAAAACGCTGCGACACAGCGGAAAAGCGAATTTGCCATTGTAGATGTGCACGTACCGTCTGCGTGTGCTGCTCAGCAGTGAAAAGTCCGCTAGTCCAGCTTTTTTACACCCGCGTGTATGTCACCATGCTTCCAGTTGAGAACTCCACGGCTGATCATGCGAATGCAGCGAATGCAGCGGACACGAGGTGCTCAATTGTGACAGCAGATTGGCTGCTGCAGGGGCACAGCTACGTTATGCTTCAATGAAGCAGCTGCATACGGACGGATGCGATGCGCTCTTCCCAAACGACTTCTTCTGTGTGTTTTACTCTATGGTTTTACTCCACTTTCTCTCATCTGGAGTGCGCTGTCGCCACCTAAGGGTTCTGTAAAATAGGTTAGACACATTCAATAGCTATCATATTGTAAGAGGCGATGTAAGAGGCATAGATCGACACCCCCCCGTCAAAAAAACAATTTCGAGTTACTGACGCCATTTGGCGTCGCTGGCAGCCTACGGTAAATTTCTAATGACGCCATATGGCGTCGCTGGCACTCAATGTGTTAACGTACATCAGCTGACGAGTCTCGGCCAGAAAGACTGCTGTTCGCCTCCCATGTGAAACGGTGGCAGTTTCGTTAGGTTCACTACAAAATGTTTGTACTGCAGATTAATGGTTATTATATATATGCGGTTCCGGATCGGAGCGCGGGTCTCATGTCTGCGGGGGGGGTGGGTTGCGGTACTGATCATACGATCATATGTGCGAGTTCGCGGAGCGGGGTCGGTACTGCACGTCACGGGGCCGGGCGGGGCGGGGTCTTGAAAATCAGACCCGCGCAGGACTCTGATCTGTCCCCTCTTTCTGTATCTATCTATCTATCTATCTATCTATCTATCTATCTATCTATCTATCTATCTATCTATCTATCTATCTATCCATCTATCTATCTATCTATCTGTCTGTCTGTCTGTCTGTCTGTCTGTCTGTCTGTCTGTCTATCGATCGTTCGCAATGCAAACTTCACATGCCGTTGGGCAGTGAATGTGTGAGTGTGCCCTCAGTCTGGATTTGAGTGTGTTTTCTCATGTGTGGCGCTTTCATAGACAGGTCAGGATCGCATCGCACTTCACATGAGACATACTGCCTGGTTTTGAACTGCCCGTGAGAACAATGAATGAACATCTAAGAGTCTCAGTCTGCTTACTCTGGATTAAAACTAAATCTTTGTTTTTGCGCTCTACTCGTTTCTTTTGAGCACGCCATGTGAAATTACTTCTATCTCTCGCATTTCTCCGAGTCTCTAACCTCTCCTCCGTCCGTGTCTGACACTCTCGGACACTCGCCTGCAGCACTGGGAGCAACAGGCAGAATGGATTCAGATATTTGATTGTCTGAGTAGCATCACATGTAATGATTTACAGCGCATGCATTGGTCTGTGAGCTTCCTGGCAGATAAACCAGTACCGTAAAGGCTAGAAAAGCTCTGTGAAAATGTAACAATTCTCAATGATTTGTAGGTTATTTATAGGGCTCGGTCCGGATAGGACGGTGTCTGGGTCCGGATGCAGACCGGAGTCCGGACTTTGAGGATCGCTGCTCTAGGGGTTGCATACAGTGTAGACTCGTCGAACCCCGGTTCACATTAGGGGTTGCTTAAACTCACTCCAATGCACACTAGAGGTTGCTTAGGCCATGTTCAGACTAGGAGGCCAAATCTGATTTGTGAACTTTAGTGACCTATTAATGACTTTATCCAGATTGGTTTTATGAGTCTGGACGCGCCAAGCCAAGTCTGATTTGTGTCACTTGTCCCAAACCACATATGGAGGTAGTTTCCAATCTGCTTTCGACTGATGTGACTTGAGTGCGGACGCGCAGATCCACCAAATCTGATTTGAACGTCACTCGCAACTCATCATCAAATGCTTCTGCGCAGGAAAACCACGTCACCAAAGTACGTATTTACTGATGCCCACGTTGTTACCATAGCAACCAATGCAGATAGGCTGTTTAGGTCTGGACACACAGATCCGACTTTCAAATCAGATTTTGGAAACCAATCAAGATAATGATGATTAATGACTTTATCAGCAAATCGGATTTGCCTGTAATGTGAACATGGCCTTAGACTCATCGAACCCCGATGCACAGTAGAGGTTGCACATACTCGTCTCATCAGCCCTCTGGTCTTACTTGGACTTGATGTTGTTGAAGTTCTTGCCCAGTGACAGGTGTCTGATGGAACGGTTCTTGGCCAGCCACACCAGCAGAGTGGACAGGTCCGAGTCCAGGCCTGGAAGGAACAAAAAGTTCAAAATCATATTAAAAAAAGCCTGACTTTGGTATTTCAGTAATGTGCAGCCTACTGTATGTTGTAATATGCATTTACACCTTCCATTAACATGCATATTTCCTTATCCAGATAACATCTAGATAACTAGCTCACATTTAAAAACTGTGTCTGCAGTGTTGGCACACATATTGTTATATACAATACAGATATATATATATATTAGGGCTGTCAAACGATACATTTTCTTAAATCGCGATTGCGATTAATCGCATCTTTGTATCGCATGTTTAAAATGCCATTATTTTGCATTGCAAAGCATTTTTAATTAGATATGAATCATTCTTACCAGTGTGTCGTGATTGGGAATCAAATGAATGCAAATAAATGTACTTTGTGATCTTGAATTTTAGATTTATTTTCAATTCAATAGAAGTGCAATGTAGACAGGAGGTAACAATGTCTACAAAATATATCTTGAACAGAAAATAAATGCACAATTGTAAACAGTGCAGTACACGCTCCAGAACCCATACTTCCGGCGGCGGCGCTGTGGAGCAGTCGAAACCCAAAATGACACAGCCGAACAAGGCTGTATCTGAGCTAAAAACTTTGGCACTTCCATGTGAATAATGGCTCGGTATTGGAAACTGTGTATTGATAACGTGTATATCGCATGAAGCCATTGGAGCCGACCTCCCAGTGGTTAGAGGACCCGCGCATCCGAGACTCTGAAGGAAGATTGAGTGATGAGTCTCGCGTTGAGGCTACGGCGACGCTACCTGCCCCGGTATGCTTAGCTTTTAGTTAGGTGATAGCTCAAACTCAATGTACTTTGGTGATATTTTAATTCCGTTTCACACAAGGTGCAAACTACTGTTGACTTGTCCACTGTGCCATTTGGGAGTTTTTTTAAAGTAAAATGAGCCATTTAGAAGCATGTTGCTGTCTTTCTTTTCCATACCTGCAACAGCAGGAGACAGGAAACCGCTGCGACCGGCTTGACTACAAGTACGGGTGCATCGAAGGGACAAAATAGCGGCATGCGATTAACGTGAAAAAATAACGCATGCATATATATATATATATATATATATATATATATATATATATATATATTACATACATATATATACATACATATATATATATATATATATATATTAGGGCTGAAAAAAAAGGGGGAAAAATTAAGAAATTGTGTGTATCTGTGTCCCACACACACACACACACACACACACACACACACACACACACACACACACACACACACACACACACACACACACATACACAACACATACACACACAATTTCTTTATTTTTTCCAAGACGGAGGTTGCCGCTTGGAAGGGAACATATTAGGGGCGTCACGACACACACGATATTGTGTACACTACGATACACGATACTGGGTTCACGATAACGATACGATACGATATTTTAACAATATTTTTTTGAGATCGATTTGTAAGTTGAGGGGGCATCCTCCACGCTAATCTGAGTCATTTCACCATTTTCATCCTCCGTGTGTCTGTAACGTCCCTCGTCTGTTCAAACAAAGCAATGAAAAGGAGAGCGAGCATGCAATCAGATGCAGATCAGTGCCACCATGTTCAGCTTCTTTTTCTCGCGATATGAGATTTCATCTCAACGATACATATTGTCACGTTTTGATATCGCGATATATCGTGGCACGATATATATTGTGACATCCCTAGAACATAGTAGTAATCCCTAGAACATAATTGTTGGATTTTCTTAAGACACTTTCTCACCGTTGTCAGAGATATCCAGGCTGGAGATGTTGGGGATCTCAGCAATACAACCCTCTAGGATCTGAGAACCTCCAGATCGCAACTACAATATGGAGACAGAGGAGGGCATTTAACACACACACACACGCACGCGCACACACACACGCACGCACGCACACACACACACACACACGCACGCGCGCGCACACACACACGCACGCATGCACACACACACACACAGTACATCAAACACAACGCAGCTTTCAAGATCTCTCAACCAATGCATGCAGGCACCTATGAAAACCAGGGAAACTATCAAATAAGGAAGAGTCATTACATCAGTAGTCTCATGTAGTCAGACCCACCGTTGACGTCAGCAAGCTTATCATCTACGACTGGCTGGCCCTGCAAGACTATTATTTTATTTATTTTTTTAATTTTTCCCCAGATTTTTTTATCCCATTTTATCCCCCATTAGTGCTCATTTGATTGCTCATTCCTGGTTGCTACTCCATCCTCTGCCGATCTGGGGAGAGCCGAGACTGGCTCCATGCTTCCTCCGAGACATGGGCAGTCAGTCAGCCGCTTCTTTTCACCTGACAGAGGAAGCTTCACCGGTAGGACATAGCACGTGGGAGGTTCACGCTATTCCAACCAGTTCCCCTCCCTCTGAACAGGCGCCCTTAACGACCAGAGGAGGAACCACACTAGCAACCAGGATATTGCATGTTTTTGTGAAGGGGGTTCCTATATGAAGGAAACCCCCGGGAGGCACGGGGAGAACATGCAAACTCCACACAGAAAGGCCCTTTTGCCGACCCCACCCGGGCGGTGGGCACTCGAGGACATGCGGACGGGCATGCATTCCTTCAGCGTTCACCTCGTCCCCAGGTGGGAATTGAACCCACGACCTTCGAGCTGTGAGGCGATAGTGCTTACCACTACACCACCGTACCTCCTACTGCAAGACTATTATTACATCTGTGGTTCAAAGGGTCGCCTGATGCTTTTCTATTTTATTTTTTTACACCAGCCACCCTGGTGTATGGCCCGAGGTCGCCCGAGTTAGCTAGGGCCGGGGCCGGACCTGCCTGTTTTCTTTTGTTTTTTTTAACTGATTGAACTGTTTGAACTCATACATTGTGATGTTCAAAGTGTTTTAATGCACTTTTTTGTATAGTGTTGCTTTGATAGGCTTAGGCTATCCGAAACACCTGAGGTTCGGGTGGAGGGGGGTAGGGCCGGGGCCGGGCCCGAAATTCTGACAAGCCGTAGGGCTCACATCCGACTCGGGTCCGAACATGTAGGGCCCGGGCCTAGATTTGAGGCCCGTGCAGGGCTCTAGTATGATGTAATGGCTCTTCCTTCTTTTATAGGTTCCTTGATGAAAACCAGAAAGCAGACACTTTGAGACAAATACACTGGGCAAAGAAAATGTTCTTTCAATGAAACAATCGTGCATTTGTTTTCTTGCTACTGATAGAAAGAAACATTACGGTTCAGGAAAATACCACATCTGTTAAAACCACAAGATGGAAGAAGGGTAGCATAAACGAAAGAGAATGTTCTGCAAGAACAGAATCTGGAGAAAATACTCCAAGTCACTCTGTCAAATACTGTCAAAATAAAGTAAAGTAAAGTAAAGTAAAGTAAAGTAAAGTAAAGAGTGGGATGTACTTAGTACTTACACAGTGGCCGAGCTAATAGAGGCGTGAGGGGGAGAGGACAGGATGTCAGAGCTAAGCCCACAGTTACACACCACCACACACACAGTGAATAATAATACGCTATTTATATTCATAATTACATGTTGCAGAATCCTTATTCAACTGATCCTTGATTATGATTGCCGTGTTGGAAGCCGTTGGAAAATACTCTAGGGGGCGCTACTGAGCGATGAAGGAGTAGCCGGTCAGGTTTCCTGAGAGCTCCCACATATTCCCTTCAATTTCACGCTAAAAGCCATCAAATACCACATCTACGTTTATAAAAAATAATAGCCAACAATCCCTTGACTCTGTCAGAATGGCGAAGAGAAAGAAAAACCTGTGGTGGAATGGAGAGGAGAGGAGGAATGAGGGGCGAAAAGGGTTCCACACTGGTCCCACCAGAGAACGCCAACAACGCGATCCTCGACGCCAGTGCCTCATTGAAGAAGGACATTAACCATGATATGAACTCTGTCAAGCAAGAAATCTGCGCTACCGTCGATGCTAAGATCACGGAGATGTCTTCCACACTTTGGGCAGAATTTGCCGCTCAACATCCCCTAACTGAGACCGCCATCACCACGCTGCGATCCACCGTGGATTCACACACCTGAGTGTGTACAAGTCCTGACATTAACTGTAAATCTGAGTAATTCCTCATCTCTTCTCACATACCTACCTATGCAGTTCCATACAATCCAAAAAGGCAGAAAGGCCAGACGTAGACTCACATTTCCCTCTCTTTCTATTGGCAGAGCTCTTGATCAGTGACGTCGCTCGGTCAGTGACGTCACCAAACCCGGCCCGCCCATCTCTCGCGCCTAGGCCCCTCCCAGCCAAAGTTTATAAAAGGGGTTGCACACCATGCTGGGCCTTGTAGCGAGTGTAGAGAATAGTTGTTGTCGAGTAAAGATAGAGAGAGAGATTTGTGCAGCGTAAATTGTAGTTGTGTGTTTAGTAGTATTTAGTATTTAGTAGTTTAGGTTTAGTTTTAGAGTATGTCAGAGAAGCCTAGGTTGTGTGTGTGTTTGTAAAAAAAATATATAATAAATGTTCGCCTGTTTGTTTGTTGAGTTGAGTTTAGCGGCCAGGGATAGGTTAGGGGTAGTCATGGGTCGAAAGTGTTGTGTTCCCGGGTGCAAAAGCTACACCGGAGTTCAGTGCTTCAGTTTCCCAGAGACTCGGACATCAGGCTGGAATGGCTGCGATACCTGGGCCCAGCAGCTCCGCTGCCTCCAGAGGGTGTTTGGCTGCAATCCTGCACTCCCCCCAGGGGCAGCGCCGGTGTCACGGCCACCACCAGAAATACGCTGTGTTTTATGTGAATATTTCGGCTGGTGCATTTCAAGAAACTGCCCTAGCTCTCATTGCAAAACTTCGGCCAATGCTATTAACCAACTCCTGTCTGCCATCACGCTAGCATATTAGCCTCGAGCTACACTGAATAACACAGACCCCGACAGCTTTGACTGGTGCTGGCTCGCTCCCCCAGTGGTCCTCCTGATGCATCCATACACTTCCATTACCTTCTGATAAAGGTTCTAAGCTCACCTGTAATTATGGGTGACATTCCTGATATCATCCACTTCCATGATCTTTAGACATATGTTGTAAACACATCCCAGTGTATCGGCGACATTTTAAAACCCTCAGTATTGTGCTAACGCTAACTTTCACGACAGCGAACAAGCCCCCACTCGGCTCATTCAGGGCAGGCTTAGTTTTATCACTTTTACCTGCCGCTCCTGCACATCACAGCACAGGCTAAATGATGTGACACAAATATACATGATGTAAAGTCATGGCATAAATGTGTTTATATTGAAAAAGGGCACGTCAAGTAAGCTAAAGTCTTGTTGGAGTGGACATTACAGTGCAACCGTGTTCCGGTCTTCAAACTTCCCAATCATGGCTATAACACATTGTATTTGCAGGGGGTATATTATATACCCCCATCGCAGTATGTGTGAATACCCTTAGGGTTTAATTTAATTTCATTTTATTTTGTCCAATATTCAAATATTCCAGAATTGCATGTTGTGTTAAAAATAAATATTATGTCTATCTAACACTTTTTAGCCTGATTTGTTTGTTTTCTTGCAAAAAGTTATGCCGCTGCAATACTTTCTGGGAAGTATGCAAACACCGCTGGTGTTTGGTAGGAGAAGGGAGGTGAGGGGTAGATAGCTAGCTGGCTGTGAATGAAATCAGACGTGCGAGCAGGAAATGCACAGAGCTCTGCCATTGGCTCTGGAATTTGCCCGCCCCACAAAAGTTCATCCTATCCAAATGTGGAGTGGGCGGATTCAAAAGCCTCAAAACTGCCCGCCCTTTTTTGAAAAATGGACATGAGCCACGGCTGACTGATACCTCTGAGTTGTTAAGTGTTGAGTATCTCTTTAAGAGGTAGATAAGGTGTGAGTGAGCACAGGTCTTTTCTACAACAACATGTTAAGATACAACTGAACTGAAAATGAAGCCAAATGTGTCTTACTTCACAGCAGCTGAGGTCCAGAGAGACTTCCTTCAGGTTAGGGTTGCTGGCTAGGCCGAGCAGCAGAGCTCTGCAAGGGAAACATGACACAATGACAGGGGGAATGAAGAAGAAGAAGAAGAAGAAGACTGTTAAAACTATAAGTTCCTGGAGGAACCTGTATAAGTTCCTGGAGGAACCTTTATAAGTTCCTGGAGGAACCTTTATAAGTTCCTGGAGGAACCTGTATAAGTTCCTGGAGGAACCTGTATAAGTTCCTGGAGGAACCTGTATAAGTTCCTGGAGGAACCTGTATAAGTTCCTGGAGGAACCTGTATAAGTTCCTGGAGGAACCTTTATAAGTTCCTGGAGGAACCTGTATAAGTTCCTGGAGGAACCTGTATAGGTTCCTGGAGGAACCTGTATAAGTTCCTGGAGGAACCTTTATAAGTTCCTGGAGGAACCTGTATAAGTTCCTGGAGGAACCTGTATAAGTTCCTGGAGGAACCTTTATAAGTTCCTGGAGGAACCTGTATAAGTTCCTGGAGGAACCTTTATAAGTTCCTGGAGGAACCTTTATAAGTTCCTGGAGGAACCTTTATAAGTTCCTGGAGGAACCTGTATAAGTTCCTGGAGGAACCTTTATAAGTTCCTGGAGGAACCTGTATAAGTTCCTGGAGGAACCTGTATAAGTTCCTGGAGGAACCTTTATAAGTTCCTGGAGGAACCTGTATAAGTTCCTGGAGGAACCTGTATAAGTTCCTGGAGGAACCTGTATAAGTTCCTGGAGGAACCTGTATAAGTTCCTGGAGGAACCTTTAGGGGTTCTTCAGCTTAGAAGAAGAAGAAGAAGAACTAAACTAAAACTAACTAATGGGGAAAGGCCATGGTGAAGAGGTGGGTCTTGAGGGTTGTTTTGAAAGTATCCAGGGTCGGGGTGTTACGGATTTCAGGAGGGAGAGAGTTGCAGAGGATGGGGGCTGCCACACTGAAGGCTCTGTCCCCGAAGGTTTTTAATCTGGTACAGGGGATGGACAGCAGACCCATGTCTGAGGACCACAGGTTCCAGGATGGAGTGTGTTGGTGGAGGAGGTCAGACAGGTATTGGGGGACGAGTGCATAGAGACAGGCATGTCTGGGAACGCCCACAAAATGTTAAACAGCTGGCGCGCGAGTGGGGTAAAACCGCCCATATATCTCATGGGCTGACTCACCAAAAGACGGTGCTGCGGCTCTAAACTAGAGGTTTGGGGGTTCTAGAGCAGAACACAAGACGTCTGCTCAGATGTGCGTTTACTGCGGTGGTTAAATCCCCGGTCGTGTCTGCCTGGGGTGGGCTATCAGCTAAATTCTAACTTTGCTGAATGGATAGAACGGGGGTTTTTACCCCACCCTGACCACGCCCCCAGCCAGGCTGAGCCAGCTAAATCTATGACGAGACGTGGCCTCAACCTATGAAGGGATTTGTAAGTGAGGAGGAGGAGTTTGTAAGAGATGCGGAACTTGACCAGGAGCCAGTGGAGGTGGATGAGGGTAGGGGTGATGTGCTGCCAGGGCTTGGTGTGAGAGAGAGAGAGTCAGAGAAAGGAGAGAGCAGACAGAGTCAGAAAGGATAGAGCAGACAGAGAGAGAGTCAGAAAGGAGAGAGCAGACAGAGAGAGAGTCAGAAAGGAGAGAGCAGACAGAGAGAGAGTCAGAGAAAGGAGAGAGCAGACAGAGTCAGAGAAAGGAGAGAGCAGACAGAGTGAGAGAAAGGAGAGAGCAGACAGAGTGAGAGAAAGGAGAGAGCAGCAGTAGGTCTCACTTGAGGGCCTCTGGAGGCAGCTTGGTCCCCGACAGGTTGATGGAGCTGAGCGACATGGCGCTGCTGAAGAAGTGCTTGAACGATGGAGGCACGTCTCTGCCTTTCCTACAGGAGGACAAGGGAAGAGAATGAATACAGCCGACTCTGGTGCTAACACAGAGAAGCTATCTGACTCTGGTGCTAACACAGAGAAGCTATCTGACTCTGGTGCTAACACAGAGAAGCTACACTCTGGTGCTAACACAGAGAAGCTATCTGACAACGAGTCAGAGCTGGACAGTGACGTTAACGTCAGCATGGCTGCGGACATAGCAGAGATCTGCAATCTGCTCCAGGAAGGGAAGGAAATGTCGGACAAGCGAGAGTAGAAGCTAGACGAAATACAAGCACCAAAAGCTTCTACTGACGGGGGAAATCAGTGACCTAGCTGAACACCAGACGTTGAGATGTTGAGAGCCAGCTGGGCTTTCTGGAGGACACGGATACATGCTGCATTTGTTTATGGTGGCACGTAGCAAACGCGTCATCTCCGACCTACGTGCGTTCAAGCTATCAGGCTTCAAGTCGCAAAACCGCAAAACAAATCTGAAATCTGAAAATCTGAAATCTGAACAATGGATGCTAATAGCCGTTAGCTGTCTAAGCTAACAGCTAATAACAGCATTAACGTTTACTTGTATGGGTTTAACCAACTATTGTATTGGTATGCTGATTGGTCTGAAAGCTTACTATTAGAACAATCCGTCGAGACGTAATAGTAGTCCAACTGTAGTCCGGTGGGACTACAGTTGTCCGGTGGGGTGGGCGGATCTCACTTCACACCCCCCCCCCCCCTTTCTGCCGTCTCATGACATAGGGCTGCATCCCCCAAAAGTTGGATCGCCCTGAGCTCTCTCGCCGTACGACCTATGCGTGTTTTTCCTGCATACCCCTGTGTCGCCCACTGCCCACTGCCCACTGCCCACTGCCCACTGCCCACTGCCCACTGCCCACTGCCGGAGCCCCCATTGACTATGAATGCAGAGCGGGCGGGGCCAATGTGAGCGCCTGATCCTGTGTGAACTTAGCCTGAGGGTGTGGTCAGCTGGCTGGTAAGGGTGTGGTCAGCTGGCTGGTAAGGGTGTGGTCAGCTGGCTGGTAAGGGTGTGGTCAGCTGGCTGGTAAGGGTGTGGTCAGCTGGCTGGTAAGGGTGTGGTCAGCTGGCTGGTAAGGGTGTGGTCAGCTGGCTGGTAAGGGTGTGGTCAGCTGGCTGGTAAGGGTGTGGTCAGCTGGCTGGTAAGGGTGTGGTCAGCTGGCTGGTAAGGGTGTGGTCAGCTGGCTGGTAAGGGTGTGGTCAGCTGGCTGGGGGCGTGTCCTACCTGTGAGGGAAGACGCTCTTTGACATGTTGAGCACAGACAGGTGCTGCACCGAGCCTCGTAACAGGGCAGAGCACACCTGCAACACGCACACACACACGCACGCACGCGCACGCACACGCACACGCGCGCACGCACGCATGCACGCACACACACGCACGCACACACACACACACACGCACAAAATATATACTATTAACATGCTAGCTGCAGCACAGTGTGTGTGTTAGCAGAGTATGCTTGAGTATTTTACTCAAGCAGAAATTACATACAGTACTTCAACTCAAGCGATGTTAAAGGTATACTGCAACTTTTCCCTGTATTTTATATATATATATATATATATATATATATATATATATATATATATATAGGGGACGGCTTATGCCAGCAGCCTGTTTCCGTGCAGCCGGACTCCTCTGACGGAAGGGAGGGGCTGGCCAGCGAGACTAGGGGAAAAGTGAATGGGGTTTTAGAATGGGGATTTCACTTAAATGCAAACAAAAGTTTATTGGAGTGGTAATTTATGTTTAGCAGGATAATCTTCACAAGCGTGAATCACTTTTACGACTTTTGAAACGTAAATATGTTTATTTTTAAACCCGATTTTCAGAAAGTGCTAGTAATTTGTGGACTATTCACCTTATTCACCACGCCCACTTTTTCTCTCTTCCGCGTTCAACGCAAACGTATTTTTTTTAAACTGACATATTTGTGTCGAGTCCACCCCTGGGGATACACAGTGATCGAACCAGGCGTTTTGACGGTACGATTTTTTTTAAACTGACATATTTGTGTCGAGTCCACCCCTGGGGATACACAGTGATCGAACCAGGCGTTTTGACGGTACGATTTTTTTTAAACTGACATATTTGTGTCGAGTCCACCCCTGGGGATACACAGTGATCGAACCAGGCGTTTTGACGGTACGATTTTTTTTAAACTGACATATTTGTGTCGAGTCCACCCCTGGGGATACACAGTGATCGAACCAGGCGTTTTGACGGTACGATTCTTTTTAAACTGACATATTTGTGTCGAGTCCACCCCTGGGGATACACAGTGATCGAACCAGGCGTTTTGACGGTACGATTTTTTTTAAACTGACATATTTGTGTCGAGTCCACCCCTGGGGCATACAGCCAGATGTTGCTAAGAGCAGCAATATCACATACAATCACATACATCCATTTAGCTACGGCTAACAGCAGTGTCAAATTAAACTGAGATCTGAACTAATCTGAAGATGGGGATCATTACAACTTGATCGTCTACACACGTCTAATTCAATTGGCCAGTCTTGAGTGTGATTTAATTTAATTGGCCACTGCACTAACGAGCCACCAGTTTGTGCACCCTAAATGCAGACGTGATTCTGGACGTGTTCGCGAGCAGTCCCAATGCTACTGTGCTGTTTTCATAGTGCAGTGTGCAAAACAAAAATGTGGATTTACTCATTTATTCAGTGTACATTTAAAAGTACTTAAAAAGTAGAATATCTATAATTTAAATTACTCAATAGTAAAAGTATAGCATTATAAAAATGGTTAAAAAGTACGAATCCTCAAAAAAACTACTCGTACTTGTAGTTGAGTACTTTCCACCTCTGCATGTCACACTCACCTGGTCCAATGAGCAGTCAGTGTTGGAGAGGTCAAGGGTCACCAGGCTGTTGGGTTGACCCAGGAAGTGGTACAAATGCTAAAAGCAAAACATAAAACATAAAACAAAAACGTAAACATAAAGGTAAACAGTTTAGCAGCACACACTGTTAGGCTTGGGCTGATATTAGAAATATCGCAATATTTTCCACGGAATCAAATGATTTCGTTTATTTGTTTATATTTCGCGCAATATTTTTTTCCCAGGATGGCGAAGGCATGACCCGCCCGTCTCTGCCTCTAAAGAACGCAGAAGACCAAGGAAGATTCACAGTTAGCTACTTACATATATACCAGTATAAGATGAGTTCAACCAAACTGATCATCATCATCATAAAGGCCTCCTTACCTTCTAGTCTCTCTAGCATTTAGTGCTTTAATGGAAACAGGCACAAATTAATTTTTGTACCTGTTTTTCCTAGCCAGGGGAGCACGGAGGCCGGAGGCCGGATGGGAGCGGCTCATACTCTGAGGCTAGAGGAGCACGGAGGCCGGAGGCCGGAGGCCGGAGGCCGGATGGGAGCGGCTCATACTCTGAGGCTAGTGGAGCACGGAGCCGGAGGCCGGATGGGAGCGGCTCATACTCTGAGCTCAGCAGATGGACATCGTCTGAGCGAATGGCCCTAGCTTTTTTCAGCACCTGCTTGTTAAAAATATGGTCTAGGCTCCTAAAATGTCTTAAAAATCTCATACTGTTTGTGCATGCAGATGTGGGATGGTTGTAGAATAACCTAATCGTGGTCATGTTCAACTTTATTAAACGTTATTTATGTCAGACATGGACTGCAGTTCAAATTGCTTTATATGC
>NC_139641.1:3233101-3270601 GCF_964638095.1 Poromitra crassiceps
CCCCACCCACATCATCATCCATACAGGAACCAATGACCTCAGAACACAGCAGGAAAAGGTGGCCACCAGCCTCCGTGCAGTGATTGAAAAGGCCTCTAGCAGCTTCCCCAACTCCCGGGTGATCATCTCCACCTTGCTGCAACGGAAAGACTTCCACCCAGACACCATCCACAAGATCAACGTCAGCATCTCCAGAGACTGCGCTCTCAAGCCAAATGTCCACCTGGCCAACCACCCAACCTTGGACCTGGGCAGCCTGCACGACAACGTCCACCTCCACAAACAGGCAGTCCCAACATTCGCCAGGACCCTGAAAGATGCCGCCCTCAACCGGAACCCCATCACCTCACACAGGACCAACAGACCAGCACTCACACCACCCAGACCAGGGCGGTACACCCTTGGACCTGCAGGAAGAGGCCCTCCACAGAGGCCAGAACACCTCCAGCAGACCCACGCACCCCACCACACACACCCTGCTCAGCACAGACCAACCCAGGGCAGCTACAGACCACCATTCCACAGCCCCCTCCAGAACAGGCCGGAGCCCCTCCTGCCAAGAATGCCATCCTACAACCCCCCCCACAACAAACCTGCACCCCTCTTCCCCCTCAACACAGCTCCACACCCACCACCAGGCAGCCCCAACTACGCCCAAGCTGTGAGCAGACCAGCGCAGCCCCCCACTCTCCCCACTTCTGCACCAGCTACATCACCCAGTGGACTGAAGAACATCGAGGAGATGCTGAACTTCCTCTGCTCCCATGTGATGGGAAACGGAGCTGAAAGGGTGATGTAGAACACTTACCACCGTAGCGTACGCGCATGCACGCACGCGCGCACACACACACACAATGTGTGTGTGTGTGTGTAGGTGTGTGTGTGGGTGTGCGTGTGTATATATATATGTATGGGTGTGTAGGTATGTATATACGCACACATAATAACAATAATGACAAAAATAATAATAATTTGTAAACCTGACGTATGGTAAGGAAGTTGTTGTTTATCTCATTTTAAAAACAAAAAAAGACACTAATTCATGGAACTTAAGTGTTTTACTGTTGCATGTTGGAACATTCAAGGTCTACGGTCCTTTGCTTTTGGGACCAAGAGCAGGGACCCAGACTTCATTAGAGAACTAGGAGATCCAGATGTCATCGTTCTGCAAGAAACATGGAGTAGAGGAGAGGAGTCCACTGGCTGCCCCTCAGGGTACAGAGAAATAATAGTGCCGTCCACCAAACTAAAGGGAGTCACTCAGGGCAGAGACTCAGGAGGGATGCTGATCTGGTATAAAACACACCTTACACATTCCATTGACATAGTGAAAAAAGGAGACTTCTCGATTTGGCTCAAAATTAAAAAAGAAATTATTTCGGTCGAAGAAAATGTATTCCTATGTGCAACATACATCCCTCCATCAGAATCCCCATACTATAAGGAAGAGAGTTTCTCCACGCTAGAGGATGACATCAGTCATTACCAGGCCCAGGGTAAAGTGTTGATCTGTGGAGACCTCAATGCCAGAACAGGCACAGCGCCTGACAACATCAGCAACCAGGGGGACAAACATGTGCCAGACATCAGCATCCCCCTGCCCTCATACCCCCCCAGAAACAATTATGACAAAACAACCAATCAAAATGGAAGACAACTATTGCAGCTCTGTCGATCACTGGGTCTGTACATAGCCAATGGAAGGCTACGAGGGGACTCGTATGGGAGATACACACATTGCTCTCATCTTGGCAGTAGCACTGTTGACTACATGCTAACAGACATAGATCCAGTGCACCTCAGGGCATTCACAGTCAGTCCCTTAACACCCCTATCGGACCACAGCAAAATCACCCTGTATCTAAAACAGACTCAAACTCACCACATAGCAGAGAAGGGCAGTAAACTACACAGAGCTGAACAACCTTACAAATGGTCTGAAAACAGCAAAGATCATTACCAGCAGGCAATTGGCAACAACAAAATTCAAGCATCACTAAACAAATTCCTCACTCAAACATATCCCCAAAACAAAGATGGAGTAAATTTGGCAGTGAGGGATATAAACTCCATCTTCTACAACCTGGCCACCTTGTCTAACCTAAAGAAATCACAAAAGCCCCAAAACAAAAAGGTTAATGACGACAAATGGTTTGATTCTGAATGCAAACATCTAAGAAAAGCAGTCAGGAAACTATCGAACCAAAAACACAGAGAACCAGACAACCAGCAGGTCCGGCATCAATACTGGCAAACCCTAAAACAATACCATCACACCATCAGATCAAAGAAGGCACAACACATCAAAAAACAACTCACTGTAATGGAGGAAGCTATAGACTCTAACAAATTCTGGGAAAATTGGAAGCACTTAAACAAACCACACAAAGAAGAATTAGCAATCCAAAATGGAGATACTTGGAAGAAACACTTTGAGAAATTATACAGAGAAATCACACCCAATTCGGCCCAAAAAGATATATATAAAAAACTAGAACTTTTAGAACCAATCATTAAAGATCAACAAAACCCCTTAGACTTTCCAATTACAGAAGGAGAACTGCAAGACAAAATCAAGGCTCTACAACCCAAAAAGGCCTGTGGTGTTGATGGTATATTAAACGAAATGATTAAATACGCTGACAATACCTTCCACATGGCCCTGCTGAAACTATTTAACATGGTGATGAGCGTAGGCTACTTCCCTGACATCTGGAACCAAGGACTAATAACACCCATCTTTAAAAAAGGGGACAAATTTGACCCCAACAATTATAGAGGGATATGTGTTAGCAGCAACCTGGGGAAGATGTTCTGCTCAATTATCAACAATAGACTACAACAATTCCTCAGTGACCACAATATCCTGAGGAAAAGCCAAATCGGATTCCTACAGAACCATCGAACAACTGACCACATTTACACCCTCCACACCCTCATAGAAAAACATGTAAATCAAAATAAATCAAAAATTTTCTCCTGCTTCATAGATTTTGAAAAGGCCTTCGACTCAATTTGGCATGAAGGTCTCCTACTCAGACTATTAGAAAGTGGGGTGGGAGGTAAAACATACGACATCATCAAAACAATGTACCTCAACAATAAATGTGCAGTCAAAATAGACAATAGTAGAACAGATTTCTTCCCCCAAAGCCGAGGAGTGATGCAAGGAAACAGCCTCAGTCCAACGCTATTCAATATTTATATCAATGAATTGGCAAAAACACTGGAGGACTCATCTGCTCCCGGCCTCACCCTCAACAACACAGAGATCAAATGTCTCCTGTACGCGGATGACCTGGTGCTGCTGTCTAACTCCAAGGAGGGCCTACAGCAGCTCCTAGATCATCTGCAGCAGTTCTGTCAGACCTGGGCCCTGACAGTCAACATAAAAAAGACTAAGATCATGGTGTTCCAGAAAAGATCCAGGTGTCAGGGAAACAGACTCCAGTTTGTCCTGGGCTCCACCACCATAGAGCACACAAACACATACACTTATTTAGGACTAAAACTCAGCTCTACAGGGAACTTCAACATGGCTGTGAATGACCTGAGGGAAAAGGCAAGAAGGGCTTTTTACGCCATCCGGAAATCCATCCAAATTAATATCCCAATCCGAATCTGGCTCAAAATTTTCAAAACAGTAATCCAACCAATCGCCCTATACGGTAGTGAGGTATGGGGCCCACTAGCAAACCAGGAATTCTCTAACTGGGACAAACACCAAATTGAGATCCTTCACACTGAATTTTGTAGATTCATCCTAAAAGTACAAAGAAAAACCCCAAATAATGCATGCAGAGCGGAACTTGGCCAATTCCCTCTTCTAATTGACATTCAAAAGAGAGCCATTACATTCTACAGACACCTCAAAACTAGTGACCCCTCCTCCTACCATCACCAAGCCTTACAAAGCCAAGAAGAGCGCATAGAGAGGAGCCCCCTCAGCCAGCTGGTCCTGAGACTGACTCCCAACCCCCCCCAGCATCAGAACAGCCCTCAGTCTACCCGGCCCAACCAAATTATCACAAATCAAAAAGAAAACTATACTACCTATTGGAAGAATACCACAAAAACCCAAAGTAAACTAGATTGCTATTTGGCCCTAAATCGAGACTACACGGTGGCAGACTACCTGACCACTATTACTGACCCAAAAATGAGGAAGACATTGACCAGGTACAGACTCAGTGATCATAGCCTGGCAATAGAAACAGGCAGACACCGACAGACCTGGCTACCCAGAGAGGAGAGGCTGTGTTCACTCTGCTCCCAAGGAGAGGTGGAGACAGAGCTACACTTCCTGTTAAAATGTGACAAATATAAAGAAATTAGAGCGTCATTCACCCCCCAAATTAACCGGATATACAAAGAATTCGAAAATGTCACAGACACATCTGCACTCCAATACCTCCTTGGAGAGAAACCCGAATGCACCGTCTTAGCAGCCCATTATGTGTGGAGCTGCCAGCAGCTGAGGGACAGCCAGTGGACAGGAGAGCCGTCCACATCTGGCTGAATTAGCTAGCTTAGTGATTGTTTTTATTTTATTGCTTTTACTGCTTTTTATTGCTTTGATTTAATCTTTTATTTTATCATATTTTACTTAATGAGTAACAAAATGTCTTGTTTTTGCTTATTGCTTATATTATATTAATATTTTATTCTATTCTATCTTATTCTATTATATTTTATTCTTTTTTGCTTTGTTTTGTTTTTCACTCTCTTCTGAAGATTTCAAAATAACAACGGTTATTTACAGATTCTGTGAATTTTTGTTAATATACTGTAATTGCTCACTATTTTGCACTATCACCATTTAACTGCCTATTTATTACAGTTCTGTTATTATTCTGTATAGATCCCGGTCAACAATGGTCTTCTATTGTACTCTATACTATCACATTCCATTTAATTTTCTTCTATCTTCCTTTTTGAATATCTTCAGATTTGGTGATTTATGTTACTGGGTAACAAAATGTCTTGTTTTCTGTTTGTGATTCTTTGTAACTGCTAAGTGTTGCTAATGTATGCTTTGGCAATGTAAGATGCACCTTATCATGCCAATAAAGCCCTTTGAATTGAATTGAATTGAGAGAGAGAGAGGTGGTGTTGTTGTTTTGGTAACGTGGGCGTGGCCAAGCCTTTTGAGACTGTGACTGGGCTTAAAGGAGGACTTACCCCCTAGATATGTATTAGAACAGTGATTTGAAAATACCTATGGAAAAAACCAAGAAATGACATATGCTCTTGTCTATACTGGACTCTTTGGCTGTGTTGAAGTCCAGATTTTTTTTCGGAAATCGACGCCATTACAGTTTGCCTACTGCCTCAAAAATAATTTATTTGAGAGGGGCCATATCTGTATAAATATCAGCAACTAGCCAACGCTGGTGGCCTGTTTGGAAAGAGCTTTGCTCAAAATGGTTGAAAGTTATATCAATTTGGTAATTCAGTGGCGAACTAGAAATTTAATTATTTTTCTGCATGTAACTCTATGGAAACTACTCAAACTACGTTACGGGAGCAAAGTGACATGGGCTCGTTAACAGCAGCACACCCACAATAGGACAAACCTCTCGCTCTGGGGTAACACAATGCGAGATTTCTCCACGTAATTCCCTCGTCTAACTAGAGATAAACCGCGCAATGAAATCCGTTTTTAATTTGCGTTTTGGGGGTTTTCGTGATTCTTGATGAAATTTACAGCACCTATGATTTTTCCTCATAGGGCGCAGAGCAGGACAGAGCTCTTCTCCTCCTCGGAGCACACACACACAGACAGAGCCAGTTGCTCTGCTCTGCTGACTGAAAGCCCCCGCCTCTCACTGCTGCTGTGTGCAGTGTGCGCGCGCCCCGCGGGTGCATGAGCGAGCAGAGCAGACTCTCCCGTTTGACTGGCCGAGAGAAAGTGCTTCCAATGAAATGTCAGACTGTGCACAGAGAGCACTGGAGAAAGTGCTCCAGACAGCAAAACACACACACAGCGCGTCAACCCCCCCCCCCCCCCCCCCCGTTGCTTGTACACAGTGACGATATTACAGCAGCCGATGTGTTTAGACCA
This sequence comes from Poromitra crassiceps, assembly GCF_964638095.1. Taxonomy (NCBI): domain Eukaryota; kingdom Metazoa; phylum Chordata; class Actinopteri; order Beryciformes; family Melamphaidae; genus Poromitra; species Poromitra crassiceps. The sequence goes on from NC_139641.1 coordinate 3,239,166, forward strand.
GCTTTGTCACGTTGTCACGTCGTAGTATAGCGTTATATTTTACATGTGCGCTAAACTGCGACGCTATTTGTTTGCGGAAATATCAGACTGCTCTCTGCTCTCAGAGCACAGAGAGCCCAGCTGCTGCTGCGCGCGGCCGCGCGCCCCCGGAGCTTGTCCATGAGGCTCGTCCATGAGGTTACAGTACGACTCTCTCCTGCCCGCTCCCACCTGCCTGGGCTTGAGACAGTGCTTCCAACTCGGACTGATAATATAAACATCATCATTCGAGCTTATTCAGGTAAGATATTAATAAAGTAGTGACACATTCAGCGGGAAACTAACTATAATTAAGACATGTGCCAACTTTGACAACGTTTGGTTCAGTATTTTAAGAGCAAACTTCAATAAGAATAGGCTTGGAGTTCTGAGGAGCCGAAAGGGTACAGAGGGGGTAGGGGAGTAATTATCTTGAAATCCCATAGTCTTTGGGGGCACTGTGACGTCAGTGTGCCCCTAATCTCCCATTCATTTGAGAAAAAAAAAAAAAGCAGTGTTCGACCCGTAGAGGGCGCTTATGCCAGTTATGCTGCTGAAAAATGATACAAATGGTAAAATGGCAACAGTTTGGTGTCAAATGTGGAAATTCTGACCAGAATTCTTCACACATCACCCCCAAAGTCATATATATTGGTTAAAAGCTGAAAAAAAGTGTTTTGGAGGTAAGTTCTCCTTTAAGGTCAAGATTAGCCCATTGATACCTGGTGCAGCATTTGCGTGTATATCCCTCATTTGTGTGTGTATCCCTTTAAGACCGCGAACCACGTGACGCGTTTCGCGGTCTTAAAGGGATACACACACAAATGCTGCATCAGGTATCAATGGGTTAACTGAACTGAACTGCATTGTCGCACTGGTCAGAGTAGTTAACACATTGAGTGCCACAGCGCTTCAGTAAAATTGTCTGGAGCCTGTGCCAGATTCACTTCCATTCAGTTGAAAACAGCTATAGAATTTTTTCTATTATGGCTATATTAACGGGGCTGGACTTTAATGAAACATTGAACACTCCTGCTTCTTCCAAAGAAGAAATTTTGTTTCTAGACAGTTCCATTATGATATGACAGCCTCTCAAAAAAGTGCACTTTCAAGGGTTTTCTGTCGTTTTTTTTTACTTTCCAAGATATAGTCCCTTTTATGAATACCTTTTGCACTCTAATTTCGAGCACATTCACTGACTCTGGCTGGTGTTTTCTGATGTGGTGGCGTGTGGTGTGGTTTCTGTGCAGCCTGTGCCACACACCCCTCCCCCCCCCCCCCCCCCCCCCCTCTCCACCTCTGAGCTGCGGGCTCCTCCCACACGCACAGAGTTTGCTTTCTCGACTCCGTTTTTGCCCCGGACAGATCCCAGCGCCCATCAAGGAAATGATGCGCGCTGGCAAACGCGACTGAACGAAAAGGCTTGGCCCGTTCGGCTTCGGATGCTGGCTTTCTAGGAAATCGTGTGGAGATAGATAGAAGCATAAGAGCTCAGTTGTGAGCGCGGATGCAGCCGAGCCCACTCTCGCTGTAGACAGAGCAATATATACGGCTCTGGCAGAAAGCATGCATCGGTTTCCACTTTCATCACGGCTTTCTCCGCTGTCTCCTGTACAAAGTAAAGGATCTGAGGTGGGTGGAGCAGCTCCTGTGACGATGTTTAAGGTGGCGCCGTGTGATCCCTTGAAGGGATTCATGCTCACTGGCTAGGTACGACCTTAAACAGCAGAATTATGGAATAATATGAATTATGATTTTAGGACGTCCACAGACGTCCTTGGCACTCCTCGTTACTTTTTTTTAGGACGTCCACAGACGTCCTTGGCACTCAATGCGTTAAGGTCAAGCAGAACAGAGCAGAGTCAAATCTACAGTAGAACAGTAGCATGGGTGACAGTAGAAAGTAGGGGTGCACCGATCACAGGCGATCGCCTATGAGCAATAGAGCTGAAGAGTCACCTGAATGTACAGTATGTGGATTATTATTATATATCGTTAAAATGGCTGATTAATTTCCCTTATGCCCAGTTCACATGCTCTGTTAATGACATAAAAAATATATAATGTAAAGAAAAACATGGAAATACAGTCTCATGTGTTGATCAGAGTTGTGATTAAAGGGTTAGGTCAGCCCTGGAAGATTTTCACATTTTAAAGTGGGCCGTGGCATTCTTAAGTTTGAGAATCCCTGGTGTAGGGTATAGAACATAGTATACTAGAAGGTGACAGGAGAGCACATTCAAGAATAGAATAGAATAGAATAGAACAGAATAGAATAGAATAGAATAGAATAGATTCAGGTAGCGTACCTCGGTCCTCCAGCGGGTTGTTGGCAAGATTGATGGTAGTGATTCCTGAGTTTGGGTTATGGGCCAGGGCAGCAGCTAGCTTCTGGGCAAAGTCACTGGATGGATGGATGGATGGAAGGAAGGGAGGAAGGAAAAGAAAGAAAGAAAGAAAGAAAGAAAGAAAGAAAGAAAGAAAGAAAGAAAGAGAAAGAAATACAGTTGTCTTTCTTACTTTTAACAGCTATTAAAGTTCCTATCCGTAAGTTCTAACCATTACTGACACCGGTGGCCGTTAGAGTAACTGCAGGCAGCGTGTGAACGAGCTGATGCACTGGAACCATACTCGCACGCGCACAAGCAGCTGCCTGGCAACAGCAGAGCTGTTCGTTGCTTTGTAACGTTAACTCATAAAAAAGTCACTTGAAAACGGCAACCTGGACAATTTATCGGTCAGATCAGCCTCGAGATGCCCAGGAAGGATTCTGGATGAATTATCGGACGTTATTGTGGCATGTTTGGTCGTGTTCTGGCTTGCATTGGCTGCGGGGAAATGGATAAGGATATTCACGTTAACGTGAGCCAGGAACTACCCTGCTTCCCCTGTATTGAACGGTACCGTGTACCGTGTAACAGTCAAACAATGTTTCATAAGCACAACTGTAACGTTAGGCATATTTACAACTGTTACATTCATTATCCACACAAGACGGTAATGTTATTAGTGGGGCTGGGTGGTCATTTCTATAAATATAGCTAAATCTATTAGTTAGCCGCGTATAGCTAACGTTAGGCAGTCTCAACACCGCAGCTAACTGCAGTCAGTCAAACAATGGTCTATGACCATAAGCATAACGGTAGTAACGTTAGGCATATTTGTGACTGTTGCATTACTTCACACAAGCCGGTAATGTCATAGTGGAGTTTCTGACCAGGTGGTAAGTCCATTAGCAAGCAGCTAACGTTATCTGGTCAAAACCACATTACAGCAGCTACAAGCAGCAAGTTCCCTCCATGAACCGAAAACAGTCCCAACTATAGTTTCCCCCCGATGTCGGTCACATTGCTGCTGTCTGGCCAGACGTGCTTCACTAGATAAATATTTATTTCTTTTTGTGTGGACTCTTTGCTGGAGTCTGTGTTGTTGTTTGTCTTTGCTGGTAGCTAGCGACGAACGTAACGTTAGCCACTTCCTGTTAGCCATCTTCTTCGTTGGTATATTTCCGCCGGAGCCATGAGGACAAGAGGCAGGCTCGTGAACGCGCAGAACGTCACATCCGGCAAATTTGCCGGGAAAGTATAACCAGCGACCAGCATGAAAATCCTGCAAATATGTTTGCAATGGGTGAACGCAGTGCGCATTCACTCATTGGTAATAAAAAACACTTTGTGAACATTTATTTTCCGGCCAAACTTACAGATAGGACCTTTAAAAGGAAAACTGATATGGAAACTGGGTTTCTGCAGTTTATAAAACACTAAATTCACCAAATGAAAACATTTAATCCCACCACAAACTATATTTGAAACTATGAATGCTTTCCCCCCATAATCTCACATTTTGAGTCCTGCGTTGTCCAGAACTATCTCTTCCAGCCGACCGGAGCGAGACACCACCCGTAGGATCTGCTCACACACATCCGCAGACTGGACACACACACACACACACACACACACACACACACACACACACACACACACACACACAGTTAGCAATAACTTTTGGCACTACATATTAAAAGAGTCAGGGAAAACTAGAAATAAAAGCGCATTATGGCACTTTAGGCAATGTTTGGGGCACCTCAACAACACGGTTACTGGTTTTCAACGTGGAAAATTGTCCTACCCCTAAACCAGCCACATCCCCCTAGCCACTCTACCTTCCCACCCCTCGAACCCCTAAACCAGCCACATCCCCCTAGCCACTCTACCTTCCCACCCCTCGAACCCCTAAACCAGCCACATCCCCACTAGCCACTCGACCTTCCCACCCCTCGAACCCCGACTCGCTACGACCTTCTATCCCTACAGTGGCTATGGGCCCTTTTCCCTAGCTCCACCCCTTCCCTCACCATGGCCCCTCCCACCACCCCCTAACCACTCCCCCTATCCACCCCTCGAACCCCGACTCTCTATGACTTCCTATTATGACCTTCCTATCCCTAGCTACGGCCCCTTTTCCGCAGCCCCGCCCCCTTCTTTGACCACCCCCCACCACTAACCACATCCCCCTAAGCCACTCCCTCTACTCACCTCTGAAATCCTATCCCTAGCTATGGCCACATTTACCTAGCCCCACCCCTTCTTCTGTGATAGAACTTTGATTGGATTTGATTGGATGAATTCATGCTGGCATTGGTATCAAAAGGCCCACTAAAAAACTGCAGAATTTTACAGTCATGTAAAACAATTGTAAACAAGACAATTACAGTCAGAGGGCACTCTGTCTCATGCCTTCTGTTTCTGCCCTTCACCGTCACCATTCTGGGACCAAAATATTTGACTGCTACTCTAAGGCCTTTTGTTTCTGAGTAGTGAGTGACATTTACAATCTATGTGCCCAGTCTGGCTACGCTGAGCATTACAGTTTCTGCTATAGAGACAGTCCGCATGTCTGGGAACGCCCATACAGGCTCTAGGAACGCCCACAATAGACGCTGGTTAGCTGGCTCAGCCTGGCTGGGGGCGTGGTCAGGGTGGGGTAAAAACCCCATTCTATCCATTCAGCAAAGTTAGAATTTAGCTGATAGCCCAGCCCAGGCAGACACGATCGGGGATTTAACCACCGCAGTAAACGCACATCTGAGCAGACGTCTTGTGTTCTGCTCTAGAACCCCCCAAACCTGTAGTTTAGAGCCGCAGCACCGTCTTTTGGTGAGTCAGCCCGTGAGATATATCGGCGGTTTTACCCCACTCGCACGCCAGCCGTTTAACATTTTGTGGGCGTTCCCAGACATGCGGACTGTCTCTATACATACAGTTTTACCGGAGAATAATAGAAAAAAAATAATAATCATAATAATCATAACAGTTACAATAGGGGTCTTTGTGCTTGGACCCCTAATAACAACAACAACGATAACAACAATAACAGCATTGGGTTGTGCAACGCTGGGCTGTTGTGTTTCTGTTATTCTGAGTAATTGACATTCCTGCTGTTGCCTGTTTCTCTCAGCCAAACACTGGACGCATTGTCCCACACTGTTGTCTACAGCCAGAGAGAGAGAGAGAGAGACATGTTGTCTACAGCCAGAGAGAGAGAGAGAGAGACATGTTGTCTACAGCCAGAGAGAGGGAGAGAGACATGTTGTCTACAGCCAGAGAGAGAGAGAGAGAGACATGTTGTCTACAGCCAGAGAGAGGGAGAGAGAGACATGTTGTCTACAGCCAGAGAGAGAGACATGTTGTCTACAGCCAGAGAGAGGGAGAGAGAGACATGTTGTCTACAGCCAGAGAGAGAGAGAGAGAGACATGTTGTCTACAGCCAGAGAGAGAGAGAGAGAGAGACATGTTGTCTACAGCCAGAGAGAGAGAGAGAGACATGTTGTCTACAGCCAGAGAGAGGGAGAGAGAGACATGTTGTCTACAGCCAGAGAGAGAGAGAGAGACATGTTGTCTACAGCCAGAGAGAGAGACATGTTGTCTACAGCCAGAGAGAGAGAGAGAGAGACATGTTGTCTACAGCCAGAGAGAGAGAGAGAGAGACATGTTGTCTACAGCCAGAGAGAGAGAGAGAGACATGTTGTCTACAGCCAGAGAGAGAGAGAGAGAGAGACATGTTGTCTACAGCCAGGCAGAGAGAGAGAGAGAGACATGTTGTCTACAGCCAGGCAGAGAGAGAGAGAGAGACATGTTGTCTACAGCCAGGCAGAGAGAGAGAGAGAGACATGTTGTCTACAGCCAGGCAGAGAGAGAGAGAGAGACATGTTGTCTACAGCCAGAGAGAGAGAGAGAGACATGTTGTCTACAGCCAGAGAGAGAGAGAGAGACATGTTGTCTACAGCCAGGCAGAGAGAGAGAGAGACATGTTGTCTACAGCCAGGCAGAGAGAGAGAGAGACATGTTGTCTACAGCCAGAGAGAGAGAGAGAGACATGTTGTCTACAGCCAGGCAGAGAGAGAGAGAGACATGTTGTCTACAGCCAGGCAGAGAGAGAGAGAGACATGTTGTCTACAGCCAGAGAGAGAGAGAGAGACATGTTGTCTACAGCCAGAGAGAGAGACATGTTGTCTACAGCCAGAGAGAGAGAGAGAGACATGTTGTCTACAGCCAGAGAGAGAGAGAGAGAGCCATGTTGTCTACAGCCAGAGAGAGAGAGAGAGACATGTTGTCTACAGCCAGAGAGAGAGAGAGAGAGACATGTTGTCTACAGCCAGGCAGAGAGAGAGAGAGAGACATGTTGTCTACAGCCAGGCAGAGAGAGAGAGAGAGACATGTTGTCTACAGCCAGGCAGAGAGAGAGAGAGAGACATGTTGTCTACAGCCAGGCAGAGAGAGAGAGAGAGACATGTTGTCTACAGCCAGAGAGAGAGAGAGAGACATGTTGTCTACAGCCAGAGAGAGAGAGAGAGACATGTTGTCTACAGCCAGGCAGAGAGAGAGAGAGACATGTTGTCTACAGCCAGGCAGAGAGAGAGAGAGACATGTTGTCTACAGCCAGAGAGAGAGAGAGAGACATGTTGTCTACAGCCAGGCAGAGAGAGAGAGAGACATGTTGTCTACAGCCAGGCAGAGAGAGAGAGAGACATGTTGTCTACAGCCAGAGAGAGAGAGAGAGAGACATGTTGTCTACAGCCAGGCAGAGAGAGAGAGAGAGACATGTTGTCTACAGCCAGAGAGAGGGAGAGAGAGACATGTTGTCTACAGCCAGGCAGAGAGAGAGAGAGAGACAGACAGACAGACAGGCAGACAGACAGACAGACAGACAGACAGACAGACAGACAGAGAGACAGGGATAGAATGCCAAAGTCATGCCCTCTTCTGCATTTGGCATACGCACCAAGGGATTTAATCCACTATTCATTTTTCCTATCTACAGTTTGTAAAATGCTTCTAAAAAATAATTTTACTTGGTCAAACCAAGCGATTCATAGAATATTTCACTCGGACCAAAATAATAAAAATATAAATTTCTGAGTGAAATGTTCTAAATGTTCTAAAACAAGCACGGGGAGAGGTGTGGGGGTCGCTTTCCAGCAATCAGTGAGAGAGGGAGGGAGCGAGAGACAGAGGGAGAGGGGGGGAGGGAGCGAGAGACAGAGGGAGAGAGAGGTAGAGACAGAGCATAGAGCATACAAAGAAGCCTGTATATTCCATGGGAGCCACAATAATACTGTTGACGCAGTGACACGGGCAGTGTGTGTATTGTACCGTTTATTAGCCACAGGCTTTGTAGAGCTGCAGCGATGATTATAATAATGGTTTGAACTGAGGAAGCTGTGTACTAATGGGGAAGCCTGGAGGCAGAGGGTCATATCCCAGTGGCAAGTGTTCCTCTTGGCTAGTTTCTAGCACAAAATGCCATCCAGCCCCTATGTCTGGATGGGATTAACACACCGGAACATTGGACTGATCCTCTGTTCACCTATCTTAACCTATCTGTTAAGATAGATGCAGAAAGGTTCTGTTTATCTATCTTAACCTATCTGTTAAGATAGATGCAGAAAGGTTCTGTTCATCTATCTTAACCTATCTGTTAAGATAGGTGCAGAAAGGTTCTGTTCATCTATCTTAACCTATCTGTTAAGATAGATGCAGAAAGGTTCTGTTCATCTATCTTAACCTATCTGTTAAGATAGGTGCAGAAAGGTTCTGTTCATCTATCTTAACCTATCTGTTAAGATAGATGCAGAAAGGTTCTGTTCATCTATCTTAACCTATCTGTTAAGATAGGTGCAGAAAGGTTCTGTTCATCTATCTTAACCTATCTGTTAAGATAGATGCAGAAAGGTTCTGTTCATCTATCTTAACCTATCTGTTAAGATAGATGCAGAAAGGTTCTGTTCACCTATCTTAACCTATCTGTTAAGATAGATGCAGAAAGCTACTGAGACAATGCTAATGAAACTGAGTTGAATTGAGACCAGACAGACATAAACAGGGCTACATTCAAAGCTTGCACTGTTTTGCTTTGGTGTGAAATTTGCCCCCCCCCCCGATGGTGTGAAGCATTTTATAATGGACGCGTATATGTGTGTATATATGTGTGTATATATTTTAGAGATGGGAATAGATTAATTTTTTTAATCTAGATTAATCTAGATTAATCCTGGTCATTAATCTAGATTAATCTAGATTAAAATGGGTCATTTGAAGTCTGTCGAAGCCATTCAAAATATGTGTGTGCAACATAAATAATGACTAGAAGTAAGTCCTTGTGAACAGGTTTCTGTTTATTCGGTTGTTCACGCCCCCCCACAGCAGCCAGGATGGGGGAGGCAGACATAAATGTCCGCGCTTACATACCTGTTCCATTCTAAAGTGATAATCATCATGGCCTGCTCAATATAAGTGGACCCTGCTACCAGACAACTTTGAGAATAATAATATATATAATAATAATAATAATACAGTGGAGCTGCTCAGTGGCCAGCAGATCAGACTGTGGTTGTACTGGACAGCTTCCAGGTATGAATGTGTGTGAATGTGAACAGAGCGCTCCTGAAAAAGAGAGCATTGCTCTCAGTGAGACTCCCCCTGTATAAATAAAGGTAAAAAAAATAATATATATATAGATTAACGGCGAATTTTTTTTTATCGCGCGTTAAGAGTCTCGCGTTAACGCAGCCGTTAATGGCGTTAACGATCCCATCTCTAATATATATATATATATATATATATATATATATATATATATTAGGGGTGTTACGGTACATGTATTCGTTCCGTGAGTTCACGGTACGGGCATCACGGTACGTCATTTCACGGCACGTGAAACGACACGACGAATACGTCAAATCCAGAAGCACCTAAACGCTGTTTGAACGGCATTGAATTGAATTGAATGAAACGCCACAGAAGAAGACACACCAAAACAACACAAGGGCCATAGAAATCCGCGTTCACAGAATGGAACGTTTTGTGGCGATAAGCTGTTTTGCAAATTCTGTCAACCTCAAGCCAACGAGGTAAGCTTGCCAATGTAACGTTAGGTAGCCGCGACAAAGTCCTTTATAGTTGCGCGTTGCGGCTAAACGTTACATAACACTGACAAAGCTGTTAACTTGTAAACAAGCAACTTACATCGCGTGAGATGACAAGCAAGATGCGGTGAGGAAGAGGGGATGACTCCTTGTCATGTTCCAATAATCCATTAGATGACCGAACTTAATCATTATGGTAAACAAAAGGCTAGTAGGCTAATGCCAGGATCAGACTACACAATATTTTTTGTCGTTCACGATGTCACCATGTCAGACGAGGCCATCATACTGCCATAAATTCGTGACATGTCTTGGTCGGGAGACTGGCCACACTACAAGTGTATTCTCGCTTAACACCGACAGAGCATCGTATGCCACCGTCATCACGTCGTCTGCTGTCGTCAGCGAGTTCACAGGTCGTCGGGGAGGCGGACCTGTGAACGAAATCTCCCAGAATGCATTGAGGCGCATTGAGGCTAATACATTGACAAGAAATAGCAACCAAATCAGCCTAAATAGGCTAAGTGGTAGATAGAAATAATGTTTATGAATTACAACATGCAATTGTAGAACATTTCAATATTGGACAAAATAAAAATTCGAAATCCAAACACAACCCTATGTGAAACATGTATGTAATCCAGGGGCTATATATATCCCTCGCAGATTTAACGTTATTTGGATAAGTGACAGCCTCTACTGTGATGCACTGTGATGTCCGCTCCAGCCTCCAATAAGACTTGGCTTACTTCATGTGCACGCCCACTATTTTCTTGCCAGCTGCTGTGAGACGAGAAGGAAGAGAAACGAGCATGCAGCCGACTCTGCTGAGCTAATGTTATTTGTAGTGAGCAATGCCATTGCCCAGGCGTTTAAACGCAAATGAAAACACCCTGGCCTTTTTATCTCTTTTATTCTTTTGAGCGGAGCGGAGAGTGCGAGCGGGTGAAATCTGTATCGAGCAGGGATCGGTCTGGAGCGGAGCGGTCTCCCCTGGACCTGATACCCGTCTTCCGGGGTGTCAAACTAGGCGAAACCATGTCCAAAAGACTGACATGCCAGTCTTTTCGTCAGGGCGTCGTGGGGCGTCGTGAGGCGTCCTAGACGTCCCGACGCTGGTCTTTGATTATGTCACACTACAAGAGGTGAAGACGGCCGATCGTCGTCCCCGACGGTCATATTCGGGCCCGACGCTGAAAATCTGTCGCACACGACCAAATCGGTCTAATATCGGGCTGAATTTGTGTAGTCTGAACCAGGCATAACAGAAGAAGAAGAAGAAGACAGAAGACAGAAGGTGATTTAGGATGGGAACTGACCAGTTTGTAGTCCTTAGTCCAGAGCTTGGAGAACCACTGGTTAAATTCCAGGACTGCTATTATAGCCACCAGGTCTCTGAGGGGAAAGACAGTTATTGTTTAGAAAAAGAAGGTTGCGCTTCACCAATGGGTTTCTCAGTGGAGTGCCAAACCCAACATCCAAAATATGTTCAAAAAAAGGCTGAAAGGGCACATCTCAGTTTTCAAAGTCACGGAGGACAAAACACTCACATTTCACTTGATTTATTGGCTCACATCACAAAAAAAAAAAAAACGCGTACAGTAAGCGTTTCTTTCCCTTCTTCAGAGCGGGAAAGATAGTTACTTTATGGAGATACAAGTAACTCCATAAAGTTCCCCATTTTCAGGTAAGTCTTTGTAACCCTTTCTCCCAAAGTTCAAGTTCAAGTTCAAATTGTTTATTCACCATTTATATTAACCCATTGATACCTGATGCAGCATTTGTGTGTGTATCCCTTTAAGACCGCGAACCGGTCTTAAAGGGATACACACACAAATGAGGGATATACACGCAAATGCTGCATCAGGTATCAACGGGTTAAATTAAATTGCATTGGAATTTCGCAATCCTCACATCATTCAAGGAAATACATTAAAGCAGGACTTACCCCCAAAGCACTTTCCCCCCCAGCTTTTAACCAATATTTACGGCTTTTGGGGAGGTGTGTGAAGAATTCTGCTCAGAATTTCCACATTTGTGACCAAATGTATAATATTCTACAAACTTTATCATTTTCAACAGCATAAGTGCCCTCTATGGGTTCAAACCTGCTTTTTTTTGCCCTCCAAAATGGTACAACCTGACATCACGGCGTACTCCCCCCTTTCCCACTCATGTGAAAAATGTTTTCTTCATGTGATCATTAATGTAGTTCACACCAGAGCCATAATAGGAGAGTTGCAACATCTCAATTCACTCCAATGGAGCCGTTTTTAGCACGAGCCCTTTAACAGCGCAATGCATCATGGGTAATCGCCTACTGTGGCTAATGTTAGCGGCTAGTTAGTTATGTTACATGGCAGTAAAACGCCACTGAATGACCAAACTGATATAACTTTTAACCATTTCGAGTAACACTGTTTCCATATGGATCACCAGCGTTCGTTAGTCGTTTATAATGTGGCTATATTTATAATGTTCTCTATCTCTGATACACTGAAAATACTGCCTGTCATACAAAAGAGGGGTTTGAGAGGCGGGTCATAGCGTCTCCGTCGTCGATGATTTGATTTGACAGTTCTGGGCACTGGCGTTGGCGTTGCCCAATCCTTCCGTGTTCCGCCCCCAAATCAAGTGTGTGTTCTGACGCAACGCGAGTGGGTTTCCGGGACAAACACGCTCGCCGATGCGCGAGCCAGTTACGTTATCTGGAGAATTGCAGTAAATACAATATTCCTGGAATGCGAGTTTAACGAACCAGTTACATGTCGTCTGCATTCTACATCAAATGAAGACATTACTGTTTGTTTTATTTTGTATGTTACAGACTTTTGGCCAAGTCATTAGTTAGTTTATGGGCTAGGAATTCTGCCAGGGTACAAGGGAGTCGGGACTATAGGCGGCCATCTTGCCTGCAGAATTTTCAAATAAAGTAGAATAGCGTTTTGCTAGAAATCTGGGGGGGGGGGGGTAAATCCCCCTTTAATCTTACAATGTCATAGTGATACAAATTAAATGGGTGTTTCTCAGGTAGCACATCTCGATGTACCTTTGTGTATCAGTTTGAAGTTTCTTGATCATATGAAACTAGATGTATGGAGGCATGGTACCATGTCATACTAGTCTGTTGGGAAGGGGGGTAAATAATGCTCCATAGTTAAGCAACATTTTTGGGCGAGGGAATTTATTTTTTAGAGGTCCCTCTCACCTCAAGATATCAGAATGAAAATGGGTTCTCCCCCCCCCCCCCGATTTTTTTATCCCATTTTTAGCCCCCATTAGTGCTAATTTTATTTATTTATCCTGTTGCTGCTCCACCCTCTGCCGATCTGGGGAGAGCCGAAACTGGCTCCATGCTTCCTCCGAGACATGGGCAGTTAGCCAGCTGCTTCTTTTCACCTGACAGAGGAAGCTTCACTGGTAGGACATAGCACGTGGGAGGATCACGCTATTCCAACCAGTTCCCCTCCCTCTGAACAGGCGCCCTTAACGACCAGAGGAGGCACCACATTAGCCACCAAGATATTGCATGTTTTGGTGAAGGGGTTCCTATATGAAGGAAACCCCCGGGAGGCACGGGGAGAACATGCAAACTCCACACAGAAAGGCCCTTTTTGACGACCCCACCCGGGCGGTGGGCACTCGAGGACATGCGGACGGGCACGCACTCCTTCAGCGTTCACAGCGTCCCAGGTGGGAATCGAACCCAGGACCTTCGAGCTGTGAGGCGACAGTGCTTACCACTGCACCACCGTACCCCCCCATGAAAATGGGTTCTATGGGTACTGGACGAGTCTCCCCTTTACTAGTCTCGCTGGCCAGCCTCCCCTCCCTTCCGGGAGAGGAGTCTGGCTGCAAGGAAACAGGCTGCTGGCATAAGCCCCTCCCCTGCTCTACAGCTGCTCTCCCATTGGAGGCGTCCATTTCAGACGCTGCTGGATTTCCGCTCCCCGCTTAAGAAGCTCTGTCATTGGCTCCGACCATGTCAATCAGAGCAGCTTCCGCTCCCTCCTCCCTGTGTGTCGCTGTAAATAGTCCTCTGCCGCCTCAGGGAAAACAACAACGCTAACTAGCTACCAAGCTAACGGCAGAAACCTACACGCTAGCTCGTTGCTACACGCTGAAAATGTTGGCAGGTATGCAAGAAGATACACAGTGTCTGCTGGGCAAGGGGAATGTATACATTGTCTTTGTCTGTATGGGCATCGAGGCTCTCCTGCTATGAGCCTGCTTCCTCTCACCTGTTCTCCAGATGGCTGAAATCCTGCAGGTTAAGTTCTCTGGTGTCTTGTGTCAGATAGATGGTGTCTACATCCTGGAAGAGAAGAACAGTCACAGATAAGTGTTAACAAAACACTTTAGCTTTGTAAACACGCGTCCGCTAAGTGTGTGGGGTATATAGAAACAACCAAGTAAAGAATAAATCACGCACGATATGTGTGGGAAGCACTGACTGTATGCATTTGTCTGCCTCACTCAAAATTCTAGATTTCAAGATTTTAACTTGAACAGCCACACACAGTGTGTGTCGGAGTTAGGGTTGAAAGTAATGTCAATTAATTTCTGAGGCACACAATTACTCACATAAGACCCTAAATGTAATAGTTAGAAGGTTTTTGTGGATTTTGGTTTCCAGGGACTTTAAAATTATTTTTCACTTCATGGCAGTAATGAGACATCTTACCAACTGGGGGGGGCAGTTTACAGCTTTAAATTGTTTGTAACAAACTGTTATTGAAACATGCCTGGTATTTGGAAGATACTGTCGCAAAGCCGTTTCAGCTGGACTTTAATCCGTCTACTCCCATGGAAGTGAGATTGTATAACAACTAGGGCTGTCAAACGATTAATTTTATTAATCACGATTAATCGTGCGATTAACTATAGTTAATCACGATTAATCGCATCTTTGTATCGCATGTTTAAAATGCCATTATTTTGCAAAATGACACAGCCGAAGAAGGCTGTGTCTGAGCTAAAAACGTTGGCACTTCCATGTGAATAATGGCTCGGTATTGTAAACTGTGTATTGATAACGTGTATATCGCGTGAAGCCATTGGAGCCGACCTCCCAGTGGTTAGAGGACCCGCGCATCCGAGACTCTGAAGGAAGAATGAGTGATGAGTCTCGCGCTAGCTAGCTGGCTGCTAGCTGGCTGCTAGCTGGCCGCTAGCTACTTTTAGGTGATGGCTCGCCTCAAACTCGATTTTATTTTATTTTATTTTAATTCCGTTTTACACAAGGTGCAAACTACGGCTCTTGACTTGTCCACTGTGCCATTTGGGGAGTTTTTTAAAGTAAAACGAGCCATACAAAAGCGTATTGCTGTCGTTCTCTTCCATGCCTCTTCCACAAGCAGGGGACAGGAAACCGAACGGCTTGACTACAAGTACGGTGCGACGAAGGGACAAAATAGCGGCATGCGTTTAACGCGAAAAAAATAACGCGTTATGGTCGGCTCGCATTAAGGCGCGATTAACGCGTTAGCGCTGACAGCCCTAATAACAACATAACCAAAGGCATATTCCCCCAGATCCACAGTGCATCAAACAATAGCGTGGAAGCCACACCATAGACTCGCTTGTTTGTTTGAACAAAATGTCTTGTTTAAGAGGATTTCTGTTGGATATAAGTTCTTGGAATAAGGATTTAATTGAGGAAAAACACGCTTTCTTTAGTGTTTTCTGCCGTAGGCTTTTTCATTTTGTGTTCATTTTCCCAACGATGGATTATGGATGGATTTCTTCAAATGTCATCCCTAATACTAACCCATTGCACCTCCTCTCTGTAAGGCAGGCCCAGCCAGTCACACACACATCTGTACATCTGAGAGAACCCACCTAGAAAGAGAGAGAGACACACAGACAGAGTGAGCGAGGAGAGAGAGAGAGAGAAGTTAAATATTTGATATTTCACATGTAGAAGAAGGGGAAGAAACAAGATGGTAGTCTGACATTAGAATTAGACTATATCCTTTTAAACCGCAGAGCTTTTGCTGTGGTTACGCCTTGCGTCCACACACTGCACACAACGTTTCCCTCCCCGAAACCGGACATGAACTGATAGGCTGCTCAGCATGTATCACATGGGTCCACAAGCCATTAGATGGGGTGGGGAGTCAGTGTGTAAACGTGAGTGACACAACATGAGGTCAGGTTTATTTTAAAACGTGCAATTTCTTCGGAAGAAAAAATAGGGACTTAGTGTGCAAAAGCCTTAAAGGAACACTCTGCCCATTTTTCAACTAGTTTTGAATCATTAGAATGTCAGTAGTATATCAGAAAACTGTAAACTGTTTTGAAGTCTGTCATTTAATTTGACAGTTATTGAGTGTTAAAGTGTGGACCAGTGATATCACTGGTCCACACTAACTCAAATTAATAACTCATTAACTTAAAGCAGCTACGAGCAACTTTTTCGATTGTTATTAAACAGTATAAATTTAATATCAATGCATCACATCTTACCTCTAATAGTCGACGAGACCAACGCAGAGTAGTCTCGCTTGAACCCCGAGTGAATCGGCCAGTGTTAGTCTGTCTGTAGCCAGGGCAGATCAGGAAGTGAAATGAAACGGTTTGCAGCAGCCACTTCGGCCATAACCACAAAATAACTTCCAAAAAACCTGTTAGAATATAACGAGAGATGTTCGCGAGAGTATGCGTGGCGTTCACATTGTTTATGTTATGTTGCTAGGCAGCGCAAACGGCGTAGGCAGGCAGCTGCGTTTCACTTCCGGGTTTCACTTCCGCGTTTCACTTCCGGGTTACCCAGTCCGGTCGCTCTAGAGAGCCCCCTGTTGACGCGAGTTTAGACAGACACAGACTTAATAAACACCTAAGGGAGCAATCTCAGATACACACGGCTTTGGTCTCAGCTACTATTATAGGTAAGATGTGATGCATCAATATTGTAATTATACTGTTTAATAACAATCGAAAAAGTTGCTCGTAGCTGCTTTAAATCAACTCTCAATAACTGTCAAACTAGATGAATGAGTTAATGAGTTATTCATTTGAGTTAGTGTGGACCAGTGATGTCACTGGTCCACACTTTAACACTCAATAACTGTCAAATTAAATGACAGACTTCAAAACAGTTTACAGTTTTCTGATATACTACTGCTCACCAGCTCAGTGGCCTTATGGTCTGAGTGTCCGCCCTGAGACTGGGAGGTCGTGAGTTCGATCCCCGGCCGAGTCATACCAAAGACTATAAAAATGGGACCCATTGCCTCCCTGCTTGGCACTCAACATCAAAGGGTTGGAATTGGGGGGTTAAATCACCATGTGATTCCCGAGCGCGGCACTGCTGCCGCTCACCGCTCCCCCAGGGGATGGGTCAAATGCGGAGAACAAATTTCACACATTGTGTGACAATCAGTGGGACTTTACCTTTACTTTACCTTACTGATGTTCTAATGATACAAAGCTGGTTGAAAATGGGCGGAGTGTTCCTTAAAGTCAGTAGGTTAGAAAGGCAGCTTCTTACCACAGGGTCCAGGCTCGGCAGGCTTGTTGTTGTCCCATAGCGTGTGCAGAGAGGCCAGCCTGTCCAGAGGCTCCATGCACAGCTTCTTCATCACTTTACTGAGAGGAGGAGAGACCACATCACTGAGTTCTGATCAGAGACCACATCACTGAGTTCTGATCAGAGACCACATCACTGACGGGTCAGAACCACATCACTGACGGGTCAGAACGGCCGAATCACTGCCAATCTTTCGGCGGAGACTAAAAACTCACCTGTTCAGGCTACACCTGGGCGCTTCTTGAACTAACATCTTTTAATTATAAAAAAAAAAATATATTCCTTCTCAAACTTACTAATGCTACATGTTACTTATTCCTTCTCAAACTACTTCCTACATGGTGCTAGTCTATCAAAATGTCTTAGCTGTCATTGATTGTGTTGCATAGTGGTTTTCTGTACTGTTGACAAATGTGATATTGTAAGTCGCTTTGGATAAAAGCGTCTGCTAAATGACGTCATGTAAAAAAAAAAATCCTTCGACTACTTTTTGGGAGTAGTCGATGACTACTAAAATGCAGTAGTTGTGAATGCTCTAACGGACGCACGCACGCGCACACACACACACACACACACACACACACACACACACACACACACACACACACACACACACACACACACACACACACACACACTTTAAACTCACCTGGGTGCTAGTCCAGGACATATCCTGAGCAGACAGTTTCCTATGTGGGCGACAACCTCGTTGACCTCCTCTGTGGAGAGCAGCTTCAGAGAGAAGGAGCCCCGTTCATACTCGATGGAGAGCTGAGGAACAGAGACAGTGTTAACTCACACTCTATAGGTTGAGGCCACGTCTCGTCATAGACGCTGGTTTAGCTGGCTCAGCCTGGCTGGGGGCGTGGTCAGGGTGGGGTAAAAACCCCCGTTCTATCCATTCAGCAAAGTTAGAATTTAGCTGATAGCCCAGCCCAGGCAGACACGATCGGTGATTTAACCACCGCAGTAAACGCACATCTGAGCAGACGTCTTGTGTTCTGCTCTAGAACCCCCAAACATGTAGATTAGAGCCGCAGCACCGTCTTTTGGTGAGTCAGCCCATGAGATATATGGGCGGTTTTACCCCACTCGCGCGCCAGCCGTTTAACATTTTGTGGGCGTTCCCAGACATGCGGACTGTCTCTATGAAGAGCTGAGGAACAGAGACAGTGTTAACTCACACTCTATGGAGTAGGGTTTAATATTTTCCCCGAAAATGAGCCATACCCGGGAAACGGGAAATGAAACCCTGTATTTCTTGTTTATACATCAAGGAGAAATATACCCATTAGTTCCCAACCTGACGAATGTATTATTTAGTGCCATTAATATTTATTAATTAAGGCAAAACATCGCAATTTAACTAACTTTTTAGGCTGTTTTTAGGCTGTACCTATATGTATTAGGCTATATAGTGCCGTTAGGGTTTATATAATTCACCAATCGCCTGGATTTGGCGTATGAATAAATCCTGTAGTAGCCTAGGCTAAACATTTTCTTAGAGAGTTGTGGAAACTGTTTTCACGCTCTTTTACGCACAAGATCAATGCTGTCTGATACCTGGCACCGTGTGCTTTTGGATATGGGCTGCTGCGCTGCGCTTTGGGGGCCACCGCTCCTCTTCCAGCCGTGCCCAGACATCTCCATACCGGAGCACGGCTGTATCAGACTATCTCCACCCCTCTGTGCACGGACATCGCCTACAACCTACCAGACCATCATGCCCATTGCTCAACCTGGGGCACACGAACCGAGGACGCACGGCTGGGCTGATTGTCGTTTTCACCGCTGGTGAAGTTTGCACGGTGCTCAATCGCCGTCTCGTAGGCTACTGCTTTAACGGTCATGGCACCATCCCCTCAAGCAAGTCAGAAGTGTAGAGAAAAGAAAAGAAACATCGTGGGCTTTGTGTTTATTAGGCTATGTTGTGCAATACGCTTTCAGTGTGTTCCACCGGCGCACAACACGCCGAAATAAAATCAGAAATTAATTCCACTCTGCAAAGGATATCACATTTCAAATGACTGGTTGTAGCATTGTTGTCAGAGAAGCTAGTATTAAAATCGGCCTGCAATACCTCGTTATTTGGCGCTATATAAATAGAAAATTGATTGATTGTTGGTTGATTGATTCACTTTGATGTCTCCGAAATGCATATAGGCCTACATCGTGATCATTTAATGACTTTACAATGCTTACAGTAGCCTAATATATTACATGTTCTTTTAAAACATAGGCTACATCATTTAAGAAAGTAAACTGTCGGCATATTTCTAAATATAGGCCTATTCCAATATGTTCTGTTGTTGAAGGACAGAGACACTGACTACAATTACATGCACACAATATTCCACTATTATTCAGAAAATGACAATATTCTGAATTTTATAAGGGGCATGTAAACGGCAAGTTGAGTATCCCTGCTCTACATCCACCTCCACCTCTCTAGTCTCTACATCGGAGGATTTTCCTCATGTGGAAACAACACTGCCTCTTCTCTGGAAGGGTAACTGTGAAATACCCACACCTGATTCAACGGGCACAGTCCAGAGTTCATGTTTAGCGATGATTTAATTGTCTAACTTAACTGGATGGAGGAGGGTTAGGGCCATATGTGATCGTTTTCTCCCAGGCCTAGGCAATATAGAGACACTGCATGTAATAGGCCACACCCATCATGGGGGAAGAGCTCCGTTCATTTCCACACACCAGCGTCATTTTCCTTGAATTAAACATAGTTAAAAGCTGTTGTGTGGTGGGCTGCGCAGAAAACAAATGTAAAAAATCGGCAGTTAAAGTTTTTTTGTACTCCTGAGCAAAACAAGGAAGCCATTGAGAATTAGCGAGAAGAAAAATGTGGATCTAGCTGTCAAGAAGTAAGTTGGAGTGTTCATCTTCCGTATATACGATCTTTTGATGCAACACGCAACCATGCACGCGACATAGGAGAACGCCAGGATTGGACAGGAGTTTGTGTTTTCCCCCGTCTTGGGCGTGGTTTCTGAATGATGACGCGTTACGCAGTGTCAATCAATCAATCAATCAATCAAAAAATCAAAATCGAAATTGACTTGGCCAAAGTCGACTTTTCGTCAGAATTTGCCCACCATGAGGTCTCCCCTGATTCCAGGTATAGTTGAATCGCCTGGTTTGACCAAGTCATTTGTTTCCTAAGCATTTTACTCAAGGTCACCACACACAGGGGAGAGGGGTTACTCAAGGTCACCACACACAGGGGAGAGGGGTTACTCAAGGTCACCACACACAGGGGAGAGGGGTTACTCAAGGTCACCACACACAGGGGAGAGGGGTTACTCAAGGTCACCACACACAGGGGAGAGGGGTTACTCAAGGTCACCACACACAAGGGAGAGGGGGTGACTTTGGCACTCTACTGACGTTCACAGACCCAGACTACGTTAGCCACGTTAGCCACGTTAGCTTAGCTCCCCGGACAAAGCCGAGATGGAACCGTAGAAAGAATATCAGCTTTTCTTCACGCAGTAATGAGCCTTGAAACCTTTCCATGTGGCTGAGTGTTGCTGTAATGTAGACACCATTTCTGTCCTTGTGTGAGTGAGTGGGCAGCCAGCGGCTACGGCAACGTCACATGGACAAACTTGCTGCTCTTAAAGTCCCTGGAAACCAAAATCCACAAAAACGTTCTAACTATGTTATTTAGGGTCTTATGTTAGTAATTTTGTGCCTCCGAAATTATTATACATTACTTTCAACCCAAAGCCTTAAAATCGCCACTTTTCTACAAGATTCTACAAAGTACTTCCTCATTGAAGACAGCAGTGCGCGAGGTGCTAAAACGCAGGAGCTTATGACGTCATAAGCTCTATATAACCTTTGTACACGCACGCAATCCGCACCCACCCTCCTTTTGTCCGTTCTTTGCCCCCAGTGACAGCGCTCCCTCGCTGTCTGCCTCTCTCTCTCTCTCTCTCTCTCTCTCTCTCTCTCTCTCTCTCTCTCTCTCTCTCTCTCTCTCTCTCTCTCTCTCTCTCTCTCTCTCTCTCTCTCTCTCTCTCTCTCTCTCTCTCTCTCTCTCTCTGGACTAGTGAGAGAGAGCGAGAGACACACAGGCTGGTGGAGCAGGTTACTCTCTCTCTCTCTCTCACACACACACACACACACACTCGTGCTGTGTACACAGTGTAACTTGATCTCTTTCTCCGTTTCCCTCCCCCCTGTGTCTCGCGCTCTCTCTCTCGGAAAACCTGCTGCAGATGGGACACGCCCACACAGTCCGCGGGAGAAATACACTCTAAAAAATAATGATTTTCTCATGAGTTTTGCCACGACTGTCAAACCTAAATTTATATACTTTGCGACGTTCATCATCGTTCAAATTTGGCTGGTGGCTTATTAACATAGGGTCCTGTGATGTGATGAACTCAAAATGCTAAATAATAAAGAAATATTTCTGGTTTCCAGGGACTTTAAAGGTGCCAATTCGTGCAGCTGTAACCTCTTAAAAACGTGTGTCTCTGGTCCATAAAACATGATTCTGTTGATTAATTTGTCGAAAATATAGCAACCCCGTTCGTTCTGACGGAGTTCTCACTTCCTCATCTCGTTGCGTCCCAAGAATGGTCTGTTTCTATAATATATTCAGAACTAACAGTTCCCATTGGCCGCTGAGGGAGAGCCCGCCCCAGGCTCCCAGCGGCCAATCAGATTAGCGTCTGTGGACCAGCACGCTAGGTTGTGTCCACAACTAACGTTAGCAACGAGCTATCGCTAACTTAGCGGTTGCTACGCTAAAGAGGACATCTCAAAATGCCTAGACTTACCGAATGCACCTCCGCAGTTGCTGGATCACGTACAGTTGGCGTCGCTCCAGCTAGAAGTGTTAATTTTGTAGCTATAGACAAAATGGTGCAGGTAGCTTGTGTGAGAGAGACCCGCGCAGTATGCTTGAGGAAGCGACTGACGTCACATTAACCCGTCTGGGGGAACAGAGCGTTAGGGGGCGTGGCTTGAAGGAGACTGCAGGGGGAAGCTGGATAGGGACAAATCCAACTGTGGCAGTTCTGAGGTTGTGACCACTCATTACAGGGAGGGATGACAGCAGTATATATGCATTTACAAGTAAAAACAGCTTTTGCACGGAATGGGACCTTTAAAGAGACAGGCGCCGGTAAAAAAACAACAACGGAAAACATACTTTTTAAGACAAGATTGTCAATAAACAATTTTTGACTTTCAATAACAAAAGTCAATCTTGATAATAAAAACGCTGATTCGAAAATTCGAAATTCTTTTGCCCATGCCTAGTATATACTGTAACTGTACGTAACAACAGTATACCACCAGTTAAAGTACACTGTCATGTGTTGTGTGTCTTTAACATGATGTGTGTGTTACCATGCTGTGCTCTCAAAGTGTGGTGTGGTGCTGTCAGCTGTTCTGTACCTGGGTAGGCTTGTTACAGTGTGGTGTGGTGCTGTCAGCTGTTCTGTACCTGGGTAGGCTTGTTACAAGCAATCCCCTGGATCTCCAGATAGTTAAAGGAGTGTTCCACCTAAAAGAGAGAAAGAAACACCATTAACTCATACAGTCTTTAACCCTAACCCTAAAGCTGCGTTCACACCGACCTATTCAAGTTTTTCGCTGGCATCGAGTTTACATACAAAGTCAATGCAAACGAGCGATTGAGCGTATATTCGCCCGGGAGAAAAATCGCTGGGCGTCCGAGCGACAGAGACAGAGCGATAGGGAGAAAATACGCTGGCATCAGTCGCTCGCTGTTCAACGCTGATTGGCTGCCGTGTGAGAGCGAGTCAAGGATCACACTGGCTTGGAACAAACCGCTGGTTTATTGTGTGGCAACAAACCACATTGACAGCTGATTGACAGGCTGACAGCTGACATGAAGTGAAGTCTGTACTACCGGTATAGAGCTCACGTTAGGAGCACGCTGATAGGCTTAGCTTGTAAACAACTACGGTGGCTCGTAGTGGACAAATATCATGACATTGCGTAATGTTATATAGCCCCCAGATGTCCGTCAATTCGTGTGCCTGTTGATGAGTGATTTAAACATAGCGACAGAGCGATTCCAAAGGGTTGAATCGAGCGACAGAGAGAAAAATAAATATCTCGGTGTGAACACAGCTTAACACGTTCACTGCCATTGACGAGTTATCTCGGCTTACAGAATCCGACGGTTCACTGCCAAGGACGAGTTATCTCGGCTTAAAAAAAAAAAAAAAAATTTGACGGTGGGACGTGGATCAACGCTCCCCACGTCTCCTATAAAAATATTGGAGTCAGCGAACGTGTACAACCCATTCCACGGACCCACTAAGTGGCGACAGTGCTCTCCACACTAGGAAAAGCAGAGCCAAAACTGTAGGGTAACGCGCGAGGAAACCATTCTCTACTGTAAAATGGATTGGCGAAAACGCTTTCATCACGCATTATCGCGCTGGGAGCTGGCGGTGGGGGATTCCAAAAATAGACTGGGTGGAAAACACTTTGAAACACGCAGCATAAAGCCTAGAATCGCACAAAGCTTCATCAAAGCTCTCAAACCCAAGAAACAAGTGAGCCCTATCCACACTCGCTGCCAGGGAGGGAGGCTGCTCAAACTCGCAGCAGCAGCAGCAGAACACAAACGCTGCGGAGGAGAACGCCCACGGAGGGAGGAGTTGGAAGCAGAGGGGGGTTTCCTGCTGTTATGGAGGAAATTACTGTTCAAAACTATTGTTTAGATGTCTGACGTCTTACTGATGCCAAAAATGAATGGTTAAAGTGACTGTTCTATCGAATTTCACAAAAAGCCGTTTATCTCTGAATAAATTTCCAGACGCTGAAACCATGCTGTATTCAACTGCTAATGCTTACATAACTACTAACTCTACAAACTAACTCTTTTAGACAGAGAAAGCACACATTCTATTAGTTCTTTTGAGATATTGTGTGTTCACAAAATCTTAGCAGAAAAGAATCCTCGGGTCTTGAAAGATGAGCCAGAATCCTCAAAAAAAACCTCTGGCAGAACCTACCTACAGTAAAAAAAAAAGGCTGGCAGTGAATGTGTTAACTCATAGTCTTTAACCCTACCCCTAACACCATTAACTCATACAGTGTTAGTTAATCAGTCTTTCCCAAACTGTTTTGTCTGGGAACAAAATTTAAAAAATGACAAACCATCACGACCCAATTGAACAGGCCTTATCTATAAATCAAGAGGAGTGAATTTGTGCAGATGAACGTTCCAGACCATTCGTATATTGCCATTTCCACATCATCTTATCTTGAATAGGCAAACCAGACATTTATGAACAGATACGTTTGATAAATCACAACTTTGTTTTATGCACAGAAATACTTTAAATATTTTCAAAATAGTATAAAATGTCATGAACAATTGCACGACTCTGCAGCAAGCTTAAATTTGTAAAGGAAGGCCAGTGGCGAGTCTGCAACGTTGACGCATGAAATGGGGCCTTGTGGGCCGTTAGTGCCCAGCCTGTGGAGGTCTTTCATGCTATGAAAACAAAGAAGGGCTTTATACTGTACTTCTGTGGGAGCAACAACACTCATGGGTGGGAAACAGTGAGGAAACATCAACAGTGGGATGTTTTAGAGGGACTGACAGTTAGTGAAAACATGCGTTCGTCATCACGCACAACAGAAGTAGCTGATGGAGAAGCTGGTGAACACACAGCCTACTGCACCGTGGTAACGTTAAGTAACGTAGTAACTGCACCGTAGTAACGTTAAGCACAAGCACTCATGAAAAGAAAAGTTGCTCAGAAGAACGGAGTGGACGTAGAACGAATTCCACCCAAACCTAGTCCGCAAAAAAAAAAATATAATAATAATAATAATGTGGCGGAATGAGGCGCACACCGAGGCAGATCCTTTGGCTTATCAAACTCTTTATTAACGAGCGGACAGACACACATAAAGGCAGGCACGCCAACACCTCGCTAGCTTCTCCTAGCCTAGCCTAGCTCTCCCCAGCACGTCTGCTCTCTTCCAGCTCCACACAGCTCTCCCCTAGTCTCCACCCACTGCCCGTATGCTCCCTTCACTTGCCACTCCAAAACCCCAAACCCCACATGCACAGAACATCATAACAGACAGATACAGTTAGACATACACCCTACTAGCTATCCCATAATACTCCACCTTACCCCGCGCTACACTGCCCCCCCCTTTTTAAACCATTTGCCCCCAAATGACACCCCCAAAACAACCCTACATCAACACTATAAGCCATTCAACATTTTACATTTTAAACAGAACATTTCCCCTTTTTATTCCCTTTTATTCCCCCCCCGCACATCACATCCCCAAGTCCCACGTGCATCTAGCCCATCTCCGTTTCTGATGTTACCATGGCACAGGTGGTCCTACCCTTCCCCACTCAACAGTTTTGTTCCCCCTCCCCGCACCGCACTCAACACAGCAAAGGCAGTAGTCCTCTACCTCTTCCTCCATCTGCACCCAGTAGAAATGTCGACAAAGGCGGCTGAGTGTCTCTTCAGGCCTGCGATGCCCCTGACCGCTGCGGCCACTGTGCGCCCCCCGTAGCACCAACCCCCGCAGGCAGCTGGGCACCACCACGACTCTGCCACTCTTCCCGCGCCCTTCCAACCCCAGAATCCCCGACTCCCACACCCTCAGGTCCGGAAACAACTCCCACAGTCCCTTCGTGGTACTTGAACACATGCCAACCTCCTCCACGGAAGGCCGGCGTCCGAACGCCACCCACTTGCGCACCGGTCCAACGCTAGCGTCCTCCTCCTGTCTGCGTATCCACTCCTCCACATCGACATCCCCCATAGTCACGTTCTCATCCTCCACCTGTAGACGCTTGTCCTTTCGCCCTCCACCAGGGGGCGGCGAGCTCAGGTCAGCGGTGGGAACACAAATGGACGGCATCTCACTCTCCACCCCGGACCTCCGCACAGCACCAGCGGGGGGTGTGGAGCAGTTTGACTGGGCCGGCTCTTCCGACATTTGCACCGCTGGTACCTCAGGAAACACAATCGCCCCGACCTGAAGAACCGGCTCTTCCCTCTGGTGGCTCACCTCCTCCCCAGGCTGTGTGTCTCCTCCGTTCCCCACAGTCTCAGTGCACTCTCTGGCCAAGTGCTGAGGCGAACGGCATGTCCAACAGAGCCTCACCCTTCCTCCAGGCGGACCTCCCTCCGTTCGCACTGTCCTTTGATCTCGGAAAGCGTCGGGGCACACCCTGGCCAAATGTCCACATGTCCCGCACGTCCAGCAGACACCTGGACGCGCCCAAAGTCTCTGCTCCCTGGGTCTGGTCCCTCTCCTGGAACCGTAGTGGCACCCTCTCGCTAAGTGACCCACTCTCCCACAAGTCCAACAAGCTGTCCGCGCTGGCTCCTGCCGCTGCTCACCGTGCAGAGTGGCCTCTTTTATTAGCTGCATCAACTTCTCCGCCCAGGCAGGCGTAGCCTCCAACAGCCGTCTGACCTCTTTCAACAACCGGGCTTCCATCTTCCCCAAGTTGGCAGACCACCAGCTGTGCTCCGGAGGTATCGTCAACTCCCGGCGTGCTCCGTCACGTGCCATTCCGCTGTGGTCGTCCATGGCAGCTAGCTAGAAACGGCTAACTGCTAACGCTAAGTCGAGCCTGATTTTTAAGCCAAAACGATCCCACTTCTGACACCAATGTGGCGGAATGAGGCGCACACCGAGGCAGATCCTTTGGCTTATCAAACTCTTTATTAACGAGCGGACAGACACACATAAAGGCAGGCACGCCAACACCTCGCTAGCTTCTCCTAGCCTAGCCTAGCTCTCCCCAGCACGTCTGCTCTCTTCCAGCTCCACACAGCTCTCCCCTAGTCTCCACCCACTGCCCGTATGCTCCCTTCACTTGCCACTCCAAAACCCCAAACCCCACATGCACAGAACATCATAACAGACAGATACAGTTAGACATACACCCTACTAGCTATCCCATAATACTCCACCTTACCCCGCGCTACAATAATAATAATAATAATAATAATAATAATAATAATAATAAATCAAAATTCCACGATTCCATGATCGAATCAATTCCTTAACGATGAATTATCGATAAAAATAAAAATAAATTATGATCAATTGTTTTTATTTTTATTATATTTATTTTAATTATCGATTTTTGATCATTGATGAACATCCCTAGCTCATACATTAGTGTTTAGACCCAAAACGTGACTGACGGTGTCATCTAATGTGTGTGTGTGTCAGAGAGAGGGTGTGTGTGTGTGTGTGTGTGTGTGTGTGTGTGTGTGTGTGTGTGTGTGTGTGTGTGTGCGTGTGCGTGCGTGTGTGTGTGTGAGAGAGAGAGAATCACATGTCTGGCAAACGAGTTGTGCTAACTACTCCTTTTTTGTTTGTGAATGCCATATTTGACGAGCTGTGCAACACAAATTAAAGCAGTTTTTAATTATTATTAGTGTTATTATTTAGGGATGCACCGATTGCGATTTTGTTGGCCGATTCCGATTTCCGATTTTTGAATACCGTAGTCTGACTTGCCGATACCGATTTTTGCCGATTCCGATTTTTTTTCTAAGAACAATAATTGGCAGGTTGTTTTTTTACTTTTTAACTTTGCTTTAATAGAAAATTAACATTCATGTCACATTTCTTATAATTTGCATGAGGTAGGACGATCTCACTCAAAAACATCTCAAAATAAAAGTGTTCCAGGTTACTGGACAGAGCTTTTCTTTTTTGTGTAAATACAATGAATATAAAACAATTAATTCCAGTATATCCCACAGCTATCATGCATTTACTTTTCCAAAAGAAAAAAGGTGCAACAGAACAGGGGCTTCAGATGGAAAGTAGCCTATGGCTAAATCTGTTACAAAGCATCTCTTCCCCTATGGGGTTTAATGCTTTTTTGTATAGGCCTATGTCCCTGCCAAATAAACTAATAAAATAAAATAAATAAACATCAAACATCAAAATGTTATCCATGGACAAGGAGTTTATAGCCTAAAGCTCTGGAGCCCAGAGACCTTCGAAGCCATGCCCACTCTACAGTTGTGGATTTGGCTGTTATTGAGTAGCCTAGATGAGGAAATGAGTTTGAGTTGACTCAGTTTGAATATCGTAGTTTACACACAGAGCGCGTTTTTTTTAATCCGCCATTCGAAAAAAAATCCTCACAGAAAACCTTGCACACTGGTCCGATGAGTTTTATTATTATGTTCGTCGTTCTATTCGCAATACGAAACAAAAGTCCTCTCCTGGCTGTACACGTTAACGTTGCTGTAATTGACAGGTGGGTCAAAACTCGCATTGCAATTTCGTGCCGTATATTCGCATCGCTCTTGATGTGTAAGGACCTTAAGGGTTACAACGTGACTGACAGATAGCAGCAGCAGCAGGCAGCGGTGATGTGGAGGCTGGTCGGGGAAGAGGGGATGGTGAGGTGAAGCGAGCCGCTCACACTGGAGTGTACTGTGGACTCCAACCTACCCGGCGGCCCCTCCGCGGCTCCACACCGACGAAGACATGCTGTGGCATGTGTGTACTGTGTAGTGTCAGCTTTTGTTTTGGCTGCAACGGAATGGCTGCAACTCATCCACTCTGTCTCGCTGCTTTTGGGTTCGCGCACGTCACTTGAAAATCGGCTCACAGAATCGGCATTTTAGAGTGACTGGCGCAGATCACCGATTGAGGCCGATCACGTGAAAATCGGCCATTTCCGGTCACGTGCCGATCGATCGGTGCATCCCTATTATTATTATTATTATTATTATTTATTTAATCAACTCCATACGTTAATACGTTCTCTTCTCCCTAATGTATGTATACCATACTCTCTGGCTTTACACAAAATATGGAGAAACCTCATTGACTGATCCAATATATGTGCCGAACTTTATATTTTGCATATTTGTGTAACATTACATATCGATAACTAACGGAAAACAACCAAATCTAAAGGGAACCTCACTGTTGTACATTTTATGTAGCATAATAAAATCACCAAAATGATGGAGGGGGGGGTGAATAAACATTTATTTGGGCTGTCGGGGCCCAACCTCCTTTTATATGGCGACCTAAATAAAATGCCCTGCAAGTGCGACCTGAGCTTGAACCGGTCTTTGGGAATAACTGGGCTGGATTATATACAGGAATAGATTTCTGAACCTTTATGGAAGCACAAAATATATTTCCAGGACCTTCAGAAAATGCCATCATGACATTTGTGTCAGTGTTTGGGGTGTGCAGAGTGGGGGTGTATGTGTGAGGAAGCAATCATTATTTGTGTCCAGTGTTGTTCACCCATTACAAAAGAGAAGCGTGTATTTGATATTATTATGATGTTTTAGTTTCACATCAAATGAATTAGATTAAATCGTGTACATTTATAAGTAAGAACAGTACTATATTACCAAAGCACACACATACTTGCCAGTAGGGATGTCGACGGTTAACCGTTAACCGGTTAACCGCCGACAACGTCATTGGTCGGTTAAGCATGTCGGTCAAACGGTTAATTTGCATATTAAATTGGCATACAACGTGTTGCCAATATGGTGTTTTTTTTCCTCCTTCGCTGTAAGCAATGTTAACAAGTAGTTACTGTAGCAGCAGGATATAGGAATTAAAAGCTCCTGCCAGAACAACATTAATTTAGAGAAAGGCTTTTCCAAATGTTTGAGAGAAAATCCGTGTGCATTGTCAGCAGCACTGACTTCTCTGTCCGCTCCATACATGCGCCACAGCCCCGCCCCCCTCTGCTTTGACCAGACAGGAGAAGTGCGATGCATTTCTCCCCTCAGTCCCCTGACGCCCTGCCTGCCCTGTGCAGACTACAGCCAGCCAGTCACTCTGCTGCTTCTGTGTTCCAGCCGCTGTCAGCTTTTCAGTTTAGTCAGGACAGGAGCGCATGGCCTGAAACCTGACACCTTGCTCATCTCACAGCGTTCAGCGTGCACTGCGCATGTCCGTGTCTGGAGTCAAACCTGATGGAACGTGCACATTACTTTTTCTTCACTGGTTCATTCGGTTTCACTCTCTCTCCCTCCCTCTCTGCATGTTCATCATGCATACGCTCGCACTCAACGATCAAACAGTAGTTTTTTACCGTGTTACAAAAATGCAGACATGCGTCTAATTGACGATTGAAAAGTAACAATTAACGTTAGTCTTTACTGTCCAACACAGAGCAGTTCGGAGAAATTGTTTCACAACGAGAGACGGATTGTTTGTAGACTGCATTCATTGACACTTTCAAAGCCGGTGTGAAAGCAGGGTCCACCCGCAATGCCGACCTTAGGTTTAGGCGTGGGGGTGGGAGAGGTTAGGTTTTGGGTTAGGGTCTGAGGGGAGGTTAGGTTTAGGCATGGGGGGAGCTTAGGTTTGGCGTGGGGGCTGGGAGAGGTTAGCTCCACCGACACGCTGCACGCCGCCTCGCTCAGCTGGTTCTGCTTGTGGGCTATCGGCATTGCAACCTGTCTGCACTGCGGCCCGTCGGCACATAGACGCGGCACCGTGAAAGCAGCTACTGACAGCTGCATGCGGACTCGTCTTCATAATGACTGTTGTGGAGCCCTGCAAGATAGAGAGAGCATAGCCCTCGTTGCGTGCGTGAAGACAGAGGGAGAAGGAGTGAGACCAAAAGCAGGTATTATATATTGCTAAAAGTAGAAGATACTGTAGTGATGCACGCGTTGTCAGTGCGCCCTCCAGCCTGGGCTGTCGTCCACTCAAAGTACTTCACGGGGCGGCTGCGTGTCAATTGACGTGTGCTTAATATGCAATGCGTGCAGCTCTAAACAGTATAGCCTATCGGAGGAATGTTTTTGTTTAGATGGCTGGAGGATTCAACTTGTCTTTTCGTTTTGTTAATGTGTTTTCTTCTGCTTGTAGATGTAAAAATAACGCTTTCTAATGAAAAAAAATCAAGCATTTGTTGTGGTAAGGGTTTAATGGGGCACAGACAGTCAAAATGCGCATTTTAATCTTCTCGGTTAACCGACAATTGTCGGCTAATGAGGGTCGGTTGTCGGGCAAAGAAAATTATGATTTTCGACATCCCTACTTGCCAGTTAACTGTCATTACAGTTGGAGGTTACATTCACATTTTTTCTCAGTCCACAATTCAGCAAACTGTTAAAAATAAAATACATTTTGTTCATTGGCATTTTTTACACATAAAGGTCCGCAATACCGCGATACCATGGTATTTTTGTCCAAGGTTATCATACCGTCAAAAACTCATACCGTTGCATCCCTATATCAGTCACTTAGAAACTTGCGTTACAGACATACTGTAGTATGTGATGGCACGTTGAAGGCTGGGTTCACCCAGGCTGTCAAATGCAGGTTGTTTCAGGTGAAGCAAGTGTGAAGCTCACAGCTATCAGATATGGATCACTTTTTAAAGTACCGTAGATGTTAGCAGAAGGTCCAAAAATCGGATATAGGCAAAAAGTGGGATCTGAG
>NC_139641.1:3273101-3305601 GCF_964638095.1 Poromitra crassiceps
CTCCCTTTTGGATACAGCCTCAAGTGGCCATTCGAGGTACTACAGCTTTCAGTATCATTTCCGCGGCTTCCTCTGCCAAACCCCGACCTCCAGTAGCCCACTGGGACAAACTGACAGCTTCTCCAGCCATATTGTGTGATCATCACAGTCCGTTCAGACACACAGCACAGAGTTAAGAAGAGTATGGGGAAATGGGGAGAGATGGACAAGGGTGTGTGTGTGTGTGTGTGTGTGTATGTGTATGTGTGTGTGTGTGTGTGTGTGTGTGTGTGTGTGTGTGTGTGTGTGTGTGTGTGTGTGTGTGTGGGCAGAAAGACACTGACAGATTGTACGGCCCTGCAGCTTCTCAAGAGGAGCCAAACCCTCAGCCAGAGACCTCCACACACGTGACTGTGCACACGCACGCCTACTCCCACACACACACACCCACACACACCCACCCACACACACACCCACACACACACACATGTAGCTGTTGTAAATATACAATCTGCACCACAAGGAGGTCAGGCAGTGACAAAACAAGACATACTGTAGCACTGCGCTCCCCCCTTGATGGGAAGCCTGTGACTTCTCTGTCGCTACGAACAGAGAAGCAAATAAGAGGATGACCGGTGATTGAAAATTCTGTTCGAGGTATAGTGCCGAATTTCGACCACATGAACAGGGAGTTACCCAAGCCCCGGTAGCCGGAGATTTCTCCGCCTACTGGCCTCTGGCCTACCGGTTACTTAGTTTATAGATTTTTTTTTTTTTTTACAGTGCACCTGAACGCAACATACAAGATACCCGCTGAATAATCAGAATCAGAATCAGCTTTATTGGCCAAGTATGCAAACACATACAAGGAATTAGGCTCCGGTTAGCTTTGCTCTCAGGTACACACAGAGTACACAAGTACACACATATAGAGAAAAAAAAAAAAAAAAAAAACCCACACCCACACCCCCACACACACACACACACCCACACACCCACACACCAACACACACACACACACACACACACACACACACACACACACACACACACACACACACACACACACACACACACACACACACATTTTAATTTCTTTATTGGATTTTCGATTAGAGACATTAATCGTATCAAAACCCAATAGTAGCAAGAGTCAATGCAATACAATACAAGATCATGCTCACAATGTTATCTGTAGGCTATAGACAGGCAGATCAAAAAAGAAACATTAGTCTCTATGGATATAAGTGACAGCGTCTTTTCCAAATGAAATGACTGCCAATGATGGCAGACACAGAGCAGTACTTGGCCAACTGTTTTGCAGCTTTTTTTGCCAGTCCAGCAAGTTGGAGTCCTCGCACACACATTTTATGAACATGCCCCAGACTACCAAATATCAAGACTATAATTTTACAATTATACCCACATGCAGAGATGGCATTTGCAAGTGTTTGATATTTTAGCCATTTATAACTGAAGCATGTATCCATGTACAAATCAAAGGAACATCCAATTTCTAAAATTAAAACAGACTTGGTGGATTCATTGATCATGACAATATCCGGAGTATTTGGACAGCTTTCAACAGTATTGTTAAATGTATTGTTAGATTGGGATGAGGCAAACCAGTTAATTTGAACAGTTTTGTTGATGTGGAATTGTGTGTGTTGTCCAGTGGCACGACGCAGTTCTTTAGCAGTCAAATCCACGATACGGTCGTGGCGTGCCGTATACAGTCCCTTGAAAGCGGGGCAGCTATTCATAATGTGAGCAACTGATTCTGGTTGTTGATTATTGTGCAGTAGGCAGTGTGAATCGTGTTGTGATGGGTACCAGAGGGCAAGGTTGTATTTGGTGGGCAGAACTTGTAACCGGGCTTTTATTGTGAATTTAAGAATGGATTCGTCTATTATTGAATTGTGTAGGATGGAATGGGACACAGTATGGTCAGCGTACGGCAGGCAGGCCAGCATTCCTTGTAGCCGCACCCCCACACACACACACACACACCCACACACCAACACACACACACACACACACACACACACACACACACACACACACACACACACACACACAGCCCACTGAGAAGTCTGAGAGAGCTAGAGGTGAATCTGGACCAAGGCTACATCTTGGTTGTTCCTAGATGCTCCAGAAAGTAGTTTTAAAAATGTGATAAATCAGCCCACGGCCGGTACTACAGGACATTTTGTTTTTAGGCCTTCGCAGGCCATTTTAGGGCGTTGTGACATCATCACTCTCACCCTTCCCTGTTTTTCTATTGCTGACTTTGCTCATACGCACCTGGAGGTCAGTAGTTGACCTGAGTGAATAGATCTCTTCTAAAAAGTGTAGTCACCTGTAGGTAGGGATGGGTATCGAGCACCGGTATTATTTGGTACCGCTGCCTGATTGGTCGGTACCAGGAGTATTGATAACGTCCTGGACGTTCAGTGCTGCTGTCGGTATTTTTTTTTTTTTTTTTACCATCCCTGACGATGACGAAGCGGCACCAGGCGTTTGATGTTGCGTGTTTACACTCCTGTCCTGTCACTAGTACGCTTGCGGCAGGTTTAAAAGATTTAAAACATATCAACATATTGTCCCACCCCGAGCTCAACTGGACTTTCTATTGCGGGTGAATATTATATTACAATATTAGAAAGTCACTAACTAGTAACGTACAGTTGTAATTACTGCCTGATAAATAAGTTAGTAACTGGGCAGACGTAGTAAGGTAGCCCAGCTACTGTGGCCATGCTAAAGTAACGCTAACGTTAGCGGTCAGTCACACTCACCAGTCATCAGCCCAGACGGTCAGACACGAGCAGTAAGGTCGAAGAGGATGATACATTGTTTTGTTTTTCTGCTGGTTGGGTTTGCGTTCACAAGGCCAAAATCCACTAGTCCTGCCCACACCAACCAAAGTGACGTGGGCAGAAATCTCCTTCTGTTATTGGCCACACTGACTTCCTCCCGACAGTTTACGTTGAGGCCATCGGCCATTGTCACTATGCAACACCCAGTTACTCCATGTCAGAAAATAAAGATGGACGCACGTCGTTTAACCAGTCAATTTATGTCTGTTTATTTAGACAATTATATGTCAATAGAACAGTAAACATTACAGACTCCACGTTTGTCCCCTGCCACTAGTCATTTTTGTCTGTTTGTGATGTCGCTGGTAACGAGACGAGATAAGCTAGCTAACTGCTACAGCTAGCAAGCAGCTTCTTCTTCCGCAGGAACTTCCAAAAACAGGAAATAACCAAAGAAAATCAACACAAAAAATCACGTGCTTCCTCTGACTAGTCCGGGTGGGGTTCACACCAGAAATGAGCCGCTCCAGAGTTCGCTTGAGAGCGGACCGAGACCACCTCTCACAGGCGAACCAGAGCGCGGTTTTTAGTCCGCACCAGAGTTCGAGTAGGAGCGTTCACACCGACCCTACGGACCGTACTAAAGGGGAACGGTCCGATAGACCGGACTAAACAAGGCTGGTGTGAACCCGCCCTCAGTCTCTCTATAGCTGCCGCTCAGCAAACAAGCTAACAACACAGGAAGAAGAAAACCCACCGCTCCCGAATGCGGAAATGAACCAGAAGAGCCGCGGAAACGTGTCTATATTCTGAGCTCATAGGACCATGTGATCTTTCAACTCTACTCAAAAACATGACAATCAACACAATTGGAGTTACGAGGTTTTTCATCTGACACTGATGAAAAGGACAGGTGTATTGAAAATAAACAGGAAGTGTGTGCAGCATATTTCATTGGCTGGGCATGGGTTTGACTTGCTGCAGGAAGAAAGGGTGGCTCCCAAAGTGGATCAATTCTTGTGGATTTTCATGGTAGAAGTCATGTCAGAGGCTGGTCTTACCTTGACGGGGATACGCACTGTCAGGAGGTAGGCTCGATGAGACGCCAGGGCCTGAGACAGAGAGACAGACAGACAGACAGAGAGACAGACAGAGAGACAGACAGAGAGACAGACAGACAGACAGACAGACAGACAGACAGACAGACAGACAGACAGAGAGACAGACAGAGAGAAACAAAACACATAATGAGCATTAGGGCTGGGTTAAAAAAATCGATATATCGATATTGAAACGATATTCATGTGAAGGAACAAGTATCGATACATAAATCCCAGTATCGATATTTTACAACAAATTTTTTTTTTTTTTTTTTTTTTTTAAGAAACATAGGCTATAATATTATAGGCTGTGTGTGGTAGTTAAAACATCGTTTCAAGTTGACGTTTATTTATGTTTGTAGTTGAAACAAAAACATAAATACTGTAGGCTACATGTGCATTGTGCATGCACCATGAGCCAGATGTACAGACCTCAAATCTGTTTGCACTATAATGTTTGTGAACTGGAAATGTTCATGAGCTGTATTTAATTTTATTTACAAAGCATTTATACTTTATGAAACACTGTTTACAACATGCTGCTGTTCAATGATTCTGTTGTATAGTGGAAATCTAAATTTGTTTGGCTTCTCACAGAAGACTGTAAAGAAAGATAAGATGTTGAATGACTATGCTGGTTATGTTTAAATAAAAAAGAATTACATGATGTAACTGCTTGCTTTATGGTCAATTCTTAATGTAAATATTAATATTTTGTAATAATGCACCAGGTTAGAGGGTTCCTTGTACAATTTACAGCATTAGTTCTTTGAGAATCTCTTCCATTTTCAAAGCAAAACTGCTATTGTAACTAAAATATCCATATTGAATCATATCGTATCGTATCGACTTGGCTGACTGTCTGGACCATGAGGACAGCTGAGGATATTTGTGTATTGGAATCGTATCGTAACGGGAAGTCAGTGGTGATACCCAGCCCTAATGAGCATGTAGCTGTAAATATACAATGTGCACCACAAGGAGCTCAGGCAGTGACAAAACAAGACATACTGTAGCACTGCGCTCCCCCCTTGATGGGAAGCCTGTGACTTCTCTGTCGCTACGAACAGAGAAGGAAATAAGAGGCAAGACGACAAGCAAACAAACCGTTAAAGTGACATACATTACATTACAGATTCATTTAGGGAGGTGGTGGAAGAACAAGTGCCTGGACTTTAAACTTCAAACTGTCATGTGATATAGTATACCGGTGCCAACGCTCTAGGTGCCTACTATACACTGCTTTAAACAACGCTAGCGTGGGGGAATAATACTCCACATCACCCCAGTCCTCCACTCCCTCCATTGGTCGCCAGTAAACCAGCGCATCATCTACAAAACCCTCCTGCTCGTCTACAAGGCCACCAACCACCTCGGGCCCACCTACCTTCTGGACCTCCTCTCCCCCCAAACCTCATCCCGGACTCTCAGGTCTGGCAGCCAAAATCTGCTTGCAATCCCACTACACGCACAAGGCTCTCAACCATGGGAAATCATGCCTTTTTTTATCTCTTTTTTTATCCCATTTTTACCCCCATTAGTGCTCATTTAATTTATTTATCCTGGTTGCTGCTCCACCATCTGCCGATCTGGGGAGAGCCGAAACTGGCTCCATGCTTCCTCCGAGACATGGGCAGTTAGCCAGCCACTTCTTTTCACCTGACAGGGGAAGCTTCACCGGTAGGACATAGCACGTGGGAGGTTCACACTATTCCAGCCAGTTCCCCTCCCTCCGAACAGGCGCCCCTAACAACCAGAGGAGGAACCACATCAGCAACCAGGTTGCATGTTTTGGTGAAGGGGGTTCCTATATGAAGGAAACCCCCGGGAGGCACGGGGAGAACATGCAAACTCCACACAGAAAGGCCCTTTTGACGACCCCACCCGGGCGGTGGGCACTCGAGGACATGCGGACGGGCACGCACTCCTTCAGCGCTCACAGCGTCCCAGGTGGGAATCGAACCCAGGACCTTCGAGCATTGAGGTGACAGCGCTTACCACTGAGCCACCGTGCCCCCTGGAAATGGTGCCTTTTGTGCACGCCTGTGGAATCTGCTCCCAGGATCCATCCGGGCCTCGGACTCCCTTGCTGCCTTCAACAGCAGCCTAAAAACCCACCTTTTCCACGCTGCGTTCAACTAGGGAAGCAAGTGGTGACATACTGTAGGAGTGAGTGAGAAAAGGATCAAATATTGGTGTTTAAGACTGAATAATGACATCACAACTGTTCATTTAAAAAGAGTTATTCCTCTAAATCTGACTTCAAATGCCCAACATTTTTCCGCTCCGGTGCCGTTTGGCCCCCAACCCTCAGCAAAATCTGGCCCTCTGGTAGCAACAACCCTAACCCTAACCCTAACAACAACCCTAACAACCCTAACCCTAACCCTAACCCTAGCAACGACATTTTTTTGTGGTCCTCTCTATCATCAAAGTTCCTGGGTTACGGCATGACATTATTTGTTCAGCCCCCAGCAACAATCTGGGTTTCTCATGTGGCCCCCCATGAAAAATAATTGCCCACACCTGATCTAGCCTCTTAAATTGGTTCTGAAAGTGAACCAGATTCATGCATTTTAGTTTAAAATGTACACATTTTTCTTACAGGGGGCATGGCCCCCCGGACCCCTCAAGAGGGTCCAAGCAAGGTCTACCCACCATAATCTCTCCAAATCCTGTGGGAAACATACAGTTATTACGGTAGTATTTTCTTTGTTCTTAAAAATATACATTGCCTGTTTGTGTTTTGCAATATGGATATCGTTTTATTTATAATTAAATTGAGCATTGGGCCTTTATTAGGATGTTTATTTGTATTATTTCAATTGTCACACTCATGGATACATATCTGAGGTTTGTTTATTAATTGGGAAAAGGACCACTGGAACAAACGCCGCGAACATGAGCCGGCTACTTTTTCAATCTGACTGGCTACTCAAAAGTTTGGGGAACTCTCTGCATGAAGTGTAATCTTTGACGTAGGAAGTTCATCTTGAGCTCAAATTGAAGCTTATGAACTTGGGCAAACGCCCCCGAGTTGAACGTGGCCCCTATGCACTTGACAGACAGACAGACATACAGGCAGGCAGGCAGGCAGGCAGACAGGCAGACAGACAGGCAGACAGACAGACAGACAGGCAGACAGGCAGACAGACAGACAGGCAGACAGACAGACAGACAGACAGACAGGCAGACAGACAGACAGGCAGGCAGACAGACAGACAGACAGGCAGACAGACAGGCAGGCAGGCAGACAGACAGACAGACAGACAGACAGACAGGCAGGCAGACAGACAGACAGGCAGGCAGGCAGACAGACAGGCAGACAGGCAGACAGGCAGACAGACAGACAGACAGGCAGGCAGACAGGCAGACAGGCAGACAGACAGACAGACAGACAGACAGACAGGCAGGCAGGCAGACAGACAGACAGGCAGACAGACAGACAGACAGGCAGGCAGGCAGGCAGACAGACAGGCAGGCAGGCAGACAGACAGACAGACAGACAGACAGACAGGCAGGCAGGCAGACAGACAGACAGACAGGCAGACAGACAGGCAGGCAGGCAGACAGACAGACAGACAGACAGGCAGGCAGACAGACAGACAGGCAGGCAGGCAGACAGACAGACAGACAGGCAGACAGGCAGACAGACAGACAGGCAGGCAGGCAGGCAGACAGGCAGACAGACAGACAGACAGACAGGCAGACAGACAGACAGACAGGCAGGCAGACAGACAGACAGACAGACAGACAGACAGACAGACAGACAGGCAGACAGACAGACAGACAGACAGACAGACAGACAGACAGGCAGGCAGACAGACAGACAGACAGAGGTGGGTCTGTTCAGTCGGGTCTGTCTCTCCCAATCTGGACCGAATACCACGATCAGGGAAGCGAGGCATTCCAGCGCTTCCCTGTTCCCACTCCTACAGCTTAGCATTGGTGTGTGTGTGTGTGTGTGTGTGTGTGTGTGTGTGTGTGTGTGTGTGTGTGTGTGTGTGTGTGCATGTGTGTGTGTGTGTGTGTGTGTGTGCGTGCTACGAGCCTCTGTGACCAACTCCCACACGGTGACATTGTTGTGTGACGGCAGGCAAAAAACCCGACGGGGCGCTGCACAGCACTGGACTGGACTTCGCAAACACGAGGGGTCGCAGGTTCGCACCCCCGTGTTACCTCCGGCTTGGTCGGGCGTCCATACAGGCACGATTGGCTGGTGTCTGCGGGTGGGAAGCTGGATTGGGGGGTATGTGTCCTGGTCGCTGCACTAGCGCCTCCTCTGGTCGGTCGGAGTGCCTGGTCGGGGTGGAAGGGAACTGGTGGGAATAGCGTGATCCTCCAACGTGAAGCTCCCCATGCAGGTGAAAAGAAGCGGCTGGCAACTGCGCATGTGTCGGAGGAAGCATGGTGCTAGTCTCCGGCTCTCCCCAGATCGGCAGAGGGTGGAGCAGCGACCGGGGCAGCAGGGGGGAAAATTGGCCAAGTACAATTGGGGAGAAAATGCGGAAAAAAACTGAAGGGGAAAAAAATCCCAAAGATGGTTTATATCATTTGAAGTAGTTCAAGTGTTCAAGTTTCTGATGTTTGTTTTTTAAGTACGGTAGTTATTTGACGATATAAAAAGTGGTGATTGACAGCTGTGCAGGGCCTGAAATTGGGTGCGGGATTGCCTGAATGGCGCATATTTTCTCCAATTCCCGCATATTTTGAATTTCTAAAGCCGGAATAATCCCGCATCTATTTGGGCGAACCGCGAACCGACGTCTGTTAGCCGATGGTGCAGAACGCTGCATACGACCAGGCAGCAGCTGAGCACATCGGAGGTGGTGAGTGTCTTGAGTCTCACTTCACCACAAATACATTTTGAAAAGGCTGTTTTAGTTTGGTTTCCCTCTTTCTTAGTTTAGTTTCTGTTTGACATCTGCTAGACTAGCATTTAATCCGGATCGCTTTCAGTCATGTGGAGCCGTGTTGAAACATGACTGATTCATATACATTAAGGTGAACTTTCATT
The DNA here is from genome assembly GCF_964638095.1 of Poromitra crassiceps. NCBI lineage: Eukaryota > Metazoa > Chordata > Actinopteri > Beryciformes > Melamphaidae > Poromitra > Poromitra crassiceps. The sequence goes on from NC_139641.1 coordinate 3,282,017, forward strand.
GGCAAAACACCTGGATGATTTTTATTGACAAGAACTTACAAATACAACTGTCACTATTGAGAGAGAGAGGGAGAGAGGAAGAGAGAGGGAGAGAGAAAGAGAGAGGGAGAGAGAAAGAGAGAGGGAGAGAGAAAGAGAGAGGGAGAAGAGAAACAGCAGAGCAGATGGGGGGAGAAACGTGCAATTAATGAGCTGCTGCTGTGATGCAGAGACGTGCACAGACAGTTTGGGGACCAGGGGCGACATTACAGAAACTTCCTAAATTCCAAATCCTATCGTAAATGATTGGTAACCATGGTAATTAGAGTTAGGACTTGATTTAGGAAAACACCCATTACAGAACAACAGTTCCTAAGTCAATATTCTCATCCTAATTTAAAATGGGAAAAGCGTATTACAGAAGCGTCCCAACTCCCCAAAATAACTAACTCCTAACTTTAAGATGCCAGCTATGCTGTCCTAACTAATTTACACTATTTTCAACTGGAACAACAGCCATCTGGCATCTGGTTATAATTTATAGCCTACCTACCTACGTTATGGCTGTGCTGTTATTACATTTGCAAAACCAACAAAATGTCAACAGGCGCAATGTATTTGGCAAAAGGCTCATGCGGGACCCGAATGACGTTTTGTGTTTTGATGACAGAACGCTCGTTAATCGATACAGACTGCCCCGGGACATGATACTGCAGCTAGCCGAGGAGCTGAGACGTGTGTTGGAGAGACCGACTAGGCAACACGGGGCTCTGCCGGTTGTAGTACAACTTACAAATGCACTTCGGTTTTTTGCGAAGGGAGATTTTCAAACTGAAGTGGCTGACATGTCCAAAATATCTCAGCCTGCTATGTCACGTAATTTAACTGAGGTAGCAACAGCCATCAGCAGTTTGGCTCCTCGGTACATATAGTTTCCAAAGGGGGAGGAACAACAACACACATCGTTAGCCTATTAGCTAATAGCAGACTACTAGCGCTCCTACTTCCCCCTGCAAGTTGAGAAAGGAGGAGGTGTCTGTTGCTACTGGTTGCTAGGCTAACAGACAGAAAAGTTGATTACCGATGCTGGATGAGTATTTAGGATTTCCTAACAAGACATAAGATAGGATTTAGCAAGATAAGATAGGATTCCTAAAGTTAGTTAGGATTTGCTTCTGTAATACCAAATCAGAAAAAATCCTATCTTAAACTAGTCCTATCCTAACTTAATACATAAGATAGGGAGTTTCTGTAATGTGGCCCCAGGTGCATAAGTGAAAAAGGGGCACCCACCTCATAACTATTTATAAAAAATGAAGTGACATACAAGTCAGGCCCGGATAAACACAGAGTAACCAGTGACACACTGGAAGTGCTCCCCTGCTACCAATTTACATGTAAATAAATAAATAAATTGTAAATAAATCAAAATCTCTTTATTTTCACACAATTTGAAATCGCACAATTTATCAGTGAAATACTGTAATTTATAGATTCATTATGCAATAACTTATTTTTTACTGATAACCCAGTGGCACTCATATTCTGGTTTATTTCAAGAAAAACATTTTGGCTAGTGGAAATTCTAATTGGCTGGTAACTTTAAAATCTAGCAGCCATATTGGCTGGTGATCAAAAAAGTTAATTTCAAGCCTTGCAGGGAGAGCAGGTGGTGGTGACATGGGAGTGAGTGAGAAAAGGAGCAAATATATGATTGTTAAAGTCGAGCTGAACCCAAAAATGACTTTTCTTTTCTTTTAGTTCAAATACCTGCGTATGCAGTTCACCTATTTAATAATATATGCAAAAAAAATCACAAAAATCGAATTTCTTTAGTTTTTCCCACTTTTTCACATCAAAAGTTCATTTTTCAAGATTTCATTGATAACAGTAATGTACAGTTTGCTGACGTCACCTAGTACTATCAAATTTCTACCGCATTTCAACCAATCATATCACGACATGCAGCTGTCAATCAAATCTTCATTTCAGGATAATTTTCTCTTCCAAATCAAGTAGAAAACGATGCCTAGTGCCTGTCATCTGGCAGAATTCCTATCCCATAAACTATCTACTAACTTGGCCAATTGTTAGAAAACATGAACAAAAAACAAAAACTATAATCTCTAAGAATGCAAAGAAATGTAACTAGCTCGTTAAAATGCGCATTCCAGGGATATCGTATTTACAGAAATAGCGTAAAAGGCGCACGCTTGAGAGCGTGGTTGTCAGGGGTCTGCCCTCGGAGATTCCAGGCGGGCGGGCAGCACCCGATGCATCGGATTGTCCGCTCCCTCCGCACGAAGCTGCTGGCTGCCTGGTACTCTGCGGATCCCACTCGCGTAGCACGACAACACGCTGAATCCCACTGGATTTGGGGGTGGAACTCGCCATGATTGACCAATGCCAAAGCCAGTCGACAGAATTGTCAAATCAAATCATCGACATGATACTATGACCCGCCTCTCAACTTGTCATCTCAGACAAATTATGTTTTCAGTCTGAAACGGACTGCGACGCACAACGTGACCAACAGGTTCAGTTCCACTTTAAGACTGAATAATGACATCACAACCGTCTAGCCGGCGACCGAATAAATCCCCTATAAATCCTCTACAAATCCCGCCTATCTGAAGAACATAAGGGGGGAATCCCCCCCCCCCCCTAGTTTGCAAAGTGAATTTCAGGCCCTGGCTGTCACTGTCAGCATCTAGGCCTTCACTGGCAGCTCCTCTCATCAAGGCCCTGCGTACATGTGTTCGGGGAATAGCAAGAGATTGCGTAACGTTAGGACGTAACGTAACGTTAGGACGTAACGTTAGGACGATTGACTGTATGGTTAGGACAGGCGAGATTACATTACTTTGACTACAGTTTCTGCTACAATTTGATGTGTGATCAGGACAGCAATAAAAAGGAGAGAGGGCTTGGAGAAAAGTGTGCGAGGAAGTAACGCTTAGGACTGAAGTGGTACGTTCAGAAAACGTGTTTCACTCCAGCTGACATTATCGGTTGCAAAGTTATTTTGCTATGCAGTTAGCTAGCCTTTCCCGGTCGGCATAACGTTACACACAACCGATAACGTTAGCTGAAATAACGTAATCACATATTTTCAGAATTTACCATAAAAAATAAAGCCATCAGCTAACGTTAGTTGTTTGTTTTTGCCTTTGGAGTCACACAGACAGACACTGGAGATTTGATTTGGGGTCCAGCATGAGGAGAGTTTGTATATGGATATGGCCAGCTCAGCTCAGGGAAGTGCTTTGACTGTGGGGATGTTGTTCACAAGCTTCCTCTTCTCATAGCTGTTGTTGCAATGATATACAGAAGAGACAAACTAACCCTGCAGGCAGCCTTGCTAACGTAGAGCCCCAGAAGGCAGCGCTGTGCTGCCCAGTATGCTACATTAGCCACATGAAGCTTCACTTGTTCATCAAACACACATTGATGATGTGTGTTTTTAATAGTATAGAGCAGGGGTTCCCAAACTTAAGAATTAGGGGTGCACCGATCGATCGGCAAGCAATCTGTATCGGCCGATTTTGACCTCAAATATGCGATCGGCGATCGGCAATTTTTTTATATTAAAAAATATATATATATATAAAAAAAAGACCTATCACTAATCAGGCTTTCCAACGATATAAAATACAATGCCAATTGGTATTATTAAAGGGGAGAAATAATCGACCTAAAATAACGTTTCCAAACTTTCTTTGAGGAGTTTATATATCGGTGATCGGTGATCGGTAATCGGTGATCGGTCGATGATCGGTTGGGCAGATATTTCCCATAGGCGATCGGCAATCGGTGATCGGTGGCAAAAAATGTGATCGGTGCACCCCTAGTTTGTATCTCGTCTCCCCTATTAACACGTTCAGTGCCAGCGACGCCATATGGCGTCATTAGAAATTTACCGTACAGTGCCAGCGACGCCAAATGGCGTCATAACTCCAAATTGTTTTTTTGACGGGGGGGTGTCGATCTAAGCTTCTTACGTCGCCTCTAACAATATTGTAGCTATTGGAGGTCGATAACCTATTTTACAAACCCATTAGGTGGCGACAGCACTCTCCTGATCAGAGAAAAAGGAGCCAAACACACAGAAATAGTCACTGGGGAAAATGAGGAAATCGCATCGCATCCGTCCGTATGCATCGACGTGCCTCCATAAACGAGCACAACGCCAGCTGTGCCCCCAGCAGCAGCATCCGCTGTCACAACTGAGCACCTCCATGTACGCTGCAACAGCACATTCACATAATCAGCCTTATTATTCCGAACTGGAAGCATGCCAGCCCGTGACAAACACACGCGGAACCAAAAAGCTGAATGTCGCGCACCATTCACTGTGTGTGCGCAGCAAACTCAGCAGAGACTGAGAGCCACCAGACACATAAGACACACCCAGGAGGCGTGTGCAGTTGAGGGGGGGGGGGGGGGGAGCACGCAGAGCAGCAGAGCAGCATACACTTCACCCAGACAGACCCAGACATCAGAAAATTAGCTTCAGAGTCAGTGATGTGCTTGAAATGTTTAATTTCACAAAAGGCTCATTATCTCAGCTCGTAGAAAAAAAGGGATGTTTTTGCTTCAATCAAGCTATCTTCTCCGGCTCATAACTAAAGAACGGAAAATGGGATCAATAAACTTTTTTTTGCAGGTGATAGAAGAGAGTCTCATCGTTATTTGTGCGTGTTCAGTGTTTACATAGTAATTATTAAAAAAATTATATGACTGTTTTAAAATGCATTGCGACCTATGTGGCACAGCAAGCAACCTTTTGCCCAAGGGCCGTGGCACTCAAAGTGTTAAGAATGCCACAGCCCACTTTCTCATGTCTTTACATATAGAAATATATGTATACTTTGTATTTCTTGTTCATGTTTATATGAGGCTGATCTGTTATCTCTGACATGATTTGTTTGTTTATGTTATGTCATGCTGTTACGTCCCGTCCGGTCATGTCTGAAGTTTGTAGCTCACTGTGAGCTTTTGAAGGTGTTGGGTAGGCTGTGAAACTGAATCGCCCTTCTGGGATAAATAAAGTTGTCTGAATGTGAATCTGAATCTGAAATCTGAAAATCTTCCAGCGCCCACCCAACCCTTTAATCACAATTCTGATCAACACGAAACTGAGATGATGTATTTCCCTATGTGTGTTTTTCATATTTTATCTTTTTATTTCATTTCATTATTTCCACAGAGCAGGTGAACTAGGGCATAAGGGAAATTAATAAGAACATTTCGGCAAAATACCTAAAAAGCCCATTGTCAACATTTTCTCCTCCCTTACTCATCAATTTCCATGCATAACACATTTGTTGAGACAAAATGTGATGAGCAACAACAGAAGAAATCAATCCACAAGCTATTAATGCTAAGCTGTGAAAAATGCTACCTCATCTGTAAAGGGGAGACTTGTGGGTACGCATTGGTCCAATTTTAATTCAGATAAATTGAGCTGAGAGGTCAAGGAACCCCTTTGAAATAGTTATTTAGCCCCCTTCCCGACAAGATAGCATATTCTGCTTGACAGCAAAGGATGCCTTAGGTCTTGTAGTTTCTTCTGATAACAGGATCTCCACTGTAGCTTTAAACATGCTACCCTGCTACAGCCATGTCAGTGTTTCCCCTGACACTCTACAGGCCTGGTGGGGCCGCCACGCCAACGAGTTCCCTGCCAGGCCAGAAACAATGTGGGGGGAATGTTTTTGTATACGTTTATATCTAGTACTACTACGTGGGACTTGCTGTGCTTGCTTGCTGTTGCTGTTTGCGGGCACAGCTGGCCCCTTCATGTGTCACGGACTGACTAAGTCACGTGTTGTCTCCAAGGAGACGAGACGGGAGACATGTGATAAATATCCATTCTCCTGAGTCCTGGCAGATTGTCACATTTGCCGATGTACACTTTAGGTCATTTAGAGGCACCAGTATTCCAGTTTAAAAGTTCCGTGTATGGATTTAATTTTTATATAGCCTACTTCGGCTATGGGCGGAGGCCAGATATGCGGTCGCTATGGCGACCAGGTGTGGGCGGAGGCGAGTGAACTTGCTATGGAAACAGAGTGTATATCAAGTAGAGACGAGTAAGACCAGGTCGAGTAGAGCTGTACTGTGCTGTTATATGTGGTGGAAATGAGCCATTAGTAAACACAACACAGCCGGTGAGTAATAACACGTAACTAGGGTTGTCCCGATCCGATCACGTGATCGGAAATCGGGGCCGATCACGTGATTTTCAACTGATCCGGAATCGGGGGGAAGAGATCGGATTTTTATGTATAAAAACAATGATAAAAACGTCACAAAACAAATATGGCAATTCTCACATTTCAGTCATCCAAATAAACAATCTGTCATTTATTTTATCATTGCAATTTGTCATATTCATCGTAAGAAGCGACAACTAATCTATTGCAACAGCGCACAAGAGATCGGCCATTTTGGGGCGCAACAAACCTCTGTGCTATTGTCCTGTTGTCTGCGGCGCCAAAATGGCCACGGTTCTATTGTCAATTGTCGCTTCTTTCCTTCCATACTCTTTGTTTAGTGTTCGACTAGCGACACATCCGAACGCGATAAAACATACAAAAACACATGTCCAACCATAATAACTAGATGGTCGCACAGTGGCTAAAACAGAAACAAGACGTAACGTTAGTTAGGGATCATGATTAAACTCACCTAGGAGTCGGACTAGGAAGAAAAGCCAGAAGTGTTCTGCACTGCCTGCCTGCATCAGTAAAGTTACCATAATGAACATGTCTTTTTGTTGTCTGCATTCCGTCTGTCTTGTGAATAAAATCTGTCGTTCCTCCATGTTGTCAGATGAAGTGGCCGGACTGCACTCGTCTCACAGATAAAGTTTCAATCATTTTAATCCACGCAGACTGTCCTCAGTGACTCTCCATGTTGTCTCACTTGTAAACAGAGCTGCACCCCGCCCCCATCTAGCAAGCACGCTTAATTCTATTGATGTGGCTCATTGGCCGAAACTCGAAACAATAGCAGACAGCCAGTGAAACGCTGCATGCAAATGAATACCAGCCCAGAGATAGCCAGAGAAGTCAGTGGGTCCCAAACATTTCTGGCTTCAGTACCCCCTTTCCCTGATTTCTGAATCAAAGTACCCCCTTTACCATAAGCTGTAAAGATATTTTATTTTGTTTACTTGGTTTAAAACCAATGCTGCACTAACTGAGTTGTGGTTGTGATAAAAGAGCCGTACAAAGATGTCATATTGGTTGGTTAAAATAAAAACACTTAAACACTTAGAAGAAAGGGGGGAAAAAGCATCCAAGTTGTCCCAACTTGTTGTCCCAACTATTTCTGCAATGCATTGCAGAAATATCGGATCGGGACTCGGTATCGGCAGATACTCAAAATCATATGACTCGGACTCGGACTTGGGGGCAAAAAAAGGTGATCGGGACATCCCTACACGTAACGTTACGTTAGCCAGAACCTGTCAGTAACGTTAATACCCACGTACGCGAGCGTCGGACTGTGTGTGTATGTTTACCAGTTCCTGGCATAATGAAAAATGTCAGTTCAGACATGTTGCATGGAATCAAACCAGTTCCGGCTCGTACACCGGACCGGACGGGTCAAACCGGAAATCGACCCATGCCTACGGGAGACCCGTGCAAAGATGGCAGAGGCACCATAAACTTTCCAACTAAACTCTTATCTAAAGTATGGGAGCGCTTCACAATCTGTCAAAGTAGAACGTGTGTTAGACCTTGCATGACACGGACGCACCGCGTTAATGAGGACAAACGATAACATAACATAACGTAACGTTAAGTTAGCTCCTGGCTCATGCTAAAGTTAGTATCCACTTCCCTGCAGCCAAAACACCACCAAACAGGCCAAACGCTGACTCATTTGCGGGCCTTCGTAACGGCAATATTGTGGGATTTCTGTGTAAAAGTGGCTCATGTTAAATCCTCTCCCACCAAAAAAAAACTAACTCATTGAAGCAAAGGGGAATACAAACAATAATGACAGACAGAGAGACAGAGTGTGAGAGAGAGAGACAGAGTGTGAGAGAGAGAGACAGAGTGTGAGAGAGAGAGACAGAGAGACAGAGTGAGAGACAGAGGGACAGAGTGTGAGAGAGAGAGACAGAGTGTGAGAGAGAGAGACAGAGACAGACAGAATAGAGACGGTTACAGTATGAAGAGGCAGTGGCTCACCAGGACTCTGTTGTCGGTCTTGTCTCCTCTGATCTCCAGTTTGACTCTCTTCCTCAGAGACAGCTTCACCTTCCTGCCCACCGCCTCCCTCACACTCTCTGAGGAGAGAGCAGAGAACTTCAGACAGACAGACAGACAGACCAAGTCAAACTATTTTACAAAATGTCTATGGAAAAATGAATGGCGGATGAAATGCCTTGGAGAGGGAGAGGGGGTGACTATGGCACTCCATTGATGTGAGGCAGCCAGACTATGTTAGCCACATTAGCATCATTAGCATAGCTTCCCGACCATAGCTGAGATGGCGCGCTAAGATCCCCCTTAGCGCGCCGCAACTCCCGAAGTTTGAAGTCTATCCGACCAACAGTTCTCGAGATACGCGAAGGACAGAGAGAGAGAGAGAGAGACAGAGAGAAAGACGCTACCGCAATTATATTTCCTTTAATCAATCACCTAGATGCTATAAAACTTTTAAAACATATTTTCATTGCAGGATGATGATGTCTTTTAGCCTGGTAAACCGCCCGTCACGTGAACTCACATTGCATTTGGTTCTCCGTGACGGTCTGGACCTGCACAGGCAGTTAAGATGATTGGTCGAGCCATGCCGGCTCGACCAATCAGCGGCGGCCGTAGGCGGGCTCTGGCTCGTCTGGGCAAGTAGTGGGTACATGGTCTTTGTAGTTCTTTTCACTTGTCAACATGGCTGCCGCCGCGGAAGTGACAGACAGTGAATGAAATTGAATGTAACGTTCCCAATTCTATGTATTAAATTCTAAAAAACGACCCTCAACATTTGGGAAGGCTAAGCCACACAACTAGTTCGTTATAATCTAACTAAATGCTTCGAAGGTGACTTTACGACCGCGAGGACTCAATCAATGAATACCACGGAGATCATCCACAGGCACCTTCCGCGATCTGATTGGTTGAAGTTAACACCCACCAGCGGTGATAGACAGATGGGTCATCCAATCACCTGCCAAGTAGCTTGGACAAAGTGCCCGCCTCCGTCAGCGGGTCTGGTGACTTCAAACCCAGATCGACTGGTTTAGTGAAACCTATGTGGAGCTATACCGTCCATCTGGCAGCGTCAGGTTAGATGTCTTTGGTGTGCACCTTAAAATCAAATATGCGTTTGATTTTAAGATCATTTTTTACCCCTAAAATAAATAGGCTACAGTATTTACCCCGTTTAGCCCATTGTGTCTTTTAATCATTCACCAAACGCTATATTATATTATAATATTTGATATATTATAATATATATAATATATAGATAGATATATAGATTTTATATACAATTTGATCTGATCATTGTAAAGGTAAAGGTAAAGTCCCACTAGGGCAGGGCTGTGAATCTTCACTGGCCTCACGATTCGATTACGATTCAGAGGGCTACGATTCGATTCGATAACGATTATCGATGCATCTCGATGCATCTCGATGCATCCTAAATCGATGCATCACTTTTTTTCCCGAATACATGATTTTTTTGCTCACTTTCTTTTTTCTCACTGTGTGGCTACTTTTAAAATAAAAGTGCATTTAGAATTGCATTGTATTATGATCCATAATTAAAATAAACAACTGCATGTACTTCCATTATATTTTATTTGATTATATAAAAAGAAAAGAAAAAGAAAAAATGTAAATCGATTTTTGACATTTGTGAATCGATGCAGAATCGTGCAGGTCCGCATCGCGATGCATCTTATAATCGATTATTTTTGACACCCCTAAGTCCCACTGATTGTCACACACCTGAGTGTGCGAAATTTGTTCTCCGCATTGGACCCATCCCCTGGAGGAGCGGCGCTCGGGAATCATATGGTGATCTAACCCCCCAATTCCAACCCTTTGATGCTGAGTACCAAGCAGGGAGGCAAATGGGTCCCATTTTTGTAGTCTTTGGTATGACTCGGCCGGGGATCGAACTCACGACCTCCCAGTCTCATGTTGTACATCACTGATGTAAAATCTTATTTTAGGGGTAAAAAAAAAAAGAAGAAAAAGATTGAATAGTGTAAAATCTGTCCCTCACAAACACAACAAAGAAAACATCATCCTGCAATGAGATAGGTTTGAAAAGTCTTTAGGCGATTGATCTAATGATCTCTGAGAAAACATTCAGTAAACGTCAACACACCTGACGTTAGCTTTACAACACGGCCTGCAGAGCCATAGCGAGCCCACCACTCCACCCACCCCCGACTCACGACTGCTCGTCTTTCTTCGGTGGCGCAAGGCACTCTGGGTATTATTAGGGGTGGGGGGAAAAATCGATACACCATAGTATCGCGATATTTTGCCTGACGATATTGTATCGATATTGCAAAAAAAAAAAAAAAAAAAAAAAAAATTGCAGGCCATGCCAGGCCACCGGGCTGCTATAAACTTTCGTTCCAAGGCCAGCAGTAAACAAACGGTAGCATATTTTCATTTTGTTTTAACAGTAACAGTTTTGTCATAACAGTAATTTACAAATTCCCCAGTTACTGAATGGGCTGCACAAGATGTTTTGTGCAAGTGAAGTGAAGTTGCATTGTTCAAAAACAACCTAAGTACAGTAGTCCACACACACATCCAGTTAAGGTGGACTGTAAGTAGACTGTAACAAACAGTTCAGTTTGTCAGGTGCATGCAACTATGACATTACTTTATGACTTTATGAAAGTTGTTGGTCTGTCTACTTGACAATGTTGCTGCAATAAAATGGTTGAAGTCAGATGTACAGACTGGAACATTGTTCTTATATAAACCAGATGATGACAAAGTTTTCCTTTGGGGACATCATTTGCAGTTGAAAAAGTAAGAAATCGCAATATATCGAAATATCGCAATATTCAATATATCGCAATATTCAATATATTGCAATATCGGCGATATCGCAATATCGCAATACTATCGTATCGTGACTCAAGTATCGTTTTAGTATCGTATCGTGGCCATCTGGTGATTCCCACCCCTAGGTATTATGGTGGCATGGTTAGATTTAGTAGCTCCTCCCATCTCTATGCATCATCCTACTAACAGTCCCTGCAGTGACAGTGACAGTGCAGGATGCTGAATCACCAACACCATGTTCCACACAATGACTGGCTTTATACTCGTCCAGACAACAGCACATGACGTGGCATCATTATCAACATCATGTCAAATGCCTTGTGTCAAGTGGGTAGTTAGTTGTTGGGCAATTTAGTTAACTACTGGACTGGTGGGTAAAGAATCAGGACAGTCTCCCAAGAGAGGGGATTAAGACGTGGGGCTTTAGGTAAAGTGTAACTAACCCCTCAGCTTTTAACCAATATATATGACTTTGGGGGTGGTGTGTGAAGAATTCTGGTCAAAATTTCCACATTTGAGAGCAAACTGTTGCCATTCTACCATTTGTATCATTTTTCAGCAGCCTAACTGGCATAAGTGCCCTCTATGGGTGGAACACTGCTTTTTTTTGTGCCCTCAAATGAATGGGATATTTGGTACATCGTGACGTCACGGTGGGTTTAGCACGCGCCCCACTAATGCGAAATTCTTTTTTTCCCCCCATTGATTATTACTGTAGTTCACGCGGCGCGAGCCCTTTAAGAGCAATGCATTCATGGGTAATGCCTATTGTGGCTAATGTTAGCCGCTAGTTAGTTATGTTACATGGCAGTAAAACGCCACTAAATGACCAAATTGATAGAACTTTTAACCATTTCGAGTAACACTGTTTCCATACGCATCACCAGCGTTAGTTTTTTGTTTATAATGTGGCTACATTCATAACGTTTTATATCTCGGATGCGTTATTTCGAATCCCACATAGGTTACGCCAAACCACACATAGGTTACGCCTCGAATCCCACATAGGTTACGCTAAAACCACCCCCGCAAAGCGTGTGGGTTTCAGGACGAAACAGTCTCGAGCCACTAACGTCATCTTTAGAGCACAATATTCCTGGAATGCAAGTTTAACTAAACAGTTACATGTCCTCTACATTCTACATAAAAGTAAGATATTACGGGTTGTTTTATTTTGTATGTTAAATACTTATTGGCCAAGATATGTTACTTTATGGGGGAGGAATTCTGCCAGGTAAGGAGAGGAGTGTGGGCGGCCATATTGCCTGCGGGGTTTTCAGATCGAGCGGAGAGCCGTTTTGCAGGAAATCTGGGGGGGTTAGTCCCCCTTTAACTAGTGGAGTGGAGTGAAGGAGTACAAAGACACTAACGCCGGCGCATCTATAATAGTGTTAATGCTGTCTGTAACGTTAGCCTATAATAAAGGATGTGATCTGATTTTTTTAGACCAAATTTAGCTACAACGTGGCAATGGCTTATGAGCCAACGTTGTGCCGACCATGGCAAAATCTGTGAAAATGTACATTTTGCCACTCAAACCCCATTCACATCTGTTGAGACGATCGTCTTGTTTGTTTACGGTAAGCAGGCTAACAGCTGCTGCTAGCTAACGTTAGGCCGGAGAAGCAGCACTATGTATGTGTATGATAATATGATCATGTTGTATTATCACAACACGCAAGTAATGTTAACGTTAATGAGCGCCGGATGAGCAACGACGCCAGATGATAGCACACTAGCTTGCTCACTAGTTTAGCAATGGCTAGCGTTTCGTTAACTGCTATGCTCCATTCTCTTGTCGTAACATTGCAAGGGTAGTTGAAGTTAAAGCTGCCTTCACGCAACATAAATGGATGCCAGTGCCATCCACAGCCAGGAAGGGCAGGTTGGGATAAGCCTGAAGCAGTCTCAGCACACTGACAGTACAACACACTACCTGACTGAAATAGGTAGCTCTCTGAAGCCGGTAGCATGTTAACATCAGTTACTGAGGCCTACGTTATGACCATGGTTGCGGCTAGATGCAGTATGTTTTGATGCTAGAATAAATCGGATTCACTCTCTAAGGGCCTGTGTCCACCTAGCGTCTTTTCCTCAGGTCCAGCGTCTTTTTTCAGTTGTTTCCAATGGGGGGAGAGCGTATGCGGGCGCACACGGACGTCTAGAGAAAGTGCGCTGTGCCCAGCGTCTATTTTCAGAGCGCTCCGGCGTTTTTGTGCGCCGGCTCCCAGTGCTCCCAGCTGAAAATAATTTAACTTTTCAGAAAGACGCTGGTGTCGGGTGCTCCTTTTCTGGCAACTAATCACATGGAGAAACTATCGCAACAGAGACAGAAAGGCTCAATTGTGGGAGCAGATTGGCTAGACACTTAATATTTCTGGTGAGTGTTGTGCTTACTGCTTTTAATAACGTAGCCTAGCCTACCTGTCTTGTTAGCTTGCTAACTGTCAGCTATCAAGCTACTACCGCACTGAACTAACGTTAGTTTCAGACTGCTTCCTTGTATATTGTGCGCTGGGATCAGCGCTCCCCAGCGCACTCCCAGCGTTTAACAGTCGGAAAAAGACGCTAGGTGGACACAGGCCCTTAGGCCTATAAAATAACCCTTCAGCCGGAGGTGGAACTCGCCATCTTCGACTGCTCAGAATCCTCTCTGCTCCTCTCCTACGGCTATACAACTGTCTCTGACCCAGGGGACGACTGTCGCCAAGAGACTCATTCTGAAGGAGTGGAAGTCCCCCTCTCCACCTTCTTTTCAGCTGTGGCTGACGGACATGGTTTCGGTTATACATATGGAGAGACTCTTGTTCCTGAGGACCAATTCACTTTCATCTGGGACCCATTTCTAGCCTACTTAGATGAGTTTAAGACTGAGCGACAATTAACTTTAAGTTAACATTAACTTAATGTTAACAATTAGCATGGCGCTGGTAGCGCCATGTTGCAGTGTTTCCCCTACCATCCTACAGGCCTGGCGGGCCCACCAGGCCAACGGCGCCCCCGCCAGACCAGAAAAAAAGCAAAAAAAAAAAGAACAATTTTTTTCCTGCTCTCCCCAAAATTTCAATAAACCTTCATGGCATATTATTACAATACAACAATACTGGTGTTGACAGTGTTGACAGTAATAGAAGATGCCAAATCATTCAAAACAATAAGCGACTTGCTTTTACGAGCATTGTGCCAGCGTGCAGCGCTGTTCCAAAACGTGTCAACGTGTGTCGTTGCCTGGGAAACGCACATCCCATAATACAACTGTTCGGATCGCATCCCATAATAGTATGATGATACTTGGGATGCCATTGCGAACATAGATGCGAACAGGTTAGCTAAAAGTTTAGCGTCGCCAGCGACGGCCCCCACCGTTGCGGTCGGGGGTACGTTTCAAAATCCCTCCAGGCCTGAAAAGGTTTCTAGGGGAAACACTGTTGCTTCTTATCAGGAAGATGTAGCTACTAGAGAGAGAGAGAGAGAGAGAGAGAGAGAGAGAGAGAGAGAGAGAGAAGAGAGAGAGAGAGAGAGAGAGAGAGAGAGAGAGAGAAAGAGAGAGAGAGAGAGAGAGAGAAAGAGAGAGAAAGAGATTGCTTGTTCTTATCCAATATTGCACTGAGGTGTCACAAGCTGAGCTACTTGGCCACACAAAGAGATCACGAGCTAACCAAATAACCTGTTTCTGGACTCTAAACTGTGTCTACAATCAGGACAAATAAACCAAAAGAACCACCAGAGCATATCTCTAGAGGTTTGAATGAGGAGCATTCAGTCTCCAAAGGCTTCATGGGGCCTAGCCCCGTCGTCGTCGGGAAATCTTTCGGCTAGCTATGCTACCCTAGAAAGAGTCCCGTGTGTCCAAGCTGTCTAAATCAGCGATACGGACGTATTTTCAAAATTATTTTTTCCGGGTTAAGGTGCGTTCACACCGACCTATTAAAGTTGGTCGCTGGCGTCGAGTTTACATACAAAGTCAATGCAAACGAGCGATTGAGCGTATATTCGCCTGGGAGAATAATCGCTGGGCGTCCGAGCGGCAGAGACAGAGCGACAGGGAGAAAATACACTCGTCGCTCAAGATGAAATATTCCAACTCGAGCGAAAATACGCTGGCATCAGTCGCTCGCTGTTCAATGCTGATTGGCTGCCGTGTGAGAGTGAGTCAAGGATCACACTGGCTTGGAACAAACCGCTGGTTTATTGTGTGGCAACAAACCACATTGACAGGCTGACAGCTGACATGAAGTGAAGTCTGTACTACCGGTATGCAGCTCGCATTAGGAGCACGCTGATAGGCTTAGCTTGTAAACAATGACGGTGGCTCGTAGTGGACAAACAGCATGACATTGCGTAACGTTATATCCCCCACATGTCCGTCATTTCGTGTGCCTGTTGATGAGCGATTTAAACAGAGCGACAGAGCGATTCCAAAGGGTTGACTTGAGCGACAGAGCGAAAAATAAATATCTCGGTGTGAACACAGCTTTAGAGCGTCACGGGTTACAGCGCTCAACAGCGCCACTCTGGTCGAAAGCTCCGTAAAAAATAATATCACCAGCACAGACTTCGGATGAAAAGAGGCATTTATGAGCAGCGTCGAGCTTTCTAACCCCGACATCGAGAAGCTATGAACCCTTCTTCTCAAGTATGTGTCTTTGAAATGTTTCTGTGGCACTTGTAAATACATCTGTATCGCTGATGTAGACAGCTTGGGAGCCAAAGTCGCATGCAAGTCTATGTAGGCAGACGGGACTCTTTCTAGGGTAGCATAGCTAGCTGAAAGAGTTCCCACGATGGGGCTACATGGGGCCAGACTATAGAGACAGTCCGCATGTCTGGGAACGCCCACAAAATGTTAAATGGCTGGCGCGCGAGACGCGAGTGGGGTAAAACAGCCCATATATCTCATGGGCTGACTCACCAAAAGACGGTGCTGCAGCTCTAAACTACAGGTTTGGGGGTTCTAGAGCAGAACACAAGACGTCTGCTCAGATGTGCGTTTACTGCGGTGGTTAAATCCCCCGATCGTGTCTGCCTGGGCTGGGCTATCAGCTAAATTCTAACTTTGCTGAATGGATACGACGGGGGTTTTTACCCCACCCTGACCCCGCCCCCAGCCAGGCTGAGCCAGCTAAACCAGCGTCTATGACGAGACGTGGCCTCAACCTATGGGACAAAAAGCATGTAGGCTAGCAATGGGATGACACACTGACTGCTCATCAGTGCTCACATTTAAATGTGTTTCTGTCTTAACAGACTGACTGAATGAAACATAACATTGACACTAGGCTGCACAGATTATTGTTCTATCAAGATCAACAACACAACACCTTCTTCTGGCTTTTGCTGCATCTCCCACACGAATAATCTCACTCGAGCTGTCTGGAGAAATCTAAAGCATTGTCTAGCTATTCCACCCTGAGGAGAGAAAGAGCTATTATGATCATTTGTAGAGGGATAGCAGCCAGTCTAGTATGCAAACATCACAGCCAAATTGTAAATATTGATTGGATATTATAATACTGTAATGCTGTGGGAGATATTAAATAAGTAGCCTACAATACAGCCATAAAGTAACATAACTGGAAAACTCGCCATAGAGGAACACAGACACTCCAAGTCCATGTAAGAAATATTAATATAGGAATAACGGGATTACAATGTCGGTAGGGACACAGGGATAGCCTATACTACTATGCAAATATCACAGCCAAATCTAGCTATCCCTAACGTTATATACGAATATTGCTGGGGCACAATACCATACTGTGGGAGAGATATTAAATATGTAGCAGCCATAAAGTAGCCTAAAACGACTGCAAACTCGCCATAGATAGAAACACACACAAATCCATAAGAAATATGATAGGAATATTATTACTATTTCAGTGGGGACACATGTGTCGTCTCTTCTTACCGAGCAGCTCTTTGGGGACGTCCGACACTTCCTCGCTCATGTTGCCGGCGGGTTGGAGCAGCGTGGAGGAGACGAAGAGAGACAATAATCCAAAACAATGAGAAGCGCCCAGACTGTCACCGCATGGAGTAACAACACACACACACACACACACACACAGAGAGGGACGTGTCAGGTGCTTCTCTCCTCTCCCCCGGTTACATGCCCCTCTCTCCCGGCCCGCGGTGTCCGGATCCAGCCTGCATCATGTCTCTCTTGGCCGCCGGCTCTCAGTTGTCTTGTACGCCGTTAAAAGCACGCTGAAGCCCGCTGGACACTGCGGGAAAAGGCTACCGTACATACCGTATGCTGCATCCTCTCTGCCCGGTTGCTCTACCCGGGCCTGCTGCCGTAAGGGGCTGGATGGATAAGTGAGCAGCAATTTCATTTCAACTTCCGGTCCGGGTTTTCTTTTTCAAAATAAAAGCTTTCGTCCATAAAACGCAGACAACTCTTTGAACGACTCCACACGATACGACGGGATTTATTATTCTCCCGGGGTCCAACCAGTGGGTCCAAACTACATCTAATACATCCACTATACGTCTAGTCTCTTAGAACAGACGAGTTGGCTTCCGCAATTTTCAAATGCTCTCGCCATACCGTCTGTACGTTAGACCCCCAGAACATGCACAAGGAAGTAGTGAAAAAAACCTTCAGACCGGAAGGAAGTTCGACGGAATCTGACCAATCACGACACGCGTGTCCACGAAAAATATGTTCCCCCCGGAAACTTAAACCGATGCAGGTTGCTAATGCTAGCAGTGCTTTAGAATTACCATGGAAGCTACGCCGACGAAACCGGTGAAATAAGACCCTGATAGACGTAAACGATGTATCCGCGGCTTGGAGGAACCTCGTGCAAGACGTGCACTTATTCCAGAGTTAAACGAAAGTGATGAGGTAAGTTGCTAACGTTACTGAGCTTATCGTTCGTCTTACTAATCAGCGTTAGCTAACGATAGCTACAGCAGTATACAGCTAGTTAGCTAATGTTAAATTCTGATTGGACGAATGAGCGGAAGTCCCGCCTTTCAACTTCCTCTTCCGTTTGGTGCATGATTCTCCCCCACGAAGTACAGACTGTATATAGCTGCATCTGCCGGATGTAGATAAGACAGTCTGTTTTAAGAGACTACTATACGTCCGGACCCCATGGTCGGGACACTCTGGAGTTACTTCCGGTCTGATGTTGCCTCGCAACGGTAGTGTTGTAAACTGGTGAATAACGACGCTAGTCAGTTGTCAAGCTCCATGCGTTTACTGACATAATACACACACTGTGTGACAGGGCACTTCCGGTGCTAAACTCTGATACTAGAACTGATCACAGGGCGGCGCTGTTGACTAACCAGCTATTACAAGACGCCCTGTGACATCTCCCTTTCTGTAACAAGCAGTGTTGGGGGTAACTCATTACAAAAGTAACATATTACATGTAATATATTACTTTTAGCAGTAAGTCAGTAATATAACTTATTACTTATAGGATTTCAGTAATATTATACCAGTTACTTTGTCAAGTAACTCAAGTTACAAATTGAGTTTTTTTTTTTTACTCAAAGCACATATTTAAAAAAAAAGATACAATAATTTCAAACTGTGTGTTTTTATGCAAATAACCACTATAGATGACAATCACAAAGGAAAAGAATAACATTTAGAATTTTAGACAGTTTACACTGACTTCTTGTCGGTTGAAATTATTTTTCGGGATGGTTCTTGGTTTTGGCTGGTTTGGTTTTGTTTTGGTCAATGTAATGCAAAAGTAGTGTAATAAGTAACGAGTTACTCTACACAGACAGTAATATTGTAAAGTAACTTATTACTTTCAAATGAAAGTAACTAGTAATATGTAGTATATTACATTTCGAAAGTAACGTGCGCAACACTGGTAACAAGATTAACAAACCCATTGACTGGACTGGTGGCTTCATGAACAGGATCTCAATAAGCCCAAATGTAAAATCTTACAGAGCTTAAATTTTACCAGTATTCTGATTATGGAACTGTGCATGCAATTATCTTAACCAACTGCCTCATACATAAATGTCAGGAGAGCACAACAAATTCCACAAGTTTCACATTATAACATAGACTTTGATTTTCTCTTTTTTTTTCCTTTTTTGTGTGAACAACCAGTCAATCACAATTTAGAGGTCTAGTCTGTCTCGAGGCTTAATCAGCCTCCCACTCCGCGAGTAGGCACGGCTCTGCTCCCCTCGACGTGGTGTCACAACAGTCTGTGTGAGAGGGTGTGATGGCTGGTTCGCTGATACACATTTCCGGGCCCGGCTTGTACACCACTCTGAGGCAGTAGCTTTGTAGCGTGAGGAGCATGCTCTGAAGGTGCTTTGGCACCCTGAGGAGGGGCTTGGTGTATATGGACACCAGTGGGCGGCAGTAGCGTAGCCAGACTTGGCTCATTGGGTGTGCCACAGAAAGCCAGGGTATGCCAGGGGGCGGACCATTTGGCGGCGGCCGTAAGGCCGCCGCCAAAAAAAAATTGGGTCTTTTCAAACCAGATTTAGAGGAATATTTGTGTGTTGTTTGCTCCTTTTCACACTCATTATTAGCAGGTAGAAGCAGTCAATTAAATTGTATTTTTTGGCAACATGTAAAACCACTTTGTTTAGTATCTCAAAAAAGTCTCACCTACTTTTTCCAATGAGTGTTCTAGTCGGGAAAGAACGCAAATTTGGTTGGCATGAAGGTTCGTCTACTGCAGAGAGATCTGTAACGTTCTCAGTGTCCTCTGGCTCTGCACAAACCTCCAGTGTGTTGTTGGCTGCGTTCCCCGCTGTTAACGTCATTGTTTCGGCTGCATCATCTTCTTCATAATCATCTGTCTCTTCTCCACTGTACACCACCAATACAGGTGCGGGAAGGGTGCACTACAATCCGCACTTGTTGAGGGGGAGGGTGACAACGAGTCATCTTCTTCCTCGTCGTCAAAGCGACGTTTCTTGCCTTTGCCGAAAAAGCTTAAAAGCGAGCTTTGTTTCATGTCTTCTTGATTTGCGCTGCTGCTGCTGCTACAGCTGTGCGTGCATTTGTTTACTTTACGTGGACGACAGCTTAACTATTCCCATGATGCTCTGGGGCACATAGGTCAGCGTAGCGTGATTTCTATTCGCACATAGGATAAGTTGGACACAGTGCATGACAGCGTTGATGTGTTTTGCAGACAAAACAAAAAACCTTTTTTACCCCATTTTTTTTGGGTGTGCCAGCGGCCTGTCTGGGTGGCATTGGCACACCCTAGCACACCCGTGGCTACGCGCCTGGTGGGCGGTGGTCTGTCTCTGCTGTCACGTCCCCCCTCCCATACAGATAGTAATGGAACCCGCTGACAGGCAAATACAATGCTCAGGCATTCCTTTTCAATCTGTGGGTCATTTTGCTCCGTCGGGGAGAGCGCTCGGGACGCAAATGCGACTGGCTGCCCCTCCTGCAGCAAGCAGCAGCCCAGGCCCGTCTGACTGGAGTGGCTTTGTATGGTGAACCGGCCTGGAGACGTCATAACACCTCAATACGGGCACAGCTGTGATCAGCGTTTTGATTTCCTTCATGGCCGCGTCATGCTTGGGCAGCCATTGCCACGGTACGTCCTTGTCCTGCAGCCTCCTCAGCGGCTCACAGACCTCCGACAAGCGCGACATAAACTTGGATAGATAGTTCACAAAGCCCACGAACCGCAGCACCCCTTTCACGTCTGTGGGGTTGGGCACGTCCAGGACCGCTCTGATCTTGTCAGGGTCCGCTTTGAGGCCGTCCGCTGACAGAATGTGGCCGTGGAACCGGACCTCCTTGAGCCGGAACTGCAACTTCTTCAGGCTCAGCCTCAGCTTCACCTCCCTGCATCTGTCCATGAGAGAGACCAGGTTTGTATCATGGTCGCGGGTGGCCTCCTCCTCCCACTGTGTCCCCACAGCCCACTATCGAGATGTCATCGGCTATGGGCTCGATCCCCCTCAATCCAGCCAGGAGCTCGTGCTGCTTCCTCTGGTACAGCTCCGGTGCAACTGACACGCCGAAAGGGAGTTTCAGCCAGCGCTTCCTGCCCCACGGCGTCCAAAACGTTGTCATCAGACTGCTCTCGTCATCCAGGCGGCACTGCAGGAACGCGTCTTGTGCGTCCACCAGCGTGAAGATGCGTGCCTTCTGCGGCTTGCACAGCACGTCATCCAAGGTGGGCATGAAACCGTTTGAGAGCGCGGTTGAGGGGCTTGGGGTCGATGCACAGCCGTAACTTATCCGGCCTCTTCACTATGCCTAGACCTGCTTATCCAGTCTGTGGGCTGTGTGACAGTGGTAAGGTGTCCCCCTCCTTCTCATACTGATCCAACTGTGCCTTTACGGCCGCTTTGAGGGCCACCGGGACATTTGGTGGTGCACACTGCACAGGCACCACATTGCTGTCCAGCTCGAAGTGAACATCGCCTGGCAGAGAGAGTCAATGGGGCTGCAAAAAACATCATGATATGCACTGACCAGATGCTCCTTGGTTAGTGAGCCTGGAATGGTGAATAGAGGGAATGCACGTGACGTCACGGACGCGACAGTCAGTGCGGGTACGCCCACTCAGCTGCAGTGAGTGTCAAAACGTCTAAACAAGCCAGGTGGCGCCGCCGGGTCACGGTGTTTAGCGTTCAGCTTCCGCGAGAAAACAACGAAAATGGTAAAGTGCTGTTGTGCCATTGACTGTAAAAATAGATTAAACAAGGCGTCGGAGGTATCTTTTTACAGGCTGCCGAAAGCTAATGAAACGGCCCGGTCTTCTCTGCAGCTATCCAGGGTTTCAATGAGGGCTCATTCATTCTCTGGCTGTGTTCTACCCGCAGATATAACGTTACATGAGTGATAGTGTTCACTATGAACAAAGCTAGGGACAGCGTATGCTATATTTTTCTTAATAAAAGTTGTAATAAAATAAATATGTACCTCTCCACATACAACCAGAATATCCATTGCTGTCCTCGTTACTTTAATGTCGCCAACAAATCCAGCCTTGAAGTACGACCACGCGTCCAGGCTCTTGTATGCTTTCATGCTTTGGTTTGTGTATTTCCCCGGCGTCGATATTAAGTACATATAAATGTCAGGAAACCCTATTCCTGGCCACATGTCTACGTCCATGGACCACTGGTTCTTTGGCAAGCTGTAAGGGTCACATTCGAGTCCAACTGCCTTTATTTTAAGCAGATAATCGTTTATATTAGCCGTGGTTTCGCTACTACCCCTGGCAGAAGCCACGTTTGTTTTGGAAATTTGACACTCAGTGCTGCTCAGTCCGGCTGAGGGGGCGTGTTCGGGAGGGGGCGTGGCGTCGGTGCATTCCCTCTATTGCATCAGCCCAAGTCTCTCGCTCGTCTCGCCTGAGAGCAAGGAGGGCGTCTGGCTGGACGTGACAATTTCAAAGTCAAGCTTGTGCGTCTCGCCCTTAACGACACACTGCGTGCTGAACAGTCCCATTGAGCTCCATCCACGCACCTGAGTAGAGCTTCAGCCTGGTAGGACTAGGCCGCAGAGCCGTTCTGGGTGCCATCCTCATTTTGTCTTTCATGCTCATGACGTTGCGCCAGACAAAGTCAAGCTGGAATTTCTGGCGCCCCCCCCCCCTTGTGCAGTGGCAGGTAGACAAACCACTTTTTTCCTTGTGCTTTCACTGCTCCTATGCTCATTGCGGCATAGATCTGGCCCTGATTACAGTCCTCATTACATTACATTACATTACGTCATTTGGCAGACGCTTTTATCCAAAGCGACTTACAATAACACATTTTTGTCAGCAATAGAGCAATCAACTATGGAGTACAGTCTATGACAACTACAACTTCTGAAGGAACAGTGGTACAAGTTTAGGTTAGTGGTACAAGTTTAGGTTAGTTTTTTTTTTTTTTTTAAGAAAGAGAGAGAGAGAACGAAGTTAGATCGAAGTTAGGCGTTTTGGCCTCTCATCATCTCTGTCCTCTGGAGATGGAGCGTCCATGACGTTTAGCTGACGTGCGTTTTGGCCTCTCTTCATGCACATTTTAGCTAAGTCATGAGCGGCATGATTTCCCAAAGGCAGGGCACTGGTCCCGCCCACGTCTGTGTTGACTGCCACAGTATCTGCAATCACCCCGTCGCCTCTCATGCTCTGGGCGGGTCTGTTAGTTGACTCAGTCGGCCTGCTGGTAGCCGCTGAGCCTCTGCCACATTGAGGCTCTCTCCAAGCCTGGAGACATCAAGTGCCATAGCCTTTCATTGATTGTCCATGACCTCAGCGGCACGACAGATCTCGACTGCAGATACTAGTGTGAGCCCTTTTTCTCTGAGCAGACGGCGTCTTGCACCTTCATCAGTTATGCCGAGGACAAGTCTATCTCTTATGAGTTCATCTCTTAATGCCCCGTACTCACATGAGGCTGCTTTGTCTCTCATGTCTTGTGACGAATGTGTCGATCGTCTCCCCATCTTCTTGTTTGAGGTTGCCCAAGACATACCTCTCGAAAGTGACGTTTTTGGCGGGGGCGTGAAGTATCTCTCTAACGCTACCAGTATGGCCGCCACGTCTTTCTGTTGTCCGTCAGTGAGGCCCAGGTTGTGTTTATAAATGCGGC
>NC_139641.1:3310601-3320601 GCF_964638095.1 Poromitra crassiceps
AAGGAGGTCAACTGTTTCCTGTGTAAACCACATACAGGAGGTCAACTGTTTCCTGTGTAAACCACATACAGGAGGTCAACTGTTTCCTGTGTAAACCACACACAGGAAGGAGGTCAACTGTTTCCTGTGTAAACCACATACAGGAGGTCAACTGTTTCCTGTGTAAACCACATACAGGAGGTCAACTGTTTCCTGTGTAAACCACATACAGGAGGTCAACTGTTTCCTGTGTAAACCACATACAGGAAGGAGGTCAACTGTTTCCTGTGTAAACCACATACAGGAAGGAGGTCAACTGTTTCCTGTGTAAACCACATACAGGAAGGAGGTCAACTGTTTCCTGTGTAAACCACATACAGGAGGTCAACTGTTTCCTGTGTAAACCACATACAGGAGGTCAACTGTTTCCTGTGTAAACCACATACAGGAGGTCAACTGTTTCCTGTGTAAACCACATACAGGAGGTCAACTGTTTCCTGTGTAAACCACATACAGGAGGTCAACTGTTTCCTGTGTAAACCACAGGAAGGAGGTCAACTGTTTCCTGTGTAAACCACATACAGGAAGGAGGTCAACTGTTTCCTGTGTAAACCACATACAGGAAGGAGGTCAACTGTTTCCTGTGTAAACCACATACAGGAAGGAGGTCAACTGTTTCCTGTGTAAACCACACACAGGAGGTCAACTGTTTCCTGTGTAAACCACATACAGGAAGGAGGTCAGCTGTTTCCTGTGTAAACCACACACAGGAGGTCAACTGTTTCCTGTGTAAACCACATACAGGAAGGAGGTCAGCTGTTTCCTGTGTAAACCACATACAGGAAGGAGGTCAACTGTTTCCTGTGTAAACCACATACAGGAAGGAGGTCAACTGTTTCCTGTGTAAACCACACACAGGAGGTCAACTGTTTCCTGTGTAAACCACAGGAAGGAGGTCAACTGTTTCCTGTGTAAACCACATACAGGAGGTCAACTGTTTCCTGTGTAAACCACATACAGGAGGTCAACTGTTTCCTGTGTAAACCACATACAGGAGGTCAACTGTTTCCTGTGTAAACCACATACAGGAAGGAGGTCAACTGTTTCCTGTGTAAACCACATACAGGAGGTCAACTGTTTCCTGTGTAAACCACATACAGGAGGTCAACTGTTTCCTGTGTAAACCACACACAGGAGGTAGGGATGGGTACCGTTCACATTTGAACCGATACCGGTACCTTGAATTCGGTACGGTACCCAAAACGGTACCATTTTCGGTACTTTACACACTCTAATAACAAAAAAAATTACAGTTGTAAAAAAATAATAATCCAAACTTCTCAGAGAGAGCGGTCAGTATTCACTAAAGCCTTCATATCTCAGGCTCTGTAGCACATAGAAACATAAAATAAAAAGCATTTGAGAGCTTAATCCTTTGGCTTTTCCTATTATATTTGCCCTAATGTTCATTAAAAAAATGTTTTATCTTTAACCCCAAAAATTTAAAATTTAAATATTCTAATGCATTTTAAGAAATGTTAATAAAGATTATGGCAAATGTAACCCTTCCAAATAAAAAGCCACGGGTTTAAGCTCTCAAATGCTTTTTATTTCATGTTGATAGCTACTATACAGGCTGAGGAAATACATTCTGTTGAACCCTTGACAATTACTGCAGCAAGAGTAACGTTAGCGTTTAACGTTTAACGTAGTAACGTTTGCAGTCGTTGTGAAGACAGTGAAAAGCCCCGTTATCTAACACAACGGCAGTGAAACAACTTATCCAGCTAACGCTAGCTAATTAAATAACGTTACTTGATGTTGTAGAAGTCGATGCCTCTCTCAACGTTACAGCTGAGGAGGTGAATGCTAACGTTAGCTCCGGTGCGGTATCTGCTTCATTCACCCTCAACCTATCTAAGACGTTACAGTCTTCAGCATTTAGCTAAATATATCTTGTGTTTGACCATGCTTCCTCAAGTTTGAGGTGTTTCCCTGGCCAGCTTTGCAATTCACATCACACATGTTGCAACCAGTGTTGTCTGAGTCTATCTTGGTAAAGTGTAGCCACAGCTTTCGGCTGGCCCTGTTTTGCTTTCAGGATCTTCAGGTAGAGTGACGTATTGACGTAACGCGCTCTCCCGTGTTGCCTTAAGGTTCCGTCGGAATTTCTATTTTACCCACTCTCTTTCTATTACTCAGATGCGTTCAAGTACCGAAATTAGGTACCGTTCGTTTTTATGTGAACTGGTACGGGGCAGTACCGACGTAATTCGGTCGGTGCCTGTAAAAGTACCGAGTTCGGTACCCATCCCTAACAGGAGGTCAGCTGTTTCCTGTGTAAACCACATACAGGAAGGAGGTCAACTATTTCCTGTGTAAACCACATACAGGAAGGAGGTCAACTGTTTCCTGTGTAAACCACATACAGGAGGTCAACTGTTTCCTGTGTAAACCACAGGAAGGAGGTCAACTGTTTCCTGTGTAAACCACATACAGGAGGTCAACTGTTTCCTGTGTAAACCACATACAGGAGGTCAACTGTTTCCTGTGTAAACCACATACAGGAGGTCAACTGTTTCCTGTGTAAACCACATACAGGAAGGAGGTCAACTGTTTCCTGTGTAAACCACATACAGGAAGGAGGTCAACTGTTTCCTGTGTAAACCACATACAGGAGGTCAACTGTTTCCTGTGTAAACCACATACAGGAAGGAGGTCAACTGTTTCCTGTGTAAACCACACACAGGAGGTCAACTGTTTCCTGTGTAAACCACATACAGGAAGGAGGTCAACTGTTTCCTGTGTAAACCACATACAGGAGGTCAACTGTTTCCTGTGTAAACCACATACAGGAGGTCAACTGTTTCCTGTGTAAACCACATACAGGAGGTCAACTATTTCCTGTGTAAACCACACACAGGAAGGAGGTCAACTGTTTCCTGTGTAAACCACATACAGGAGGTCAACTGTTTCCTGTGTAAACCACATACAGGATAGTCTCTTAGAACAGACGAGTTGGCTTCCGCAATTTTCAAATGCTTCCGCCATACCGTCTGTACTTCGTGGGGGAGAATTATGCACCAACCGGAATGGGAAGTAGAAAGGCGCGTCTTCCGCTCATTAGTCCAATCAGAATCCAATATGCCGCATTTTTCGTGGACACACGTGTCGTGATTGGTCGGATTCCGTCGAACTTCTTTCCTGTCTGAAGGTTTTTTTCCCAACTTCCTTGTGCATGTTCTGGGGGTGTAACGTACAGACTGTGTATAGCTGCATTCGCCGGATGTAGATGAGACAGTCTGTTTTAAGAGACTACATACAGGAGGTCAACTGTTTCCTGTGTAAACCACAGGAAGGAGGTCAACTGTTTCCTGTGTAAACCACATACAGGAGGTCAACTGTTTCCTGTGTAAACCACAGGAAGGAGGTCAACTGTTTCCTGTGTAAACCACATACAGGAGGTCAACTGTTTCCTGTGTAAACCACATACAGGAAGGAGGTCAACTGTTTCCTGTGTAAACCACATACAGGAAGGAGGTCAGCTGTTTCCTGTGTAAACCACATACAGGAAGGAGGTCAACTGTTTCCTGTGTAAACCACAGGAAGGAGGTCAACTGTTTCCTGTGTAAACCACATACAGGAGGTCAACTGTTTCCTGTGTAAACCACATACAGGAAGGAGGTCAACTGTTTCCTGTGTAAACCACAGGAAGGAGGTCAACTGTTTCCTGTGTAAACCACATACAGGAGGTCAACTGTTTCCTGTGTAAACCACAGGAAGGAGGTCAACTGTTTCCTGTGTAAACCACATACAGGAGGTCAGCTGTTTCCTGTGTAAACCACAGGAAGGAGGTCAACTGTTTCCTGTGTAAACCACAGGAAGGAGGTCAACTGTTTCCTGTGTAAACCACATACAGGAGGTCAACTGTTTCCTGTGTAAACCACATACAGGAGGTCAACTGTTTCCTGTGTAAACCACATACAGGAGGTCAACTGTTTCCTGTGTAAACCACATACAGGAGGTCAACTGTTTCCTGTGTAAACCACATACAGGTGGTGTCTGTGTGCCTGTCACTTCCTGTGCTATGCTCTCTGCAGTGGACTGGAGGTTAAAGCCAGTAAACGCTGTTATAGGGGTGCACAATCTGGAGGCCAGTACTGACCAGTGGGGGTGCTTGGGGCGCAGCTGGTCTCTTATAGACCTCGTGCGTGGGATCCCTTGTCCATGATCTCCTAGAAGCACGTAAACACTTTGTACGGCTGGTAGCACCACGTTGTCATGTTGAATGTTCATGATGTGTCCCCCCCCCATCTTACGTACTTTCTTTTCCTGTGTCTGAGCCTGTTTGTCTTGTTCCTATATTGTTCTAAAATAAATAAATAAAAGGAGGGGGGGAAATAATACTTTTATGAAAATAATATTACATATATATATATATATATATATATATATATATATATATATATATATATATATATATATATATATATACTGTAATTCTTCCAATAAGCGCCTGTACTCTAATTGCCCCGGTCTTCCATTTCCCGCCAGGTCCAAATTGATTTAGCATAATAAGCGCCTGACTCTTTTTGCCGCCGGGGCGTTTTTTAGAATAAATACGGTTTGTTTGTACTGTATGTTTTTGTGTTGACTAAATTCGGTCACTTACGGTAATGACGTTGTTTTGGAGGAAGTCAGGCGGAAGTTTCTCCTCCTGTCAGACAGTTTTATATTTTATTTACATGTTTCAAGTATGCATACCGCATTGTTTCATGGTACGGATTCCTGTAGGCAACGTGCTGAGATGCTGTCTAACCTGGACCGGTGGGCAACTAACGCTAACATAGCGTAATGTTACAGTTGTGCCTTGTAAAAGTGCATTTCTCTCAGCGGAACAGCGATCATAAATGCAGTATGGATTATACCCATTATACTGGACATGTATTGGAAACTTGGCGTCTACCTACTACTTGGTAAGTCTCCTTGTTTTGTCTAACGCTAGTGCTGCAGTGCTGTTTGTTTGGTTGGCGTTAGCTTGGTAGCTAGCTACGTTAGCGTGCCTTCTACGTTGCTTTGCTGGGAGAGTCTGGCAAGCGAGACTAATATTAATAACGTTGCTATGACTTCTTTCCAATGAAACACAAACAACTGAATGTGTGAGCGGTAGGCTAATGTTACTTGTTTAAAATGTGGTATGGCTGTTTGGCAGAGGAAGAAGAGGAGAGCAATGAACTGATACAGTAGTTGGATGATGATGATGATGATGATGATGGTGATGAAGACGAAGGCTATCAATTGTTTTCGTTCATTCCAGTCTGTTGTACAATACAGGCATGTTCAATTCTGCCTGTACCTAGCCTCTTGTGTGTACTAAGTACTATCCACCTTATTTCTAGCTGCCATGATGCCTGATGGCTGCTTCCTCCGCTTCCGGTGTAATTTTTACACTGTTTTAACTTGACAAAAGAGGATTTTACAGCAGAGCCATTCTGCTCTACAGCCGTGTCGTTCGGGTGCTGGGATAACGTAATGCATTGTGGGTAGTCGGCTACTGTGGCTAATGCTAGCGGCTAGCGCAATAGTTACTTTACATGGCAGTAAAATGATCAAGATAAGCAGTTGATCACTATTTTTCCTTTTCTCTCTCCTATTTCTTCCAGACCTCATTTCCAGGTAACCTGCACTTGGTCCTGGTGCTCCGCCCCACCAGCCTGCTAAGCCCCGCCCCCAGCCCCTCCTCCAGCACCGAGCTGGGCTTCCGCTTCAGCCAGGATGACTTCCTGTTAAAGATGCCGGTGAGAGGGCTCCTCCTCCTTCTTGATGCACAGGCCGGGGCTCCTCCTCCTTCTTGATGCACAGGGCTCCTCCTCCTTCTTGATGCACAGGCAGTAGGCTCCTCCTCCTTCTTGATGCACAGGCAGTAGCTCCTCCTCCTTCTTGATGCACAGGCAGTAGCATCAGTAGCATACAGGCCGTAGAGAAATACCTACGTCCAGGGCACAATTCTTGACAAGTGGTTAAAAGCCCAGGGGCCCTATCTTCGCAAAAAATTTAGAGTTTAACGCCACGCGCAATGCAAATTGGGGGCGTGCACAAGCGCATGCCTGTTATAATTGTACTGGACATATAGGCGTGCCACATGCCAAACCAGGCGTTTCAGCGCTAAAATGTGGGGATAGATGGCATTATCCTACCGTCAGCAGCACGCAATTACTTTGCGCTAAGAGCTTTGAAAAGCACCTCTTACGCGCTAAATACCTCGCTGCGCTGGAGCGCACCGTAATCTCCGTGCAGCGCAGCGCAGAGTAAAATTCCTTTTGGATATGTCATTACGCACAGCCTTGCCACGCCAGGACATCAAATTCTGCTGCTAAAATTGGGTATTAGCAGATAATTCAGTGAGGCAATCAACTATAACTCACTGAGAAACTTTTATCACATCGCAAAGAGGGAAATGAATTGAGAAAACCTGTTGGACAATGGACATAGGCTATTCACCTTCATAACCCGAAGGGTCGTTGGCACCACAGACGGTCTGTCAATAAGCTCTCTCTGTCCTCACACGAGTGAGTACACTCTATTATGCATGGAGAGAATTACAGCATATTGCATGCCTCGCGCAAACAGCCATTGCGAGACGGGAATCTGATTGGTTTTGATTGACGTAATGCTCAGCATTGCCTGGCCACACCTGTGAATAATTCTGGTGCTTAAGACGGCCCAAATCCCGTTTGCGCAGGCATTTTGGGGGCGCAGATGATTTGGCACGGCTCTAATTTGCGCCTGCGGCAGGTGAAGTGAACGTTTCCGCATCCCCGCCGAGAATTGCATCCCCACCATATTTCGGGGCTGTTCTAACTTAAAAAACAGGGAGGTCACGTCTACCCTAGTCTCGCTAGCCAGCCTCTCTTCCTTTCTGTCAGAGAGTCTGGCGTCGCAGGTTTCCATTGTGGGATTGCGAAAAAAATGCTCTGTTTGGGTTAACTAATCAGCTTCGTCTTGGGCGGTGCTTAACGTTAGTGCCCTTGGAAAATAGTTTCGGGGTGGAACTTGTGTCGGCGGAACATTTAGACGGGAGGAGAGCGCACAGGCATAAAGACAGACTGTTAGACTGTTAGACAGCAAATGTTCTAAACATATTCTCTGGATATCTTTACAACCATCCACCGAAAGTGCCGAGCAGGCCTTCTTTATTGCACAATCCATATCTTCTTCAAAACTTGCCATTTTCAGCATGTAGCAACGAGTTAGCCCATAGATTTCTGCCGTTAGCTTTCTACGCTAGCTAGTTAGCGTTGTTCGGCGGCCGGGAGCATTACAGCGACACACATGCCATGGGAGCGGAAGCCGCTCTGATTGACATATGGTCGGAGCCAATGACAGAGCGTGACAGAGCTTGCAAGCGGGGGAGCGGATATCCTGCTGCCACCGAAACAGCCGCTCGAATGGGAGAGCAGCTTTAGAGCAAGGGAGGGCTGATCCCCGTGCCTGTTTCCGCGACGCCAGACTCTCTGACAGAAAGGAAGAGAGGCTGGCTAGCGAGACTACGTCTACCCAGACAACTATATCACCAAAAATTACAGGGTTTTTGGATGGTAGAATGTCTCCCTCTAGTGATGACTTTAACGCGAATGTAAGAAATATCCATCAGATGGACCAGTGGGGTACAAGGGTTAAACAGTTACATTTCTGTATACATCATTACAATATGCTCCCGTGAGGTGGGGATGCGTTTAGCTGCTGCCGGGCGGGGGTGCAAAACTCGGCATAACACCTGGACACTGGTGCAAGACGGACTGCTATCTTCCCTGCCGGCACGTGCAAACAGGTGCACAAGCGCAAATAGGGGATATCGCCTGTACCAAGACCCCAGGGTGCTTTGGGCGTGTTCCCTCACCTAGACAGACATACCCTCTCAGGGTATATCAGGATAGCTCCTCAACCATAAGGCCTATATGCAGGTATGTCTGGCCATGTCTGAAAGATAAGAAGCTATGACATATGAATCGAATGTAAGTAAACCTACATCTATTACCATTTCAGAGTAAATGGAGATGCAATAAAGGAAAAATAAATCATCTAAATTTAAAAGGCAATATCACCATTATAACCAAGATGCCACAGATAATAATGCTGCTGCATGTATTGTCATACTCCTTGACTACAGCTGTACTACAAAATACACCAACATGCATCATTTATTATGTAATTCTATCAATATATATTCGGGCGCCATGCCTGTTTTGGCAATATTTACATTTAGATGTTGACTGTTTAATTGAATTGTTAATTGTTAAAAACATTGAAATAGTTATAAAAACATTGAAATAGTTATAAAAGCAATTCAAGATTCAAGATTTTTATTGTCACTCCGTAGTACAAGTATCACGTGTGAAATTCTTGTGCTGTAGGCTCCATTACAACATAGTGCAAATAACAGTATAACAGTAGAAAAACAGGGCATATAGATGCAGTAAAACAAGAGAAAAAACAAGCAATAACAGTAAACTTTTCCTTTTCTTTTCTAGCGTAGACACATTAAAACATGATTAAACATTCTGTTTGCACAGGTGCAAATAACATAGGCATAATTATCATATGTAATGGTAGCAGCTACTACATGATTGTTTATTTGTGTGTGTTAAGGAGTCTCGTGGCCTGCGGGAAGAAACTGTCCCTCAAGCGATTTGTGCGTGCTTTTGGGACCCTGTATCTCCTCCCTGAGGGTAACAGGGAGAACAGGCTGTTGTGGGGGTGGTATGTGTCCTTGATGATCTTCAGGGAAGATATTCATATTCATATTTTTTGTTAATTTAATACTGATATCTTATACATTTTAATGATCCAGAACAGTTCATTTGATCACCCCCACAAAGCCAAGTTGAAATTGTAATATTGGAGCGTTGAATCAACACACTGGTTCACTGTCCAGATGGCTGCCTCCTCCCTGTGTGTTGTGTGCTAGGTGGTGATGCTGCGTTCAGTGGGAGACCTGCTGCGCTACATCGATGAAAACCACCTGACTTCCGAGTTCACTGGAACAGTGCAGTACTGCCACAGTGACTGGATCGTCCTTCGCACGGTATCAAACTCACGCTCCATTCAGCCCGTCAGTCAGAGTATGGCAGTTTGTTGACTATGAATAAGTGAAAACTAGCTTTGTGCTAGCTTACCAGTTGTGATTATCTTTGGAAATGAAAATATGTCAATACCAACAGTATGTTACTATGTACTGAACAAGTAACGATCCTGCTGCTAAATACACAGCAAGGCCTAGTACGGTAATGTGGTTTCCAGCCCAGAGACTGTTCAAAAACCACCAAAACGCACATAAAACCACCCAAATAAATGCAGGTCTGGGAACAAGTGGCTCTGTAAACCTGCCCAAGCCCGTTCCCTCCCGCACAATGCACCCCAAACCAGTCCAATCGGGTGGAGAACCCGCCCATCTGGCAACACTGTTACACACAGTCTTGACTCGGAGCGAGTTCAGAGTTCAATGATGACCTCATGTAACATGTTGTGTTGGTCAGATGTGAGAAATACAAATACGCTGCATACAGACACTAAGACAAATTCCTCGTAAAGTGATTCTGATTCTGATTCTGATTCTGAGAAACATTTTTAACACATATATATTGGGTAATTTACTGTAACACATGTGTTGAAATAGTGATAAGACTAAAAGTGTGTAGGATATTAACTCATTCTTTCTGAGAGTGTTCTCAGGAATGTGACTTATTTCTGCAAAAACAAAAGGAATAACAAAATGACTTTTTACACGTCTTTATTTTTTGCACCAAATTATAGAGAGTATAGTATTGATAAGAGTAGCGATAAGTATCGGTATTGATAAGCAGTACCGGTACCGGTGTTACGACACCAGGGGTCACCAGGTGTAACATGAAATAATGGAACCCCTCCTTCCCAGCTCCCAAACACAACCAGCTAATGCAGAGTTTATTGTCACACTTGTGGGGAAATAGCTTCATGGAGGGCACACAGGCCAAAACAATAA
>NC_139641.1:3323101-3335601 GCF_964638095.1 Poromitra crassiceps
ATTGACGTATATATCTCCATCGACTCAACAGTGTCGTCTCGTTTAGCCGTTTGCTAGCTAGCCGCCCTTTTAACGGCACGTAAAAGCTTCAAAACTCGTAAAAGTGGTCCTCGTGTGTGAAGATGATATTACTAAACACTGGTTCGCGTTTGATTAAGCCAGCGTTGCCCAGAGAGATTATTAGAAGCATTGCGCCAAAAACCCATTCAAAAGTCCCATAGGCGAAAACAGTGAAGAACCAGGAGTGTTAGCATCGATGATTTCCGGACTCGTTCCTGCGGCTCTCTATTAAAGTTCAAGTGGAAGAAAGTGAATTTGAGGGGAAATGGATTTCATACGGCCCTGCTGCATCTGTGTTTCTCTGTGCAGCATAAATGTACATCGATGTGTATTGTGTACAGCATAAGATGGTTTCTAGTTGCGTTAAATGAGTATGACTTTGAGGTGTTGTTTCAGGATGATATCCGCAGTGTGCTGAAGGAAGGGCGCCTGCTGCTGGCCAACCTGGAAACTGCAAAAGCCTCCAAGAGAGGTGGAGTCGAGGAGAGAGACATACAAGCAGACACGAACACTGTCCAGAGGTAGGGGGCAGCAGAGAGACAGAGAGAGAGAGAGAGGGGGAGAGAGAGTTGTTTTGGTTATGTTTAGCTTTTGTACAGCACTTGGGTCAATGGCTGTCTTAAATTTGACTTGTGACAGTTTCTATTGATCTTATTATAGTCTCTTAGAACAGACGAGTTGGCTTCCGCAATTTTCAAATGCTTCCGCCATACAGTCTGTACTTCGTGGGGGAGAATCATGCACCAACCGGAATGGGAAGTAGAAAGGCGGGTTTTCCGCTCATTAGTCCAATCAGAATCGCAGAAAGGCGGGTCTTCCGCTCATTAGTCCAATCAGAATCCAATATGCCGCATTTTTCGTGGACACACGTGTCGTGATTGGTCGGATTCCGTCAAACTTCTTTCCTGTCTGAAGGTTTTTTTCCCAACTTCCTTGTGCATGTTCTGGGGGTGTAACGTACAGACTGTGTATAGCTGCATTCGCCGGATTTAGATGAGACAGTCTGTTTTAAGAGACTAATCTTATTAAACCAGGGGTGCCCACACTTTTTCAGCTTGGGAGCTACTTTTAAAATGACCAAGTCAAAGTGATCTACCAAACATATTTATTTATATATATATATCGTGCATTCCTTTATAACTGGGGACTGGTAATCTTACGACTTCAAAGGTCATGAGCTGGGCGGTGACGTCATCAGAGCTGGTATGTCCCATTCCAAACTCGTAGGAGTCTCAGCAGCCCCAACCTCAAAAATCCAAGATGGCTGCGCCGCGCAACAACAGTAGTAGTATAATCGTAGTAATGTTGTTTAGCACTTCTGTTTTGTTTGTGTCTCATTAAATCAGCTGTACACACAGCACTGCCTAACTTCTATCTGTGTGGACATGAGGCTGCAGTGTTTGTATGCGCAAATTGCCGCGAAATGCCATGTTGTCAATTTTATTGCTAACAATGGCTAACAATGGCTAGCCTGGCTAGCGACTGGATCTGACCAATGAACAGTGAACTTCCCAGCTCAAGTTTTCTGCAAATGGAACGCTAACAAAACGGATGTGATGTCATTTAGCCTCCACATCCCAGTTATTTTGCGATAAAGGAACGCACCAATACACTGAGTATACAGTGGAAAACAGTGGAACAGTGGAAAAACAGTGGAAACAGTGGAAAAACAGTGGAAACAGTGGAAAAACAGTAAAAAAAAAAAAAAAAAAAAAAAATCCCCTCAATGCCATGCGATCGACCACACTACCTTCGCGATCGACCGGTCGATCGCGATCGACATATTGGGCACCCCTGTATTAAACCTTTATTCAAACAGGCAGCTCATTTTCCAACAAAAACTTACTTCCTGTACAATGACAGCAACAAACATCTAGAGAGGAAGGATACACACCAACAGTGTTCATAGCTGAATCCTTCCTTCTAGAACCTGTTTTCAGATCAGTTAGTCAAGTCAAGTTTATTTGTACAGTATAGCCCTAATTCACAAGCATGTCTCAGAGGACTTCACAGAGAATATGTCTAGCTAAATCTAGCTGACACAACAATATCAGCAATTACAGTAGTATTATAGCCGCAAGCGGCAATACCAGGGGTTCAAGCCTCCCAGCAAGCAAACTGACGTCATGATAACGTTGTGATGACGTCTTTCAGTGACGTTCAGGACGTGGCCAAATCACAGCTGGTTTGGAGATGATTTAGACGTCTACGCGGGAACGTCAAGCTGACGTCGAAATATGACCGTTACCATGAATGGGCATGTTCACTTATTCTGCTAGGTACACAGTGTATATTCAGCAACTTTATACATAAAGCTATAATTATGTCCAGATTAACAATTTATGCTACATTTTCAAAAACTATAACACTGCCCTGAGTGGGATTTGAACTCGGGATCTACAACTTACCAGCCACGTATTACGCTATCTGTTTGCTGAAATAACTTGCTGTACGTTGGAGTAATATAGCCTACTGTTTCAAAACATGGACCATTTGTTCTTTTTATACCGGTATAACATCAATGGAGTCGGGACAGTTTTAATAAAAACGAAAGCTAATTTAATTCAAACCTTAATCTGGAAGAATCATTGAGGGTTCCTTCAAAATTTACAACTGTCACCACCAGCCTATAATGTTTGTTTATCCAGTGCTCCTGCACACGCAGGCTATACATGTTGTATATTAGAAGCTTCTTCTTTACCTTGATAATGACCAGAACGGGTTTGATGAACTGAAACTTTATTTTCTCCAACGTAGCTGCAGCATGAAGAGATAAACAGTGGACCGCATGTCCATCTTGCAAACACAATACACTCTAGCGAGGTTAAGCTAGTTCACTGCATAAGGCAGACACATCCGTCTTGGAGTTTCAAAGTAAAAGCGCCTATGCATGAAACAGGAAACGAACATGAAATAATCCGTGCATGACAAGTAAAGCATAAATGAAATTATCATTACCAGATTTCTTAATACATGTCGCATTTGTAGTAAATATATTAACTGTAAATACTGTAAATATCACATATTTTAGCTATGATGAGAAACTATAATCTTTTGACTATTTATTGATATTTATTAGGGGTCCAAGCACGAAGTGCGTGGATCCCTATTGTATCTGTTCCGATTTTTTTTTTTTTTCTTCTTCTCCGGTAAAACTGTATGTACAGCAGAAACTGTAATGCTCAGCGTAGCCAGACTGGGCACATAGATTGTAAATGTGCCTCACTACTCAGAAACAAAAAATTACCCATATCGGCCAGATGGTGGCGCTATAACAGACCATTTCGCGTTATGGTCCATATCTTCTGAACCGTGTGTCCTATACTCAAAATTTCACTTCTCAGGGATTCCTTGGATCAATACGCATCTATCCATATAGGCCCCGCCCATTTGCGTGTGCCTAGATTTTCCGCCATTTTGAATTTTATCAAAAACCTACTTTTGCGAACTCCTCCTAGACCGTTTGGCCAAATCACAAGGGGATTTTTCTGGGACTTCTATGGACTACCCCGACCTAAAGTTATTAAAGGATTTTGGATACGTGAAACCGTTTTGAAATGATAAATGTCTAAACTTTTGTATATTTGCTTTTGTTCTTTTCCTACCCTAAAAGTGTGTGGATCTCAGAAACCATACACCCCCCATCACCCAAACTTTCCACACAGGTTCACGACATCACCCACTACTCAGAGTAAAAAAATTACACCAATCCACCAGACGGTGGCGCTATAACAGCCAATTTCACGTTTGTCGGTCCATAACTTCTGAACTGCGAGCTGTAGAATCAAAATTCCACATCTACTGGTTTCCCTGGAGCATCATGTATCTAACCCACTAGGCCACGCCCATTTCTGTGTGGTTGATTTTCCGCCATTTTGAATTTGATCAAAAACCTACTTTTGCGAGCTCCTCCTAGACCGTTTGGCCAAATCACACAAAACTTTTTCTGGGTCATCTATGGACTACCCCGACCTAAGGTTATTAAAGGGTTTTGGATACGTGAAACCGTTTTGAAATGATAAATCTCGAAACTTTTAATGAAACACACGCCAACACTAAATTGCCCACAACTCATTAACCGGTCAATTACAACTACTGCTGCTACTACTGCTACCACTCCCACTACTACCAACACTACTACTACTACTATTACTACTTCTGCTACTATTACTACTACTACTACTACTACTACTACTACTACTACTGGAAGTTGGAATGTAGCATTTTGGGTGGGGTTAATGTGTTTTGGGGTTCTGCATCTGCTGTAACATAATACACAGTTGGTTTAGATGTCACACAGTAATGCCCGATCCACAAAGACTTGACACCCACGTTTGAATAAAAACAAGTTTATGCCATAATAAGGTTACATCCGTGCCTCGTCATTGCTGTGGAAGGATGGTGTAGGGGTAAAGTAGCAGACCCCAAAGCTGGAGGTCCTGGGTTCAAACCACGGCCAGGTAACTGTTTTATTTTTTGAAAATGTAGAATAAAGGTTAATCTGGATATAATTATGTATAACGCTGCTGAATACACACTGTGTACATAGCAGAATAACTGAATATGCCTATTCATGGTAATGTCATATTTCGACGTCATCTTGACATTCCTGTGTAGATGTCTAAATGATCCTCAAATCGGCTGTGATTTGGCCTAGTCCTGGACGTCACTGAAAGATGATATCAGAACATCATCATGATGTAATTGTGTTTGCTGGGAGCCTTCTTTCAGATGAGAGAGGAAAAACATTCCAATACATTATTGTGTCTTCACATGTGAAAGGTCCAAAAAGAGAATTCAATCTGAATTATCCTTGTCACTCATGTGCTCATTGTAACAGCACAACCCACACCAATTAGTTCAAACACCTCCATTCAGGGCATACTTTTAATGTAAAGTGGTGCATTATGTGTGTAATACAAAAATGTCCTTAATGGTAAATGGACTGCATGACAAGCTGCCATGCAGGGTGCTGGCTATAGTCACCAAAAGCAATTTCAGGGATAAACCCCATCAACCTTCTGTAGTGGACGCCACTACGCCCTATGGTTTGATGTGTGTGTGGGAAAGACACAATGACAACTGAAAATTCTGATTTCAGAACACAAAAGCTCCATCATGAGACAAGAACTAACCTCTCCTGTTGCAAAACACGTTCTTGAACACAGCCACGCAATCTCCAGCTAACATTTCCAAGATATTGAAAAAGTTCATGAAACACCGCAAAATAAGGAGGCAGCATGTGGGGTTTTAATTACTGTTACTGACTTACCTGTCTGAAGTTGAAAGTTTTTCATCCCACGTGGGGTTTGAACTTTGAGCAGCAATGGTCTTTAGTTAGCATAAGTCATGTGCTTTACCAAGTGAACTATCCAGACTGTTGTATTTAACTTTGTAGACCATATTATATGTATCTGCAGAGCCAGAGAAGTACTTGTCGTATTGACAGTATGTTCTACCCAAATACCACTTTCTGTCCAGATACTTAAAGGGATATTGTACACAAAAACTGCTTTCTATCCAAGTACTACTTCAAGTTTCAAGACATCACCCACTACTCAGAGGAAAAAAATTACACCAATCTACCAGATGGTGGCGCTATAACAGCCAACCACCACTACTACTGCTGCTGCTGCTACTACTACTACTACTATTGGCTACTAGTGGCGGCTGTGGCTCAGGAGGTAGAGTGGGTTGTCCACTAATTAGAAGGTTGGTGGTTCGTTCCCCGGCTCCTCCAGTCCGCACGTCGAAGTGTCCTTGGGCAAGACACTGAATCCCAAATTGCGCCCGATGGCTGTGCCAGCGCCCTGCGTGGCAGCTGGCCGCCTTCGGTGTGTGAATGGGTGAATGTAGGCACATTGTAAAGCGCTTTGGATAAAAGCGCTATATAAATGCAGTCCATTTACCATTTACCATTTACTATTCTTAGTACTTCTGCTGCTACTACTGCTACCACTCCCACTACTACCAACACTATTACTACTACTGCTACTACTACTACTACTAGTACTGCTTGGAAACCGTCAGGTCACCGGATCTCAACCAAACTTTGTTTACTTGTGCATATACCAAGTCTGAATAAATGTGCACTATCTGACATATACCCCCCAAGTCACCGGAAGCTTGGACCCCGCATCGCCGCTTGCGGCTATATTTCTATTTATTACTATTAATTGCCTTATTTAATTACTCAAATCAAACAATTCACAACAATACAAGACACGAATATAGCCTATACCGTAGGGTTATGGCAGAAACTTGTTTTTTATTTAAAACGTTGGCGTCAAGTCTTTGTGGATCGGACATCACAGTGTAACCGTCTACAATCTGTGTAAGAAGAACCCCGAAACACATTAACGCCGCCCAATGCTACATTCCAACTTCCAACTCAAATGTATAGTTTACGCCTCGCAGTGTATTTTTCTGTCTTTCAAAACAATCTAGCAACAAGATATGCAAGTGAGACAATTGCAGGATTCCCCCGCAATTCATCTCCTCGTAGTCCCGCCTCCACGAATAAACTGTTTGTTCATCATCAGCGCAGATTGTCCACATGCAAGTGCTGATCACTCAGATTTTGGATAAATAAATAGCCCAGGCTGAGAAATATGTGATTGATTGCAACCATTTCGTTATCCTCGTGGATATTTCAGTGGTGAGTGAAATTAGTTGGATGGTGATACAGTGATAATCTGGGCCAGATCTGACTCATCATGATATGACTTGAGCTGGCCCCGATTGGGCTCTCTCGATTCGTCCGGGTCCGTCCTTGCTTGAATATCTGTATCTTGAATAAGTGTATCTGTATCTGTCATCCAGGTCAACAGTTGACCTGGATGGATCGACCTCTTCTAAAAAAGTGTAGTCACCTTTAGATGTATTAGCCCAGGTCAACTGCTGACCTCCAGGTGCGTATGAGCAAAGTCAGCAATAGAAAAACAGGGAAGGGTGATAGTGATGATGTCACAACGCCCTAAAATGGCCTGCGAAGGCCTAAAAACAAAAATATCGCCGTAGTCCCCGCTGTGGGTGGATTATTATTTTTTTCTTCCCTGGAGAATCTAATAACAACCAATATCTGTCATTCGGCCAAATTTCAGGTCTCACGGGAATTTGCGTCGCGGCTGATGAGGAAAAAGAAAAAAATTCTAATGAAAAATCAAAATCTGAGCAAAAACAATAGGGGTTCGTCCCTTCGGGGCTTGAACCCCTAATAATGTTAACAACAGTAGCAGAATCTGTTTTTAAGTGAATGTAGTACTTGTACACAACCACACAACTCATTTTTGATTTGTGTGTGTGTGTGTGTGTGTGTGTGTGTGTGTGTGTGTGTGTGTGTGTGTGTGCGTGCGTGCGTGCGTGTGTGTGTGTGTGTGTGTGCAGGCTCGTGGCCCAGCTCAGAGACATGGAGGAGGCATTCGATGGCTTCTTTGAGAAACACCACCTGAAGCTGCACCAGTACCTGCAGCTGATCCGCTATGAGCTCAACTTCCAGCAGGTGTGTCTCTCTCTCTCTCTCTCTCTCTCTCTCTCTCTCTCTCTCTCTCTCGCTCTCTCTCTCTCACTCTCTCTCTCTCTCTCACTCTCTCACATTAGAAGTTACATCGCTGTGATGACTTACTGTGTGTGTGTGTGTGTGTGTGTGTGTGTGTGTGTGTGTGTGTGTGCGTGTGCGTGTGCGTGTGTGTGTATAGATGGACGAGGTGTTGGAGATGCTCTCTGCACAGGAGAAAGACGTGCTCTCGATGGGAAACACTGTGCTGCAAACTGAACAACACCTCAAAGACCTGGAGATACTGGACGAGCAAGCACAGGTCTCACACACACACACATACACGCATACGCACACACACACACACACACACACGCACACGCACACACTAGGGCATTCACAGACTAGTCGACTAGTAAAACCACTAGTCGACACTGTGCTTAGTAGTCGACTAGTCCTTAAAAAAAAAATATATATATATATATATATATATATATATATATATATATATATATATATATTATCTTTAAGAAAGAACATGATGTATTTACATGACATACATGGACTATCATATCCTATATCCCATATCCCCCACAAAGAACATCAAAACACAACAAAACAAAACAAGAAAACTGCATAAGATACACAATAATCCAAGAACAAACAAGACTATTGGACAAACAACCAAACAAAAACAATGCATTCAAAGTAAATACATAGATCTTGCCCTGTTGGCAGCTAGGAAATGCATAGCTTTAAATTGGAAAGCATCCAATCCCCCAGCTGTAGTTCACTGGTGGAATGAACTCTCAAGCTACCATACGTTGGATAACATTTACTACAAGAGCAAAGGCAGATTCTTAGACATCCCCAAAATATGGCAACCACATACAGAGTTTGACTTTAAGAACTTTTTACCCCAGTGTCATTAGGCTTATCAGGATAGGAGCTGAATGCATTGTTTTTGTTTGGTTGTTTGTCCAATAGTCTTGTTTGTTCTTGGATTATTGTGTATCTTATGCAGTTTTCTTGTTTTGTTTTGTTGTGTTTTGATGTTCTTTGTGGGGGATATGGGATATAGGATATGATAGTCCATGTATGTCGTGTAAATACCTCATGTTCTTTCTTAAAGATTAAAAAAAAAAAACGACTAGTCGACTAGTCGACTACCTTTAGGGACGACTAGTCGACTAGTAAAATTCACTAGTCGTGAAACCATTTTCAAGTTACCATTTTCTCCCCAATTGTATTTGGCAAATCTCCCCTGCTGTGCGGGTTGTTGCTCCGCCCCCTCTGCCGATCTGGGGAGAGCTGTAGACTAGAACATGCTTCCTCTGATACATCTACAGTCGCCAGCCACTTCTTTTCACCTGACAGCAATAATATGCAGAAATATTCAAATAGAACAGGAAAATATCATTTTTACTGCATACAAAAACTGTAACGTTATGGGTTTTGCCAAAAACGGCAGAGTATTAGCATAAAGTGGCATGTCTTTAAACCCCATTGCTTTGTTTTATTGGTTCTGATTGCTTCTTTAATTCAAATAAATAAATAAATACCATCAATATTTCATGGTCATTTCAAACTTCATTACAAAATAGAAAATTAAACACTGGTCTACGAATATGACAAGATTAAATTTAGGGTCGCATCTATTGCAAAATTATTGTTATTTATTCCCCCTTTTGTGACAGGGAAACCAAAAAAATCTTCATCATAAATAAATAACTGAACAATAGAAAAACAAATAAATAAACAGAAATATAATACCAAATAAACTCCCCCTACCCCCTTTAAATAACTAAACTGTTAACTGAACGTATAGTGATGGTTTTCTCTTTTACACAGTCCGTGTGTGTGTGTGTGTGTGTGTATGTATGTATGTGCGTGCCTGTGTGTGTGTGTGTGTGTGTGTGTGTGTGCGTGCCTGTGTGTGTGTGTGTGTGTGTGTGTGTGTGTGTGCATGTCCGTGCGTGTGTTTGTGCACACGTGCGTGTGTGTGTCTTATCAGGAGGAGATGTCTCGTGCCCAGATGGTGATCTTGCACGGTCACCAGTTAGCGGCTAACCATCACTACGCCGCGGCGCTCATCGTGCAACGCTGCAACGAGCTACGACATCACTGTGATGTCATCACCACCGCCGTGCGCGCCAAACGGGCCTCGCTCACCCGAGCACACGACCTGCTGCTCCGCCTGGAAGAGGTAGAAGCTCACACACACACACACACACACACGCACGCACACACGCACGCACGCACGCACACACACACACACACACACACACACATACACACGCACGCACACATACACACACACACACACAGCCTTGTCTCTCTGTTTAAACAAGCTTATCCACCTTGTTTTTGAATGCCTCACTGTAAAAAATAATTGTGGGAACAAGGTCCGGTTTAACGTGACTTATTGTTGCAGCTTGTCATTTCCTTTGTTACACTCGGCTGCAGACCTGAATTATAAACCGGAAGCTGGAGTCCGTTATAAAAGTTATAAATATAGTCACGTTATAAACAACTAACCAACGCTGCGGGTCCGTATGGAAACAGTGTTACTCGAAATGGTTAAAAGTTAAATCAATTTGGTCGTTCAGTGGCATTTTACTGCCATGTAAAGTAACTATTACGCTAGCCGCTAGCATTAGCCACAGTAGCCGACTACCCACAATGCATTACGTTATCCCAGCACCCGAACGACACGGCTGTAGAGCAGAATGGCTCTGCTGTAAAATCCTCATAGACGTTTTCTTTGTCAAGTTAAAACAGTGTAAAAATCACACCGGAAGCGGAAGAAGCACCCATCAGGCATCATGGC
This sequence comes from Poromitra crassiceps, assembly GCF_964638095.1. Taxonomy (NCBI): domain Eukaryota; kingdom Metazoa; phylum Chordata; class Actinopteri; order Beryciformes; family Melamphaidae; genus Poromitra; species Poromitra crassiceps. The sequence continues at coordinate 3,333,487 of NC_139641.1, forward strand.
AGCTAGAAATAAGGTGGATGTAAATGTAAATGTATACCCTTACCAACGGACATGTTTATCTATAATTTTAGCTAATTCTGTATGAAAGAGATTCCATGCATGATCAACAAAAGGTATTAATGAAAGCTGTCCTGATTTATGGCAATTAAGTCTTGAGTAAAAAGTTCAGTATTATTATTTTGACATTGTCTTACCTTGATGGACTTTGGTGTTAGACGAGGTACTTTCATCTTCCAGACACAGAAAACTAAAACACTAAAACAGTCACATTGTATTATTCTGTCAGAGTGAGTGACCAGAATCCAATCTAGCAGGGACTTAGATCTGTGATCAACTCTGGTACTGAATGATCTCTTATGAGTTGAGGTTAGGTTCATACTGCCAAATAGATTTCAGTCATTGCGAGATGAACAATCTAGCCAATTGCTGTTAACCCATTGATACCTGATGCAGCATTTGTGTGTGTATCCCTTTAAAGTCGAAGTGAACCGGAACGGAATGCACCAGCGCGAGCGTCGGACACTGAAAACGAATTGAGAGGCGGACCATATACGTGTCGATGATTTGATTTGACAATTCTGAGGACTGGCTTTGGCATTGGCCAATCCTGGCGTGTTCCACCCCCAAATCGAGTGGGATTCAGCCTGTTGTCGTGCTACGCGAGTGGGATCCGCAGAGTACCAGGGAGCCAGCTGCTTCGTGCGGAGCGAGCGGACAATCCGATCCATAGGTGCTGCCCGCCCGCCTGGAATCTCCGAGAGACGACCCCTGACAGCCAGGGAGGGTGTCAGGCTCAGAGGCGCGCGCCATTATTGTTAAAAATGTAAATAATATTCCTGGAATGCGTGTTTTAACGAGCCAGTTACATTTCTTTGCATTCTTAGACATTACCATTTGATTTAGTTTGCATAATTGTTCAAGTTAGTAGTTAGTTTATGGGCTAGAAACTCTGCCAGATGACAGGCACTAGGCGCCATTTTCCCCTTCATTTGGAAGAGAAAATTATCCAGAAATTAAGATTTGATTGACAGCTGCATGTCATGAAATGATTGGTTGAAATGGGGTAGAAATTTGATAGTACTGGGTGACGTCAGCAAACTGTAAATTACTGTTATCAATGAAATCTTGAAAAATGAACTTTTGATGTGAAAAAGTGTGAAAAACTAAAGAAATTAGATTGTTGTGATTTGTTTTGCATACATTATTAAATAGGTGCACTGCATACCCAGGTATTTGAACTAAAAGAAAAGAAAAGTAATTCTTGGGTTCAGCTCGACTTTAAGACCGCGAAACCAAATGCTGCATCAGGTATCAATGGGTTAAAGGGATACGATACGCCAACTTTTTGGGAGTTTCTCCCTTTTGCCATATCGCCCATACATAAGGAAGATACACAATGCGTTTCCCGTCACTCTCCGTACAGTATACAGTGAGCTACAGTCGTCAAGTTAGTTAGTATCGCCTATGAATTGGGGTAAACGGTACAGCCGTTCAAAGTCACCAAAAACACATTTCTAACGATGTGCGTCGAAACGTTAGTCATGCACAGCGTCTTCATCAGAGTCAAAACTCTGGGTTTTGACTCTGATGAAGACGCTGTGCGTCAAAACGTTAGTCACGCACAGCGTCTTCATCAGAGTCAAAACTCTGGGTTTTGACTCTGATGAAGACGCTGCGCTGAACGTTAGTCACTGCACCTTATTAAAATCACTTTCCAGTGAATTGAGTGCTCCAGGATCTTCCTTCTTATACCATCCTGTTCTGAGAGCACCGACCTACTGCGGAGGGGCTGACGCGCAAGAGACTCCTTTTACACAGCTCTATGTACATGTTGTGATTCGGGTACTCGCCACGATGAAATATTAATCCAAAATGCAGAGAAACGCTCTTTTTTTTAAGGTAAATAGATAGCCGGAACTACTTTCTAAACATGGCCGCCAGGCATACAGCGGAAGCGCTGTGTACAGGCAAACAAGGAAGTAACTTGGTGTGGGGATTTACTATGAAAATGACGTTTCACGTAACTATGGATTAATATTTCCTCACGTGCGTAAAACCTACATTTTATTTTTAACAGACCGCATTAGAAAGGAAGTGGATGCAGGCAACTTCTGT
>NC_139641.1:3340601-3553101 GCF_964638095.1 Poromitra crassiceps
ACTCCTCCCATTGATTTGCAGACTGATCTGAGCTGACATCTGCAATGGTCCTGAACAAATCGTGTGGTATTGGGATCAAGAATGAAGACTGCCAGTCAGGCGCGGCTCCAGTATTGGGCCTGGCGGGCCTAGGCCCACCCACTTTTTCCCCAGGCCCAATCAGATTTTTTTTTTTTTTTTTTTAATATATATATATATATGTTTTTTTAATTAATTAATTTTTAAAACGAACATTTGAATACAAAATAAACACACAAAAACGTTTCCTGACTCTTTCTAACAATAAAAGAAAAATAAAACTGTTATATTAGACTTCAAGTACTGACGGGAGTTAAATTTGGCGCTTCAGTTGTTGTTGTAATGTACAGTGTAGCTAAAAAAGGTCAAAAAAAGCCCTCAAATCATTAATTTAAATGAGATATTCCTCTAAATATCGCTAAAAATGTAAAAAAAAAGACCTCAAAGGGTGCCGCCAAATCGGGTGCCGCCAAGATGGGCCCAGCCTACATTTGTTGAGCCCACCCAAAACTGAAATCCTGGAGCCGCCCCTGCTGCCAGTAGCAAATCAGAGCCGAGTTTACATTGAAATTAGGTTGAGGGAGTTGATACTAGTTGTTTGTGTTGTTTTGATTTCTTTCTTTCTTTCTTTCTTTCTTTCTTTCTTTCTTTCTTTCTTTCTTTCTTTCTTTCTTTCTTTCTTTCTTTCTTTCACACACATCTTCTCTCTCTCCTTCCAAGTCCCAAATTGGCATGGTCACGGAGAAGCTGAGCTCGGTCCAGGCTATGATCAGGAACAGAGAGCAGTGTCTGCGGAAGCTGGCGGACATCCAGATCCGACCCATCCAGCTGGTAGCGCCCCGGCCAGAACCTGACCAGAACTCACTGCGCTGCAAGTCCCCCCTCTTCTCCCCTAAACATGGTACGGCCCTCTCAAACCCACCCTTTCTTCTGCCATGTCCTTTCAAATCCTCTCTTCTCTTCTAAACTTGGTGCAAATCTCTTTCTCATGAAAAGCATCTGATCTCACTGTCGTCTGCTCCCATGGTCTTACATTTATTTATATCCTAAAACTCATGTTTACGCTCAGCTGGTCAACATACTGCAAAACATGTCTTAACAACTCTGATTTTCATGTTCAGTCTTCAAACATTGTTTTCCAAATTCTACCAATAGGGAACGTTTTACTTGCTTTCAATGCATTTCTTTTCTTTTTTTTTTAGAAACAATGTCTTGAGATTACTCCACAAGTATCAAGATAATGTCACATGATTTAAAGTCGAGCTGAACCCAAGAATGACTTTTCTTTTCTTTTAGTTCAAATACCTGGGTATGCAGTGCACCTATTTAATAATGTATGCAAAACAAATCACAACAATCTAATTTCTTTAGTTTTTCACACTTTTTCACATCAAAAGTTCGTTTTTCAAGATTTCATTGATAACAGTAATTTACAGTTTGCTGACGTCACCTAGTACTATCAAATGTCTACCCCATTTCAACCAATCATATCACGACATGCAGCTGTCAATCAAATCTTCATTTCTGGATCATTTTCTCTTCCAAATGAAGTAGAAAATGGCACCTAGTGCCTGGCATCTGGCAGAATTCATATCCCATAAACTAACTACTAACTTGGCCAATTGTTAGAAACATGAACAAAAAACAAAAACTATAATCTCTAAGAATGCAAAGAAATGTAACTGGCTCGTTAAAACGCGCATTCCAGGGATATCGTATCGTTACAGCAACGATAATGGCGCGCGCATCCGAGAGCTTGGTTGTCAGGGGTCGCACCTCGGAGATTCCAGGCTGATGTGCTCCACTCTCCGCTCGGCAACACGAAGGCAGCTGACTGCCTGCGGGTCGCTGAGCTCCGCTCCTCTCGTCAAAAGGCTCTTCCCGAGGGGAGCGCCACAACACACTGAATCCCACTCGATTTGGAGGCGGAACACGCCAGGATTGGCCAAAGCCCAATCCAGTCCCCAGAATTGTCAAATAAAATCATCGACATGATACTATGACCCGCCTCTCAACCTGTCATGTTAGACAAACTATGTTTTCAGTCTGAAACGGACTCATTATGCACGTGACGAACAGGTTCAGTTCGACTTTAAATAAAATGTAATGCATGAAATTATTTCACCAGACTGGCAGATTTTTATTCACTTCTTGGGCTTTTACAGTGTAGAATTTTAGAAACATTGTTCTCATAAGGACCATGCGTCTGCATGTGCGTGTGTTTGACTCTGACTCTGTGTGTGTGTGTGTGTGTGTGTGTGTGTGTGTGTGTGTGCGCGTGTGTTTGACTCTGTCTACAGGTGTAGATTTTAATGTCCTGAACTCCAAGTTCTCTTTTGACCTGCTACCTGGCAAGAAATCCTCCAGGAGGAACACCGGCCAACGCAAGGTGTGTGTGTGTATGTGTGTGTGTGTGTGTGTGTGTGTGTGTGTGTGTGTGTGTGTGTGTGTGTGTGTGTGTGTGTGTGTGCATGCGTGTATGGGAGAGTAGAGATAGATGGTGAGAGAGAGTGAGGGAGAGTAGAGAGAGAGAGAGAGACAATGGCAGCTGACCAATAGAGGGCAATAGTGCGCCACCCTCCTTTTTGAGGGTGACATCATTGACCATATATGGACGAAAAGTGGAGCCGACCTAGCACATGGCTAGTGTTTTGTTTACAGCCGTGGGTCCTTTGGGGGATCTACGATAGGCGACTAAGAATGTGCCTGACGAAAAATGTAGCTTAAAATACATTCATAGACTAGAGAACGTAATTAATATTATTTTTCCTCATTAATGATACATCGTTTCAACCCGCCCGCAACCCATCCGCTATTAACACGTTGACTGCCAATGACGAGATATCTCGTCTTACAGAATCCAACCGTTGAGTGCCAAAGACGAGATATCTCGTCTTAAAAAAAAAAAAAAAAAAAATTTGACGGTCGGGCGTGGATCAACGCTCCCCCCGTCTCCTATAAAAATATTGGAGTCAGCGAACGTGTACAACCCATTCCACGGACCCACTAAGTGGCGACAGTGCTCTCCACACTAGGAAAAGCAGAGCCAAAACTGTAGGGTAACGCGTGAGGAAACCATTCTCTACTGTAAAATGGATTGGCGAAAACGCTTTCACTTTCGCGCATTATCGCGCTGGGAGCTGGCGGTGGGGGATTCCAAAAATAGACTGGGTGGAAAACACAGTTTGAAACACGCAGCATAAAGCCTAGAATCGCACAAAGCTTCATCAAAGCTCTCAAACCCAAGAAACAAGTGAGCCATATCCACACTCGCTGCCAGGGAGGGAGGCTGCTCAAACTCGCAGCAGCAGCAGCAGAACACTCGCTTGTGACAAACGCAGGCTGAAAGCCACCAGACACGCCCACGGAGGGAGGAGTTTGAAGGAGAGGGCGTTCAGAACTATATTGTTTAGATGTCTGATCTCTCACTGATGCCAAAAATAAATGGTTAAAGTGACTGTTCTGCCTGTTTGATTGAATTTCACAAAACTGCGATTATCTCAGCTTTCACTCTCAGACGCTGAAACCATGCTGTACTCAACGGCTAATATCTACATAACTACTAACTCTACAAACTAACTCTTTTAGACAGAGAAAGCACACATTCTATTAGTACTTTTGTGAACTTTGTGTTCACAAACTCCAAGCAGAAAATAATCCTCGGCTCTTGTAAAATGAGCCAGAATCCTCAAAAAAACCCTCTGGCAGAACCTACCTACAGTAAAAAAAAAAAGGCTGGCAGTGAATGTGTTAACTCATTGAGTGCCAATGACGACTATCGTCGTCAATTCAAATAGTAACGTAGAGTGCCAATGACGACTAAAGTCGTCAATTGCGTTTTTTGACGGTGGGACGTGGATCAAAGCCTGATGCATCTCCTGTAAAAATATGGGAGATGTCGAATGTGTATAAGCTATTTTACGGACCCATTAGGTGGCGACAGTGCTCTCCAGATTAGAGAAAGGTGAGGAAAAAACAGAGAAGAAGTCATGGGGAAACGGAAACCGCATCGGTATGCATCGATATGCATGAAGCATAACGTTAGCTGTGCCTGTGAACAGCAGCCAAGCTGCTGCCACAATTGAGCCCCTCCGTCTCCCCTGCGATAGCCCCTCCACATGATTAGTTGCCGACACCAGCGTCTTTCTGAAAAGTTACATTATTCTCAGCTGGAAGCCAGCGACAAAAACGGCAGAACGCTGTGAAAAAGCTGGGTGTACCGTACTTTTCAGTGCAGAGCAAACGCAGCAGAGAGCCACCAGAGACACTCCCACGGAGGAGTGTGCAGTTGAGGGGGGTGGGGCACGCAGGGCAGCATACAACAGTGTTGGTGTTGTGACAGCAGGCTCGATGGACAGATTGCCAAACACAAGCTAGAATATCTGATGCCCACCAGCAGTAAATCAAAACCAGCAAGAAGGTGTAGGGTCTGAGCACACAGGGGCCAGCGCTGCTGGTTGCAGCTAAAAAATATTATTTTGCCAAACAAAATTCCTTTGTTTTCGCTGTTTTATTGAAGGAAATTATTTTTGAGGTGTCACTACATCAGAAAATATTAGCTTCAGAGTCAGTGATGTGCTTGAAATGCTTCATTTCACAAAAGACTAATTATCTCAGCTTCTAGTTTGAAACGTCTGTTTTTGGTGAAAACAACCTATCTTCTCTGATAACTAAAGAACGGAAAATGATATCAATAAACTTTTTTTTGCTGATGATACAATAGAGTCTCATCGTTCTTTACGCGTGTTCGGTGTTTACATAGTAATATCACACAATATTCTGTGGGCCTCGAGAAATCACTGAAAACGCTCTGAAAGGGCTGGCACTGGGAGCATCCGTTTTCCAAAAGTGGCTGGCACTCAATGAGTTAATCAGAATGTTTATTTTTATGATCCCACCCGCCCGCGGGCGGGATATTATCCGCGGTCAGCGCGGTTATAACTGCGGCCCGCGCATCACTACTGCACAGTCTCTTTAGTGCAACTTGAAAAACATCGCCCAGCCCGCTCTCGTTCACTTTCACTTTCACTTTGGGCAGTTCTCCCGAGCTGCTCAGACAGCAATGCGTTCTCAATGGGATGTATATATGTGTATTTATGTTGTGTGATTGAAATGCCTGCTACAGTAGTAGCTAGTGTGTGGACTTGCTTGATTTAGGGCTGAAGTGGACGCTAATTCAATAGCTTATTGTCTTTCAGTGGGATCATATCGTGAGCATATGAATACATTTTAATATTGTGACACATTTCAAGGTGTCGGAGGCCACTCTGTCTCACGCCTTCTGGTTCTGCCCTTCATTTGACTGGTACTCTAAGGCCTAAAAAATAACCCTTCAGCCGGAGGCAGAACTCGCCATCTTTGGCTGCTCTGAGTCCTCTCTGGACTTCCCTACAGCTGTGCAACAATATCTGACACAGGGGACAATTGTCGCCAAGAAACTCCTTCTGCAGGAATTGAAGTCTCCCTCTCCACCCTCTTTTCAACTGTGGTCGGCGGGAGTGCTGCACGATTAATCAAATCGCAATCGCGATGTCAGCACGTGCGATTACATAACCGCAAAAGTGTGCGATTACTATTATTTTTTCACGTCTTTTTGAGTGTGTGTGTAAACAGCCGTGTGATCAGTGAGAACGCCAGTAAAATAAGGAGAGAGCTGCAGGTGCTTATGCAGAACTAGTGCACGATTAAGTGCACAGTGGGTAATGACCCGCTGTGATGAAGAATATAGCGAGATTAACAAGGTTGATGGCAGCAAAACACTGTCGCAGCTGCCAGCACTGGCAGCAGCACCTCCAGGCCAGAGCCATATAGATACAAGAGTCCCGACATTCCAATGGACCAGTTTTTTACTCTCAAGAGTTCCATGAAGTAAGCTCCTGGATTAAGCAGCACTGTCGAGTTGCAGCAAAATAGACAGTTTGTGTTGTACTCTGAAAGGGTTTTTCCCCCCTTGAATCAAATTGTACATTATCAGCTTTATTTTAGCATGCAAAAGTAGCGCGACACCCATTCCTGGCTGTTCATTGGCTAATGAGTCTCGCATTTTGGTCCTCCGCTGACGCCACTCTCTCTCTAGAGGACACTACTCCAGGCTAACTAGCCTGTCACATGACGCCTTCATGGGCCCTCGATAAAGTCTGCAGACTCAAGGATGAACTGATTACATTTTGGTGGTCAAAGGTCAAGGTCACTGTGACCTCACCAACGCCATTTTCAAGCTCGGTAACGCCATATCTCAGTAACACCTTGACGATATTTCTCATTTTGGCATTTGACATACATGTCGACTGCTCCCTTATTTGCAGAGGCGGTGCGGTCGTTCTAGTTATTTACAGATTCTGTGATTTAAAAAAAATATATACTGTAAATGGTCACTATTTGCACTACCACCCTGTTTAATTGCCTGTGTATTACTGGTTTGTTGTTATTCTGAATAGATCTTGGTCAACAATAGTCTTCTCTTTTATCACATTCCACACAAGTTTTCTCTTCCTCTTTCAATATCTTCGGATTTTGTGACTTATGTTACTGAGTAATAAAATGTCTTGTTTTAGTTTTTTACTTTTGTAATTACTAAGTGTTGCTATATGTATGATTTGGCAATGTAAGATGCACTTTATCATGCCAATAAAGCCCGTTTGAATGTAATTGAATTGGGAAACAGAGGGAGACAGATGGAGAGCAGAGAGAGAAGGTGACAGAGGGTGGGGAGTAGGAAGAGACGGTGAAAGAGAGACAGAGAGGGAGAGTAGAGAGAGAGAGAGAGGGAGAGTAGAGAGAGAGGGAGAGTAGAGAGAGACAGAGAGGGAGAGTAGAGAGAGAGAGAGAGGGAGAGTAGAGAGAGACGCAAGAGAGCGAGAGAGATGTGGTGTGTGTGAGAGAGAGAGAGATTATTATTGTTTGTGTTTGCCTAGATCGAGGTGATGCATGATTACCAAGGCAACCGCAGCTGTCTGTATGGCCCCGCCCCCGACATGGACTCTGAGGCGGAGGAAAATCCTGAGCAGGTCACACGGTATGACCCCTGACCTTATTAATTACCGTAAATTCCGGACTATAAGCCGCACCGGTGTATAAGCCGCACCTGCAAAGTTGACTGTTTTTTTACATAACCCTAACCCTAACCCGGACTATAAGCCGCGGGTGTTTTAATGGTATTTTTTTTTTTTTTTTTTTTTAATGTTTAATTACCGTATGTAAGGGTTCATGCACAGAGGGGATTGTCGGGAAAGAGATGGCTGTTTGAGGAAGCTCCCATTTATTAACATTTCAACAAAACAACATAACACAACACCACCTGTGTTGTGTTATGTTATGTTATGTTATGTTGTTAAAAGAGGGCAAGAGAGGAAATTAAAACAGAAGTGGATTTATAGTTAGAAAGAGTGCTAAAAAAGAGAGTTTTTTTTTTTTTTTTTGAAAAAATCCATAGATAAGCCGCACCGTTATATAAGCCGCAGGGGCCAAAAAAGGCCAAAAAACGGGAAAAAAGCCGCGGCTTATAGTCCGGAATTTACGGTAACTATCAGCAGAGATCTTATCTCAAATTAAATGTCTCTGCTATTCTAGGGCATTCACGACTAGTGAATTTTAGTAGTCGTCGACTAGTGCCTAAGTCGACTAGTCAGAGTACCCCCCCAACCAATCAAAACGCTCAACTCACCTCAAAAGGTCTCGAATACAACCAGGCAGCAGGGCTATTGAGATATGCAGGGATAACTAATGTAGTAGGCGGGACCAACCTGGGGGTATGTGAAAAGCAGAGCCCTAGATTGGCTCTGAGAGGTTGTTTACAAATGAGCTGCGATCTGATTGGACTAAACCCCTTGTTCTGCTCTCTTGCTCTGCTCTTCTATTTCTGCTACTTGGCAGTCAACGCTGAACCCCCAGCCCCCCCCAGTGGCATATCTTCTGTACTGCTTACTGCAGTGTGGAAACAGGGATTCCTAAAACCAAGATGAACGACTAGTCGACTACTCTGCACAGTGTCGACTAGCGGGTTTGATAGTCGACTAGTCTGTGAATGCCCTACTGCTATCAGTTTGTGTTTGTATGTTTTCTATGTTTCTGCCCCATGTTCAAGCCTTTTGAACTCAAACCATTTATATTAATGTCTCTGTCTCTATCTCTCTATTCCTCTCCAGCCACATTATGAAGGAGTTGATAGCGACAGAGAGGATCTATGTCGACGAGCTGCTCTCTGTCCTGCTGGTGAGTTGTGGTACTACAGATGCTGCTGCTGCTTCTTCCCCTCATCCTCAAAGACTTTCAAGGCCTTGATCCCTTTTATCAAAATTCACAAAGTTTCAAGAATTTCAAGGAAGCCCCCCAAACACAAACAACAACAACAACATCCAGTAATGTTACCATCTTAAAGGGATACGCTAACATCTTGGGAGTTTATTTGTCATATCAAATTTTTGATTGTCTATATCAAAACTAGAATGTACATGGTTTTATTTTCAATCTGCGTGCCCTACAAAGAGCGGTACAGCCATTGCTGCTACTTAGCTAGCACTACAATGCTAGTGACCGCTACAGCCGTTCAGTCGCTGAAAATACACATTGCAACAGCGCCACAAACACTCACATCAGGGCTTAAAATTCTCTTTGCAAACTGGGGGGGAATTCCCCCCTTATGTTCTTCAGAAAGGGGGGATTTATAGATTTTGGGGGGGATCTATAGACTTTGGGGGGGATCTATAGACTTTGGGGGGCTTTTTTCAGCCGATACTATAACCGACAAATATCTGCTTCTCATGTCCGATAAGCCATAATTTCACATTTTTGTATTTTAAAATTGGAAGTTCTTAACCTGTAGTTTATGCACATTTGAGTCTAAATTACTATAGCTTTTTGTCAATGTGTTTTATCTCCAGACTAGGAGCCATTTTGGTTCTATCAAAGCCGTTATTTTTTGTATTGAGTGATACACTCATCATATTATATCAGAAGTTCCTTTGTTTTGTGTTCATAGTGATGTCAGTTAGATTTGGTTAGGTCAGAGCTCTGGAATATTACAGTTAAATCATCCATCTTTGCTCACCTTTCTTACTGTCATGTTACTGGCAAAGCTGTAACACATTTGGCATTGGGGAGAGTTCTATTGAAGTGAATGGGCAGGCATGGGAAGTCTGTCTATCTGTGTGTGTTTCCATCTGATTAAAGAAAAGACATTATGTGATGTTGACTGATGTTTTATGTATTACATAAAATCACATGTTTTCTTTAATCAGGTGGAAGCGTTCTTCAATCAAAGGTGAAACGACACAGATAATTATGGTTTATAGAGGGACTTACCCCACATGCAATTTAATGTTAGCTCCGGTTAGCCACTGTAACGTTAGCCAGCTGTTCTAGAGCCACCGACCGACACAAAACCTGGACGTTTCATTTTGGGTAAAACATGAGGGTTTTTTATATGGATTACGCCAATCAGCTCTGGGAGTATGAAGTGCTTTGAATGCGCGATATTTGGTCACAACAAATATGCTGCTTGCCGAGCTTGTGTCGGCACGGACTCGTCCGTATTCAGCAAACGTTCGTTCCGCTCTGTCGGTTTAACATTATAGACATTGGTGCGCAAACAATTGCGGGACCTCTCCTGCATTATCAATTACAAATCTGCGAGAATTGGCAAAACTTTGCGCGATTCTCGCAAACGCCGCGCCGAGTTTTAAGCCCTGCACATGTAGGCTACATGGGGTGACTCGTGTACTCACCACATGATGAAATAATAATCCATAGTTACGTGAAATGTAATTTTTGTAGTAAATCCACACACCGAGAACTAAACAAAGAGTAACCAAACTAACAAGAGTATAACCAAAGTTACTTCCTCGTTTGCCATGAGGCACAGCATGCGCTGTGTGCAGTGCGCAAACGCTGTACTGATGACTGCACACAGCGCATGGCAAACGAGGAAGTAACTTTTGTTATGCTCTTGTAAATTGAAGTGTGAGTCAGGGTTTGTGGCACCATGTTATTGTTAAAGGTTTCATTTCTTAAAAGGGGGGATAGTTTGGAAGAAAATGCTTTATAAAATTCAATAGGGAACCCATCAGGGCCTGGGGCCTTTCCACTTTGCATTGCATTAACTCTTTCCCCACCAGGGGTTTTTGACCATTTTCACAAATTTTCCGAGACCCACTGAATATTCTATGAGTTATGTAAACACAGAATATCTCAAAAGAAAGAAGACAGTCTCTACCTTCATAAAAAAAAGTTTGTTTCTGCCTTCATCTGTTCTTTAGTTATCGACACTTGAATGTAGGTCGTTTTCACATGCAGAAACCGCCCATGTGTCCCAGGAAGCCGAGAAAAAAAATCATTTTTGTACCAGCGGAGCGAGGGAGAGGTTCACCTGTCCCCTCAGAGAGGGGACATGTGGGGTCACACTCTCGTCTTGCCCGGGAGGCGGGTGCTCCCTGGTGCTCGATGTCTGGAGGTCTGGTGGCATATCTGGTCGCACTTATAAATGAGACCTCGGTCTCAATGTGATTTGCCTGTTTAAATAAAGGCTAAATAAAAAAATAAAATCTGACCGCTGAAATTTACACGATGTAAGGGCTCACAAACCGGATCACTAATGTACCTGACAGAAGTGACTTGTGTTTGTTTACCAGTGAAAAGTAAGAAGTGCGAATTCTCGAAAAAGACGGTGTCAAATTCCTCGGGACAGATAGTCGATACAGTCAGAGCAGAGCCAGATAAAAGGGAGGCTGTCGCTGGGATGAAAGAGGCAAGTGGTGTGAGTTAGACGGTTCCTGGAGACGGTAAAATAACCTCCCACACCTATCAGAGAAGACACAGCTACTCAGGCAGAAGAAGGGTACTCTACAGCACTAAAGCCGACAGTGGTTTCAGCCGACGCTTCCTCATACGGACTGGGAGCAGTATTGCTGCAGAGACAACAAGACAACCAACTCAAACCAGTACATGTATGCCTCACGTATGCCTCATCGACATGAAGCAAAGATTCGCTCAAATAGAAAGAGGCATTGACCACTACATGGGCGTGTGAGCGATTCTCTGACTTCCTAGTTGGAATTACTTTCCACGTCGAGACTGACCATAAACCTCTCGTGCCGCCGCTGGGGTCGAAGAACCTGGACGAGTTCCCTCCTCGTATTCAAAGACTGAGAATGAGATGAATGAGGTTCTCATACTCCATCTGCCATGTTGCAGGTAAAAACATAGCCACTGCTGATGTGCTGTCGAGAGCACCAGTGGGGGGTCACAGGTGACACACAGCTGGAGAAACAGGTCAACCTGTATGTAAACATGATCATGTCAAGCCTGCCAGCGACAGAAACACTGGTGAAAGTGGGCCGGAACCGTCCGGTGCGGAGTTCCGTTAATAATTTCTGTGCCTGAACGCCGTTGGGGGAAGACATGCAGCTGCCTGTCAATCAAAATCCGGTTGCTGCAGAGTGCAGAAGCAATCACGATCCACAATTTCCAACAAGGAAACACATGGCTGACGTTATGTCGTTAGGGTAACATAAACAACATGTAGTCTCTCTCATAAATTGCTTCTAAATTGTTCGGTGTTTTAGACCTGTCAGTGGTTTTTAATCCGTGCTGTGTATAAGCACGCAACTTCGGAATGGCGCTGCTGCAGCTCGGCTGTCAATACTAGTCTCGCTTGCCTCCGCCAACAAAAACGGTTCCCCCAGGATTGCACTAGGCTACTCAACATAAACAACAGTTATACGTTTCTTCTAAATTGCTTCTAAATTCTACAAAAGCCTGTCCCGTTCCTCAGCATGATGTCAGATCCATGGACATTGCATGCAGCAGCGCATAGGGAGCACATGTTGTTAATTGACTGTGCAGCGTGCAGTGCAAACCTAAAGTGGACTTACCCTTAATTTGTGTGCCTCACTGCCTTCATGAAACCATGTAAGTCCTTTCACATGTCGTTTTAATGGTTATTAGTTTTTTGATCTTTGTAATTATGGAGATACTGACACTTCAGTTTTCAACATTTTAGCGTATAGGGCAAAGGCGCGTTGGCTTAATTATTGGTTAATTGGCAGTTGCTTTTACATGCCTCCACCTGACATGAGAGGGAGAGGGAGAGAGAGAGAGAGATTTTACGTGTGGTTTCATGGCGCCTCCGATGCATAAAAGTCCTTCATCGTTCATTCAGGAATGTTTTCAAGATGGCATTTGATTGTCTTGTCTGCTCACCCAGTGCCCAATTCGGTGTCTGTTCTTTGATTCCTGGTGGGAATCTTTTGCTTTGGATAAGGATTTCTCTGCTGACTGCATGGATTTCTTCTGTGCACAATCTACTGTGCTTTTTCCCCTCTGTCTCCTGCATTATGAAAAGCTTTATAAATCCAAGCAGTAGGCTAATTCTCAGTAATTTACTTAGGTTACTGTAGGCTACATATTCACCTTCCAGACAGCTTCTAGAAAAACAAAATGCTTTAAATGAGCTGTTTGATCAAACTTAATGTTGATTTGCCAAATGCAATTTAAAATGTGCATTTTTTAATCCATTTTCATATTCTTGCTTATTCATTTTCATATTATTTGTCCTTTGCATAATTCGTTTTCGCCTTTACTTTACCATTAGACAACTGTTTTACTTAAAGCACAATTATGCCACACTGTATACAGGTTAATTAAGTAGGCTCCTAACTTGCACAATAAATAATTAAATAAATAATTTGCTATAGACTACATGATGTCAAAAATATGCGTGTTCAGGGATGCATGAAGCTGGGGCGGGAGGAGAACAATGTACAACGATGAAGGTTGGAGTAGTAGTACCGGCAATAATTTAAATCCACTTTCACCCCTGGACAGAAAAGAGACTGCAGGAAATGAAGGAGCACCAGGACAAAGATGAAATACTGCTACAAGTAAAAAAGTACTGCACTGAGGGGTGGCCAGACAAATTCACGATGGACATAACCATGGACATGGACATGCCTTTTGAAGCGTTTTAGAAAAAAACTCATTGACGTTCCAAAAGTCATAAAAGTTATTCACGTTTGTGAAGATCATCATGCTGAACCCAAATTCGCGTTCCCATAAACTTTTGTTAACCACAGACCTTATTTTATGCATTTAAGTGAAATCCTCATTCTAAACCTCATTCACTTTTTGCCTGACGAACCCGCAAGTATACTTCCTGCGGTTCTCTATACTTTCTTCCCATCCTAACATAACACTCTCCTCCTCTTCTCTCCTCTCCTCCTCTCCTCTCCTCTCCTCTCCTCCCCTCTCTTCCTCTCCTCTCCTCTCCTCTCCTCTCATCTTCTCTCCTCTCCTCCCCTCTCCTCTCCTCTCCTCTCCTCTCCTCCCCTCTCCTCCTCTCCTCTCCTCTCCTCTCCTCCCCTGTCCTCCTCTCCTCCCCTCTCTTCCCCTCCTCTCCTCTCCTCTCCTCCCCTCTCTTCCCCTCCTCTCCTCTCCTCTCCTCCCCTCTCTTCCTCTCCTCTCCTCTCCCCTCTCCTTCTCTCATCTCGTCTCCTCTTTTTTCTTTCCTCTCCTCCTTTTACTTTGATCAGGGCTACAGGGCAGAAATGGAGGACCCAGCTCTGTCTAGTCTTCTTCCCTCAGCTCTACGCAGCCAGAAGGACATCCTGTTTGGCAATATGCCAGAGATTTACCAGTTCCACAGCAGGCAAGACACTAGGGGGCGCAACTGATCACAAAACTCACAGCTCAGATCCTATCATGTTTCTTTACACGTTCTTGTGTCAATACATTTAAGTACATTTCATTTTCTTTTTTATTTGGTTTCCTTTTTTAAATCTTGACACAATTTTTGCTTGAACATCTGTTCTTTTTGTTATCCATCACCCATACAATAAATAAATAAATACAATAAACAGTGCATACATTAGGCAATAAGGTAAGTACCATAGATGTTACTCATTATATTGTACATATTATCTTATTATATACTTATTCCCATAATACATATCTATACATTCCTATGCCCACCTACTGTATATATATTATACACCAAAGAGAGAGAAAAAAAGGCTTGGCATTGAAATTTCATTATAAATGTATGCCTACTACTGCTCCTACGGGTTTCTATTACAATTTCATATATATTTACTTAATATCTTCTCAAAGCTGTCTGTCTAATATTCCATTAATATTGATATAATATACAGACAATTTCCACTCCATAATTCAAAGAGAGACCATCTTTTTTCCCAACAGATTTTCTTTCTTGTTAATTTTGTAGGTTACCTTTTCCATATTATCTATCTACTTAATCTGTCTACTGTTTCTGTATCAGAATCAGCTTTAATGGCCATATTGGTATGTAGACAGCGAATTTCACTCCGGTATACGTTGCACTCAATGTACTTGCAAAGGGAAAAAAGAAAAGGTATGCATAAAAGCTAAAACGAACAAACAAGGACAGCGATCAAAGGTATATAAAGCAAGTCAACTGCTATGTACATTACCGTACATACAAATTAGTTTGATGCTATCAATAAATATCATGGTTTTGAGGCACGGATCAGATCATATTTCAGATTGGGGGGGGGGGGGGGGGTGAGTAGGCAAGCCTAGTTAGCCCAGACTTATGATGCACTTAAACGCACAGGGAGCCAAACTTGGAAACTTGAAAATGTCTGTCATTATAGCGCACTGCAAGCATCACATCTGAAATGTATACACCACAGAATGACAGAACCATCCGTATTTTGGGGGAAAGGCCACTAATTTATATGTAGGCACTAGGCAGGCACAATGGCCGATGAAAAAAAAAGTTGTTATACCGTAGTTTTGAGCCCCTGTCATTCAGAGGCTGTTGGATCATCCTACCTGTCTGCCGTGCAGAGGGGGAGAAAAAAAGGCAGCTCTGCGGGAGAAAATGATGCAATCATTCTGTCCAAACTTTCACCAATCTAATCTCATCGTGACATCCAGAGATAGGCTATATTTTGCTAGCCGATGCGTTTACAACATTATTCTCACTTTGATCAGACATTCTTGCTATAGTGTAGCGTATTTACTTGCTTACTTATTTTCAATTTTCAGAACAAAGGCAAAACAAACTCAGACACACACAGAAAAAAAACTAAAAAACAACAACATACCAACATTACAATTATGGTGCTATCAGCCGCCTAAGCTGCTTAAATGCTTAAATGACAAATCAGCTGGGCCAGTTATTCATCATTTCTAATCTCATCAAAGTAGGCCAGGAAAGGGTCCCAAATAGTCGAAAACCTCCTAAGTGAGTTGGTCCTCAGGAACCTGAGTCTGGTGGAGAGTGGGACTTCCACTCCTTCAGAATAAGTCTCTTGGCGACAGTCGTCCCCTGTGTTGGAGATTGCCGCACAGCCGTAGGGAGGAGCAGAGAAGATTCAGAACAGCCGAAGATGGCAAGCTCCGCCTCCGGCTGAAGGGTTATTTTATAGGCCTTAGAGTACCAGTCAAATATCTTGGCCATTTACTTGCTGTATTTAAACTGCCGTGAGATTTGTTTGAGGAGCATAGCGAGACGGACGGGGATGAAAGTGGGTAGAGAGGGGGGGGGGGGGGGGGGGGTTCAGAGCTTTTTGGTCGCTGCTGGAAACCTCATTTGACTCCAAAATCTAAACAGGTTCTGAGTACGGGTGTCAAGGCAGTTTGACGCGCATCAGAACGCTCTTGGTGCGTGTTCGGCCGTTTAAAACAATGGGTGGACTTCAAAACATGAGCGTCTGACGCTCCCGGTGTGTTTGGGGCTTTAGACTGCTGCCACTCAGTGTTGTGCAAGTTCACATAAGAGCTAGCTCAAAGTTCAGTTCACACAGCTTAAAATGAACTACCGGTAGTTTACGTTCATAGTTCACAATTTTGAATTTTAAACTAAGTTCACAGAGCCAAACAATTTGCCGTTAATTTCTTCATTTTTTATGAGCTGCTCCAAACTATTATTTTTCAATAGAATCACCAATATTGCAGACGATCTCCGCAATTGTAAATCACTGATCGTGTCCAAAAACTTTAACTTCCGTGTGAATATCTCCAACTGCTTTGTTCCCCAGTTGGGAAAACTGGATGTGATGGTTATGTTTTAGATGAGCTTTAGTTGTATTGCCACTGTTTTTAAACAAAGTCCACATACCAGCGTGGTCAGGTTAATTAGCTCGGCTCTCTCATTCTGCTTAAAGCCAAAATATTCCCACTCTGGAGCTGTGGAGTTTGGTTGACACAGGTGAATGTCATCAACTGGTTGAGTTTACAGGTGATTACATTCACATGTGTCACAGGCTTCATTCAGCTGCCTGCTGCAGTTCAACACTCACGCATGCCTGTTTCAACAATGGGGAGTCAGTCAGTCAGTGAGTGAGTGAGTCAGTGAGTCAGTCAGTCAGCGTTAGTGAGTCAGTGAGTCATTCAGTCAGTGAGTCATTCAGTGATCAGTCTCAATTTAGCGGTAAATTGTAGTCATCACTCTGCAGTCTCGCTCAAAGTCCCGCCCACAGCCCTATCTGATTGGTTACACGTCACGAGTAATGGCCTATCAAACCTGAAGGTGATGCCACAGACAGGCAGATACTGGAGCTGTGTGTGAGGGAAGGCAGCATCTAGCCGTAAGTTGCACTAAACATCACAATCTTCTGGTATATTTCAGGAGCATTAGGTGGTGGGCTGAGGATGCTATCTGCTTTAGTTTTTTGAAATGATCGATCCTCATCGAAAGTGTAGGGGCTCTATCGTCGCTAATTTTGCGTTGTCGCCCGAATAGCATCGCGAAAAAGACCGAATTGTGGGCAATATTATTTATGAAAAATAAAGAGGCATTGGCACCTTTTGAGTACAGATCCCACTTTGGGAGAAATACTTACTACCACTGAAAACGTGGGGGTAACATCAACAACCTCTTATTAAAGAGAGAGCTGTGGTGGATCCACTTTCTGAACACCATGGCACCCATACCTCTTACTAAAGAGAGAGCTGTGGTGGATCCACTTTCTGAACACCATGGCACCTCTTACTAAAGAGAGAGCTGTGGTGGATCCACTTTCTGAACACCATGGCACCTCTTATTAAAGAGAGAGCTGTGGTGGATCCACTTTCTGAACACCATGGCACCTCTTACTAAAGAGAGAGCAGTGGTGGATCCACTTTCTGAACACCATGGCACCTCTTACTAAAGAGAGAGCTGTGGTGGATCCACTTTCTGAACACCATGGCACCTCTTATTAAAGAGAGAGCTGTGGTGGATCCACTTTCTGAACACCATGGCACCTCTTACTAAAGAGAGAGCTGTGGTGGATCCACTTTCTGAACACCATGGCACCTCTTACTAAAGAGAGAGCTGTGGTGGATCCACTTTCTGAACACCATGGCACCTCTTATTAAAGAGAGAGCTGTGGTGGATCCACTTTCTGAACACCATGGCACCTCTTACTAAAGAGAGCTGTGGTGGATCCACTTTCTGAACACCATGGCACCTCTTACTAAAGAGAGAGCTGTGGTGGATCCACTTTCTGAACACCATGGCACCTCTTACTAAAGAGAGAGCTGTGGTGGATCCACTTTCTGAACACCATGGCACCTCTTATTAAAGAGAGAGCTGTGGTGGATCCACTTTCTGAACACCATGGCACCTCTTACTAAAGAGAGAGCTGTGGTGGATCCACTTTCTGAACACCATGGCACCTCTTACTAAAGAGAGAGCTGTGGTGGATCCACTTTCTGAACACCATGGCACCTCTTATTAAAGAGAGAGCTGTGGTGGATCCACTTTCTGAACACCATGGCACCCATCAG
Organism: Poromitra crassiceps; assembly: GCF_964638095.1. Classification (NCBI taxonomy): domain Eukaryota; kingdom Metazoa; phylum Chordata; class Actinopteri; order Beryciformes; family Melamphaidae; genus Poromitra; species Poromitra crassiceps. Next base: position 3,358,368 of record NC_139641.1, read on the forward strand.
ACTCAATGAAGAGTTCGATGTTAGACCGTACTTGGGAGGGGCCTCTGTGCTGCATATGTCTATATTCTATATTCCTCGTTCCAATTTCTTTGTTTTTCCCTGGAGGAAGAATTGTATACTCTTGTATACTACCTGTATACTCTTGAGTGTTTTGAAACTTTGAAACTGTTTTTTTACATATGTCAAGAACAAGAAAAAACACTGAATATACCTGATGTATCCTGTCTTAGTATACTAAAAAGTAGTGACTAACTGAATCACTTTGAAATTTTGAACTTGTTTCTTCTGATATATATACATGTACTTTTTTTTTAATATTATATTGTATGTATACAGGGCCGCGGGAAGTACGGGTGCTGCAGGGGCTGCAGCACCCCCTAGTGGCGAGATGATTTTTTCCCAATTTCTTTTGTTTGGGAATGTTTCGGGAAATGATTGCTTTATTGATATACTGAAAATGTAGCATATTTAAATAATTATCAACAATAACAATCAAGGAAGTTACATGCTTGTAGGCTAGAGAAGAAGAAGAAGCGCGTATGCGCACACATGTTGTGTTGAACCAACCAACAACCAATACGAATTGTTTAATCTGGCAATAAAGAAATGTGAACTTGACATTTTAATAGCCTACTCAAAAATGCACCTCCCACTATACAGCAAAGAGAGGAGTCAATGTTTCTTGATATAATCATTGCAATTCAGTTAACGCGCTTCGCAGTCTTAAAGGGATACACACACAAATGAGGGATATACACGCAAATGCTGCATCAGGTATCAATGGGTTAAAGTGACTTCCAGCGGTCCTGTATGTATACCTTTTCGTTATATTTAGAAGTTTTGTTCTTAGATAGCACTTCCTCTTTAAAAGTGAGCCTGGGTCTACCTCCAAGCCAGTAGGCGGAGGTGTGTACCCATGTACCTACTACCTGTACCTATAAAAACACTTCCTGAAATGTATGTGCTTCACATGACACTGACGAAGATCGGATCGAAACTGTTTGTCTTGAATTATTAAATGTTGTCCACGGGAGCTCAAAGAAACTGCGAGTTGCCTTTTTCTAGTTTGATTTTCTGTATTACAGTTTAGCTCAGCACCAAGAAGTGGATGTGCGTAAGTTCCTTATCACTATATGCTGCTTTGACATACAGCGTGTTTGTGTTTCCTGTCTGTTGTCGTGTAATATGTCTAAAGCTAAAAGTGGCGATTCAAATGAATACAAAACTCATTTAATATGACGTCATTATAATATAGACTTTCGCTCAGCAGCACCCCAACTCTGAATGACTTCCATCAGCGTCCCTGGTGAGGGCGGATCTGTACAGATCAACTATGGTCCGTTACACCATTAACCAACACACACCACCTCACAAACCCACACAACACACACACACACCACCTCACAAACCCACACAACACACATACGCCCACACACACGCGCACACACACACACACACACACACACACACACAGCTCACAAGCTGCCACAGGACGTCCTTTGCCCCCTTATCCGTTTTTCCTTTCCTGTCCTCTGATGTGTCCAGGATCTTCCTCATGGACCTGCAGGGCTGCCTGGAGACACCAGAGAGGGCGGGAGCCTGCTTCCTGCAGCGGGTGAGGAGGGGGGGAGGGGGAGGAGCCTGCTTCCTGCAGCGGGTGAGGGGGGGGGGGAGGGGCCTGCTTCCTGCAGCGGGTGAGGGGGGGGGAGGGGGAGGAGCCTGCTTCCTGCAGCGGGTGAGGGGGGGGGAGGGGGAGGGGCCTGCTTCCTGCAGCGGGTGAGGGGGGGGGAGGGGCCTGCTTCCTGCAGCGGGTGAGGGGGGGGGAGGGGCCTGCTTCCTGCAGCGGGTGAGGGGGGGGGGAGGAGCCTGCTTCCTGCAGCGGGTGAGGGGGGGGAGGGGAGGGGCCTGCTTCCTGCAGCGGGTGAGGCGGGGGGAGGGGGAGGAGCCTGCTTCCTGCAGCGGGTGAGGCGGGGGGAGGGGGAGGAGCCTGCTTCCTGCAGCGGGTGAGGAGGGGGGGGAGGGGCCTGCTTCCTGCAGCGGGTGAGGAGGGGGGGGGAGGGGCCTGCTTCCTGCAGCGGGTGAGGAGGGGGGGGAGGGGCCTGCTTCCTGTAGCGGGTGAGGAGGGGGGGGAGGGGCCTGCTTCCTGCAGCGGGTGAGGAGGGGGGGGAGGGGCCTGCTTCCTGCAGGGGGGGGGGGAGGGGCCTGCTTCCTGCAGCGGGGGGGAGGGGGAGGGGCCTGCTTCCTGCAGCGGGGGAGGGGGAGGGGCCTGCTTCCTGCAGCGGGTGAGGCGGGGGGGGGAGGGGCCTGCTTCCTGCAGCGGGTGAGGAGGGGGGGGGAGGGGCCTGCTTCCTGCAGCGGGTGAGGAGGGGGGGGGAGGGGCCTGCTTCCTGCAGCGGGGGGAGGGGGAGGAGCCTGCTTCCTGCAGCGGGTGAGGAGGGGGGAGGGGGAGGAGCCTGCTTCCTGCAGCGGGTGAGGAGGGGGGAGGGGGAGGGGCCTGCTTCCTGCAGCGGGTGAGGAGGGGGGAGGGGGAGGAGCCTGCTTCCTGCAGCGGGTGAGGAGGGGGGAGGGGGGGGGGCTGCTTCCTGCAGCAGGTGAGGAGGGGGGGAGGGGGAGGAGGGGAGGGGGCAGGTGGTGAGACATTATATTTCAACTTCATATTACGTCAGATTGATATATTTTGCATCTGTGTGTGTGTGTGTGTGTGTGTGTGTGTGGGTGTGTGTGTGTGCGTGTGTGTGTGAGCAGAAGGAGAAGTTCCAGGTGTACGAGCGTTACTGCCAAAATAAGCCTCGCTCTGAGCTGCTATGGAGACGGTGCTCTGACTCTCCCTTCTTTCAGGTACTGTGCTTTATACACACACACAGACACACGCACACACACACACACACACACACACACACACACACACACACACACAGACACACTCCACTTCAAGGAACGCACCAAGGATTTGGCATGTCATGCATGTGACCCAGTAGGTCATTTGCTACTCAAGCAATATTGTGTCGAGTGATAGTAGGCCACTAGGCCATGTTCAGACTAGGAGGCCAAATCTGATTTGTGAACTTTAGTGACCTATTCATGACTTTATCCAGATTGGTTTTTTGAGTCTGGACGCTCCAAGTCTGATTTGTGTCACTTGTCCCAAACCACATATGGAGGTAGTTTCCAATCTGCTTTCGACTGATGTGACTTGAGTGCGGACGCGCAGATCCACCAAATCTGATTTGAACGTCACTCGCAACCCAACTTGTCCCACGTCGTTACCATAGCAACCAATGCAGATAGGCTGTTTAGGTCTGGACACACAGATCCGACTTGAGAATCAGATGTGTGGCAGCACTCCCAAATCAGATTTGGGAAACCAATCAAGATAATGATGATTAATGACTTTATCAGCAAATCGGATTTGCCCCTAATGTGAACATGGCCTTTGTTAGGATGACGTCATCATTCCTACTTTGACGTCGTCATTCCTACTATGATGTCATCGATCACTGATGATGTCATGATTCATAAGCGTCTTTCATGCCTTTCGCTGGTGATGTCACAACACAGGTGATGTCATATTCACATCTATAAGGGCCTGTTCCGGCAGGCTCTCGCCAGTGATTCATTAATTCACATCAAGGATCATACCAATCTCTGCAACGTCTGCAACCTGCAACGTCTGCAACCTGCAACTTCTGCAACCAGCAACTTCTGCGATCTCTGCGACCGTTCCCAAACCTCGAACTGTGCAGCCCCAGCCATCAAGTTCCACAACACCCCAGCTTCTCAAGACCTACCAAGTTTCCCGTGGCCCTCAACTACCCGCGAATAGATCCCCATGTCTGACACCGATCCTGACAGTATGAATCACTCAGAAATGGATTTAGCGGGCAAATTTCTCCCCCCAATCAAGGAGGAAGACCCTGAGACGCCAGTTTTCCCGCCGGCCGCTTCAGGTGACCCACCAGGCGAACCAACGAAGGGCCTTGTCACCGAGGATACCTTACAAACCATGGTTACCATGTTGTCACGCCTGCGGGACGCCCAGAAAGTTCAGACTTCTCAGGAGGAGAGCCGTTTTGCCCTCCTGGCAAAACGGCTAGATCGTCTCGACGGACTAAACCCTCCTGAGGTTGCCCTCCTGGCGAACCGGCTAGATATGTATGAGTTTCAGAGCGTGAACCACTCTGAGATGGACTTAGCAGGTACCCCAATCAAGGAGGAAGCCCCCGAGAGGCCAGTTACCCGGCCGGCCGCTTCTGCTGACCCACCAGGCGGTCAGCTGGATATCTCCACTCAAATACTAAAATTAATACTCACGGAGACACAACGGCAGCAAATGCTCCAGTTTCAGGAACTACTCGACAGACAGGAAGAAGCAAACAAGGCCCACCTGGCCCTGGCTTCCAAGGCCGAGGATCGGTACGCCCTCCTGGTAAAACGGCTAGATCGTCTCGACGGACTAAACCCTCCTGAGGGTGTCATTCTGCAGACTTCCGCTCCTCCTGCCCCAGCTTCCGAGGGCACCGTCGTCCCGGAGGTTTCCAGACCGGCTACCCCCCCCCTCGCTACTGCGGCCGTTGCTTCTAGCTCTGCCTCTCAGCCGCCTCCAGCTGCTAAGGGCATATTCTGGGGGGGAGTTCGCGTCATCCCAGAGCAGGGGCAGCCACATTTGAGTCCCAGCAGCCATCTGTACCGTGATCTGACCGGCAGGGTTCGCATCACACCAGAGGAGAGGCAGCGCCGTTTGGACACCCGGAGCTGCCTGTACTGTGGTCGAGCCGGGCATTACCTCTCCTCCTGCTCCCGGCGTCCAGTAAGTGGTCCCACCGCTCGCCGGCCCGTGGTACTCTCAGTGGGTCAAGACTCTACGTGTCCAGCCAAGAAATCTGTACGGTTGGGTAGCGTTCCCTGCAGGACCCAGGAGTGGCAGTGTGTCGCCAAGAGGGTTAGGGAGTTGGAGAGGACTGTCGATCGTCTCATGGGGAAGTTCAATCGCTGCCTGCAGATCGGCTCCGTCCCCCCGCAGGGGGCCTCCGACTCTGCTGGCCCTGAGGCACAACCTATGGACCTGCCCCTCGCCGAGTCTGAACCCGTACCTGAGGCACAACCTGTGGACCTTCCCCTCGCCGAGTCTGAACCCGTACCCCAGGAGCAGCCAATTTCAGTTGTTGACCCACACGTAGGTTCCAGCTTGATGCTGGGAGGTCCCCGTAGTGTCGCCAGCCCTCGGTCAAGAGCAAGAAGAAATAAGAGGCGTTTAAAGGAGGAGACGGTGGGTGACCCCCCCAAACTACAGGTCGGGAGGGCAGGCCTCGCTGTGTCAGATCCCCCTGCGGCTCTGCCTTCGGTGACGGCGGCATTTGACCCTTTTGATGGTCTCCAGCCTCCCGTGTTTGGATCGTGCCCCGGGGGATGGCCGGCCCCAGAGGATCCACCGGACCCGGTGGAAGTTCTATCTACGTATCGGTCCATCTATGGCTTCGATATCCTGTATTAGGGAGGAGCACCTCCACTGTCCTACACCCCCTTTGGGGTCTGACCACCTGCATCTAACCACCTGCTGAAGAGCACCTCACTCTCTTACACCCCCTTTGGGGCCTAACCACCTGCGTCTAACCACCTGCGGAAGAGCACCTCCACCAGAACCTACGGATTTTTTGTCTCCCAGATGCCATCCTTGATGGCCTCATTGGACGCCAGGTGACGTCCGTTGAGGGGAGGGTACTGTTAGGATGATGTCATCATTCCTACTTTGACGTCGTCATTCCTACTATGATGTCATCAATCACTGATGATGTCATGATTCATAAGCGTCTTTCATGCCTTTCGCTGGTGATGTCATAACACAGGTGATGTCATACTGTCCTACTGTTAGGATGACGTCATCATTCCTACTTTGACGTCGTCATTCCTACTATGATGTCATCAATCACTGATGATGTCATGATTCATAAGCGTCTTTCATGCCTTTCGCTGGTGATGTCATAACACAGGTGATGTCATATTCACATCTATAAGGGCCTGTTCCTGCAGGTCCTCGCCAGTGATTCATAATTTCACATCAAGGATCATCCCAATCTCTGCAACGTCTGCAACCTGCAACTTCTGCAACCAGCAACTTCTGCAATCTCTGCGACCGTTCCCAAACCTCGAACTGTGCAGCCCCAGCCATCAAGTTCCACAACACCCCAGCTTCTCAAGACCTACCAAGTTTCCCGTGGCCCTCAACTACCCGCGAATAGATCCACATGTCCAACACCGATCCTGACAGCCTTATTAGGGATGCACCTAATAATGCAAATATGAAGATTTTGGCCGATACCGATAACTGATAATAACATTGCTGTTATGGCCGATAACCGACATTTACCGATGTCCGGTGTTGGGCAGTAACGTGTTAGCGTTACTGTAATATTACTTTTCCCAGTAACGAGTAGTGTAACGAATTACTAATAAAATTGCAGTAATAATATTATCGTTACCCCAAGATAAAACAACTCGTTACATCCTTACTTTTCAAGTCAAGTCAAGTTTATTTGTATAGCCCTAATGCTGGCTACTGCACATGTCTCGGAGGAAGCATGGAGCCAGTTTCGGCTCTCCCCAGATCGGCAGAGGGTGGAGCAGCAACCAGCATAAATAAATTAAAATGAGCACTAATGGGGGGTAAAAATGGGATAAAAAAATTGCGGGGGGGAAATATAACCCCCCCCCCCCCCCCCAAAAAAAAAAAAACATTGCTATTTTATTATTGTTATTGCAGGGCTAACGTTATTTGTGACACAAACTTGTTATGCAAAGATGTACAATGTGTATTACGAATGCGTTGGCAGTGCACTTACTGCGTTATTGAAAACAGAAGCTGTTTAAAATATTGTGTCTTGTCATCACTTTGAGCCAGGTGTGCGCTCTTCATCAAGCAGGTAGAGCAGGAGAACGGGAACATACATGTATGGGTCTAGTAACTTATGGATTCATGCATAGGCTGTAGAAACAACTGCTTTGCTCCAGCAAAGCGATTAGACCTATATTCACACGTACGCACTAGGGGTGTCACAATATATCGTCCCACGAAATTTCGCGATAGTAAAACGTCACGATATGTATCGTTGAGATGAAATCTCATATCGCCAAAAAAAAAAAAAAAAAAAAATCAAATTTTTTTTTTTTTTTTTTTTCCAAAAATAGACTAAGAAACGTCTTTGTTTGTTGAAGTTCAATGTGTGGAAAGTAGTTCAGTTGAACAAGTCTCTGAAGAGACACATGAGAAGTTATACAGGAGAGAAACCATTCAATTGAGTTTCTGGCAAAACTGTTTACTTGACAGGAAAAACTGGAGATGCATAAAAAATAGACTAAGAAAAGTCTTGTTGTTTGAGTTTGAAGAAAAACTGAAGATGCATAATGAGAATTTATACTACTGATAAACATTTTAGTTCAAAGTAAATCTAAGTGACGGTGTAACTCATTCTATTTCAAGATAAGCCTTATCTCCAATCTCATGTTTTTTCTAGTTGTTATTGTAATAACAATTTCCCACAACAGCATGTTTTGTATCTGTGCATTTAAAATAAAATACTACTTTTCCAGTCATATATTGTTATTATTCAAGTTTAAAAAAATATTGTTAAAATCGTATCGTATCGTATCGTTATCGTGAACCCAGTATCGTGATACGTATCGTATCGTGAACTGAGTGTATCGTGACACCCCTAGTACGCACACATGCAAAGTCTGCATTTTGATGAGAAAGGACACAATTACCAATTTTGTGGGATGTAACGGAAAAGTAATATAACGAGTAATATAACAAATTACTTTTGGCAGGGAGTAATAAGTAAAGTAATAATATTACTTCTGAAAAGAGTAACGAGTAATGACTAATATATTACTTTTTGAAAGTTAACGTGCCCAACACTGCCGATGACGATATGATCTGTATAAAAATACATTTCTAGATAATCAAATTTTGTACATACTGAAGACACATGTAAACACTGTGTCACACATTCCAAAACATTTGGAAAAGTCCATAAATTATAGATTTACCGCATTGTTTCAGAATCAGAATCAGCTTTATTGGCTAAGTATGTTACACATACAAGGACATTCGTTCCTAGTAGAGCGGATAAGCTCCCAAAAAATAAGGAAGGAATTGTGCACTTTTTGAAAGAAACATGAAATTTCACACATAGTTAACGAATACCATAAGGTTTATTTTCAGATTGGGAGGGAAGTCAGATTTGACCAAAATTCCAAGATGGCCACCATTTCCCCGTGTCTGATGTACAAATGTGCTTACAATCTGAGAACCCATCGGTTAAACAAAAAGAACGTGAACTTGTCCATGTCTCTGGTCTCAACCGCTAAAAGAAAGTAGCTATGCTTATTTCTTCTTAACTACTACTCTATTTACGCTACCGTCTTCTTTCTTCTCTCTTTTTGCAGTCTGCAAAAACATTTTATTATTATTATTATTATTGTTATTTCTTCTTAATATTCTATTTGCTGTCTTTTTCTTCTCTCTTCTGTCTGTTGCCACGTGGTTCAAATAGACAGACTTCCGGATTGTCGGATTTGTCAGAAGAGACAACTTCCGGGTCACATATATCGAAAAATTAAACATTGAATTAATGTGATCGTGGCCCCATTTTTGTATTTTATAATTTTGACTCAAGTATTAAATTCAAAAATAAGAAAAACAACGCATTATTTGATTTTTTTTGTTTTTAGTATCAGATTCATAAAATGAAAAAATGTGAAAATGAGCATTTTCCAATTTTGGATTATCAATTGAAATATCAAAAGAACAAACGATACACAGATTTAGGGTGAGCTGTCCCTTGTGGTGAAGATAATTATGAAGAATTATATTTAGTATCATACAGTGTAAATGTTGCTTCCTGAGGTTTTTCACCTAGCTAAATTAGAAGAACATCTATGGGAATCTCTCTCTCTCTCTCTCCCTCCCTCCCTCCCTCCATCCATCCCTCTCTCTCTCTCTCTCTCTCTCTCTAGGAATGCCAGAAGAAGCTGGACCACAAGCTGGGTCTGGACTCTTACCTTCTGAAACCGGTCCAACGCCTCACCAAGTACCAGCTGCTACTCAAGGTACTGTCCATCTGATCTGATAGAGGGTCCATAAAGCTCATCCAGACTTGACTCTAACAAAAACATTTTGTTCCAAGATGAGATGTCATATTCTTCTACAAATGATTGGTTCCATAACGTTACAGTTTTTTGTATAAATGTGTTATTTTCCTGTTTCATTTGAATATGTCTGCATACTGGGGTCCCTAAACAGTCTTGGAATTGCATAAATTGGGTTTGATGAAAACTTTGACTCTTGTGGATTCAATGAGCCTGTTTCATTATAGTATGGTTGGGGGGGGGAACTGGGGGGAATAGTGTGATCCTCCCACGCGCTACGTCCTGCCGGTGGAACTCCTCACTGTCAAGTGAAAAGAAGCAGCTGGTGACTGCACATGTATCAGAGGAAGCATGGTGCTAGTCTACAACTCGATCGGCGGAGGGGGCGGAGCAACGACCGGGACAGCAGGGGAAATTGGACGCGTACAATTGGGGAGAAAACGCGAGAAAAACCGTGGAAAAAAAGAAAAAAAAATCTTCGGTGACAGCAGGCTGGATGGATGTGTGGACAGATTTTGTTTCCAATCATTTATTTTGTAATTCTGTAATTTTCACAAGATCATACGGATAACAGATACGGGAAAAGAAAAGAAAGGAAGAAAAAAACATACATATATTAAAAAACAACATACAAATACATTGACACTAATATCACAATGTGGTGCCAAATAGTTAGAAATCTCTTAAGTGAGTTGGTCCTCAGGAACCTGAGTCTTTCCATCCATATAACAGAGATCATGTCCACCAACCACAGCTGAAAAGAGGGTGGAGAGGGGGACTTCCATTCCTGCAGAATGAGTTTCTTGGTGACAATTGTCCCCTGTGTCAGAGATTGCTGCACAGCTGTAGGAAAGTTGAGAGAGGACTCCGAGCAGCCGAAGATGGCGAGTTCTGCCTCCGGCTGGAGGGTTATTTTTTAGGCCTTAGAGTACCAGTCAAATGAAGGGCAGAACCAGAAGGCATGAGACAGAGTGCCCTCCGACACCTGACACGTGTCACACAGTGGTGAGACAGACGGGTACATCTTGTGCAACTTATGCTTAGAATAGTGAAGAAGATGGTGACTGACTTTAAATTGGATTAGTTGGCGTCTACTATTAGCTGAGCAGAGTTGTATCACAGACAGACTCCTATTCCATATAATGTTAGATACGCCAATGCCAAGTTCCCCCTGGCTGCCACGCTTCTCTAATCCTCTCAGTAGAGGCCGTGGTGCAGTTGTCAAACAGACATACAAATCTAGAAATGAGATGCTTGGAGTGAGGAGGGCTCAGCAATACATCGGAAAAAGCGTGTTCATTTGGGAGCGCTTCAAAGGTGCGAATCTTGGATTGAACATCATTTCTGATTTGCAGGAACCTGAGCCAGACAGACAGACAGACAGACAGACAGACAGACAGACAGACAGACAGACAGACACACAGACAGACACACAGACAGACAGACAGACAGAGACAGACAGACAGACAGACAGACAGACACACAGACAGACAGACAGACAGACAGACAGACAGACAGACAGATAAAAACACTGACTGAGAGACAGACAGACAGACAGACAGACAGACAGACAGACAGACAGACAGACAGACAGACAGACAGACAGACATGATAAACAGGCACACAGACAAATTGCCAGCTCCACAAACAGGCAGACAGCCATTTAGCCAGAGAAAAACACATGTACAGATACTCAGAAACAGACAGGTAGGCGGCCATTGAGGTTTACATCCAGACATGCATGCAGGGCTAGTAGGCAGACATCTATCCAGACTAGAGAAAGTGAAAAAGGCTGACCTGTCAAACTGTGTCTCTGTCCCGGTGCAGGAGCTGTTGAAGCACTGTACAGAGGAGCAGTACCGCTGTGAACTGCAGGAGGCACTGGACTCCATGCTGGAGCTGCTGAAGGCTGTCAACGACTCCATGCATCAGATAGCCATCACTGGATATCAGGTACTAGCCAGTCCCATCACTGAATATAAGGTATACTACTAGCTAGTCCTATCACTTGATCTCAGGTACTAGCCCTCCCATCACTGGATATCAGGTACTAGCCAGTCCCATCACTTGATATCAGGTACTAGCCAGGCTCATCACTGGATAGCAGGTAGTAGTAGCCAGTTCCATCACTGGATATCAGTTACTAGCCAACATCACAACATATTGATTTCTGACCATGCCCCTTTGACTATGTCCTTGAATCTCTCTCTTCCCAAACAAACTTAGTCATGGCGTTTCAACCCCTCCTTACTCGCTGAAGGGAAATTTATAGAATTACCACCAAATTAAAACATTTTATGGAGTTTAATGATAACAGCGAAGTTTCAGATTCCACATTATGGGAAACATTAAAGGTTGTTATTCGCTCTCCCCACCTCCCACCCATCACCCCCTCACTCTATCACCACCCGACGCAACTTAAAAACTCTCTCACCTAACTCCCTCTCCTCTGCCATCCTCTCCTTGCTTCCCTCAGCCGGGCAGTTCTCTCTCCTGTCTGCTTTCGAGGCCACCACTCTTCTATCCTCTCTCTCCTCCAGTGGCGTGCCTGACCAAGTTGGTGCCCTAGGCAAGATTTTTGCTGGTGCCCCCCCCCTCCCCCCTCCCCCAAAAAAAATATAATCGCCCTTCCCCAGTGGCGCTGTAAGTACTTTTAGGTAGGGCGTGCTGTAAGGAAGGGAATCTCGGTGCTGCCCGCGAGGGCAGTGCCGAAGAAAATTTTACGTTTTTTGGACTTTCATCCATATTTAGAAGAATATTTAATTTTAAATTAACATTAGGATTATACTGTTGTGATGTCATTATTCAGTATCTTCTCCTTTTCTCACTCACTTTCATGTAAGCACCTGCTCTCCCTTTAGTCGTTTTACACTACAACAGACAGCAACACAGGCATAAACACTGAACTTATTATTATTATTATGGAAAACCAGATTATGATGAAAATCAAACACTTTTGAAGAGAGAGCGTATGAAATAATATTAGAGCTGGGAAGCACAAACTGTTTTTTGGTGTTTGTTGGTGGTATAAACACAAGACAGCCAATTTCGAAAATCTTATTTCTTGCCACCAGGGGGTGCTGCAGCACCCTCAGCACCCACCTTCCAGCTCCCTTCCCCCACTCTGGGAAAAAGCTCCGAGCAGGTAGAAGGGGGCGCGGCCACGCAGGGGGTTGGGTGGTATGGATTAGGGACCATGGTGAAAGTGCTGCAGCCCAGGCAGCCAGAAAGCCAGAATTATTTTATTTTTTGTCTACTATTGTAAAATAATAGTAGGCCTATTATCATGAAAAAGTATTTGTAAAAAAAAAAAAAAAAAAAAAAAAAAAAAAAAAATGTTTTACCCTCTCTGGCGCCCCTAACGGCTCAAGCGCCCTTAGCATTTGCCTAGTTCGCCTAATGGACGGCACGCCACTGTGTCTCCTCTGCTCTTGATTCTCTCTGCCCTCTCACCACTAAACCTGCCAGATCCTCTCCTCCCTGCTCCTTGGCTGACCTGAATCTCTGCGAACTCATCGAACAGAGCTTCGGGCAGCTGAGAGAAAATGGAGAAAATCACATCACCCTGAAGATCTCTCTTCCTACCACCTTATCCACTCAAACTTCACCTCTGCTGTCTCAAAAGCAAAAACCTCCTTCTTCCTCTCTGAAATCTCTGGATTTCAGAGATGAAGAAGGAGGTTTCTTTGCGATTTCTTCGCGGAGGACGCAAAGAAATCGTGTCCAACCCCAGCAAACTATTTTCCACCTTCTCCACCCTCCTCAACCCTCCCTCTCCCCCTCCTCCCTCCTCCCTCTCTGCTGATGATTTTGTAACCTTCTTTACTAAGAAGGTAGATGACACCAGCTCTTCCTTCCATCCTCCAGATACCATTAACAGCACTCCAGACTTCTCTGCCCCCTGTCCCCAGATTTACTTCCATCTCTCCCCTTTCTCCCGGTGAGGTGCTTAAACACATCAGCTCTAACCGAGCCACCTGCTGTCCCCTCGATCCTATCCCTTCCTCTCTCCTCCAAACCATCTCCCCTGACCTACAGTATCTCCCTTCCTCACTACCTTCATCAACTCCTCTCTGTCCTCTGGTCTTGTTCCGACTACTCTAAAGACTGCAAGAGTCAAGCCTCTGCTTAAGAAACCCTCCCTTGACCCTACTGCTATTCAGAATTACAGACCTGTCTCTCTTCTCTCATTCCTTTCCAAAACCCTCGAACGAGCAGCCTCCGATCAACTTTCTCTCTATCTCTCCCATAACGACCTCCTGGACCCTCTGCAGTCCGGTTTCAAGGCTTCTCACTCTACTGAGCCAGCTCTCCTTGCAGTCACAGAGGCCTTTCGTGCCATTAACGTCAGTTGAGTGAAGAAGGTGTTTTTGTGTGTGGCATTGATACCTTTTCTTCTACCTACCTGTCTGTCTGTCTGTGTCTGGCAGGGCGACCTGAGCCAGCTGGGCCGCGTGGTGCTGCAGGGAGGCTTCAGCGTATGGATCAGCCACAAGAGGGCAGCGGTGCGTATGAAGGAGCTGGCCAGGTTCAAGCCCATGCAGAGACATCTCTTCCTCTACGACCACGCCCTGCTCTTCTGCAAGCGCAGAGACGACGACACACAGGAGAGGGCGCCCTTCTACAGTTTCAAACACTGCCTCAGAGTAAGAATAGTAGTTTCAAACACGGTCTCAGAGTAAAAGACTTTGCACACAGAGTCCGTTTTTTTCGTCCGAAATTGACGCACACAAAAAAAAGAATACAACCTCATCTGTGTCAATCATCATTGGCACACCGAGTCCGACAATTACGTCCGTCATTTAAGTTTTCGGACGAGGTTCGATTTTCTGCGTTTTTCCGCATCCATGAAAAGCGTTTTGACAGTTGTTTGACCACCCAGAGCCACCATAGTGTTGCTATTCACAATGAAAAATGGCGTCTCAGAAGTTAATTCACTTCGTCTCCTGCAACAAAGCATTTTATGACAAAGCAGGAATACAGAGATTCGGAATTAAAAGACAGAATGTGCCGGGTGATTGCAGACCAGCTTGGAATGTGGGACGGGGTGTGTGTGTGTGTGTGTGTGTGTGTGTGTGTGTGTGTGTGTGTGTGTGCGCGCGCGTGCGTGTGTGAGTGAGTGAGAGAGAGAGAGAGCCACACAGACACACTGCCAGCCGCTGTTCTGGATCAATAGGATCGCGGTAGTTTTCTTCGTTCAAATTCGCAAAGATTATTGGATAATTAACGCATCGGACTCAGTGTGCAAGGTATCTGTGCGTGACGTTTTTTTTCCGGATGACGAATTAAAAAAGATGCAGCAAACAATTCGGACTCTGTGTACCTTTAGTGCACGTTCACACCACACGCCAATCCCACACAGAAGCTACGCTGAAGCCACGCAGTGTCATTACGGCATCCTTGTTAACAGGCGACTGATAATAATAATAAATATAGTAATACCAGGGGTTCAAGCCTAATTGCCCCCGAAGGGGCTTGCTTATCTGTATCTTGAATATCTGTAGTATCTTGAATAACTGTATCTGTATCTGTCACCCAGGTCAGCAGTTGACCTGGGTGGATCGATCTCTTCTAACAAAAAAGTGTAGTCACCTGTTACAGGTAGTGTAAATATCACACCAGCAAGAAGAAATTGTCTGTACCGCCTCTGAAGCTCCGCTGTTGACTTTTCTCTTGCGTGCACCTGTGATGCCCAGGAGGCTGTAGGCTCTGCACAAAGATCTCCCTGCAAAGCCCCTGCCCCCCACTTCAGTGGGCACACACCTTGCATGCCACCCCTACCTGCGGCACTTCTCCACCAGTTCCCCCATCCGCTCCTCCCAGGGCACAGTAACCTCCAGCATTACCACCTGCTTAGATGTTTCAGAGAACAGCACAATGTCTGGTCTAAGGGTGGTTTCCACGACGTCTTTGGGGAATCTGAGCTGTTTACCCAGGTCCACCCTCATCTCCTAATCATGTGCTGTTCCGAGGAGGCCTGTCTGGGCCTTTGGTTTGGGGATCTGGATGTATCTCCTGCCCTCACAAATGTGATGTCACGTCTAGATGGTCGGAGATGCTTACTCTGGTCGACGGCGCTGCAGATGGACTCAGCGATGATGACCTTCAGCACTTGGTCGTGGCGCCAGCGATAACGACCCCCCCCTAGTGCTTTAGGACAACACGTCACGCCCGCGCCACTGCCACATCGTTACTTTTGCTTTGTTCAGCAGCCTGTTAAGACACGTTCTGTTGTTTGATTGATTGATTGATTGATTGATTGATTGATTGATTGAAACGATTTATTTCAAACAGTTAAAACAATACATAAAGTGAAAAAACCAGTAAACATAACAGTCTAATAGACTTCATCAAAAGGAAAATACGTAAACTCAAACATAAAAAAGGCGAACTGTTTGAAAAGGGGCAGGAAGAAGCCTAGGCTTATCGAGTCCTGCCCCCAAATCATTCATAAACAAATTCATACATCCCTATATATGCATATCCCAACTCCCACGCTCCTCCACACATACACATACACATACATACATATGTATATGTATATATACTGTATACACAAACGTATACAAACTTACCCATACACACACAATATCATAAATCCACCCACATATCCCTATCAATACTTATTCCTAATAATACATTCCAATATTACCCCAATAACCCAATGCTTTGATATTAACTTGTGTTGAACCAATGCATCTAAGAATTTATCCAATGTACACAACAATTCTATACATAATGTATATTACAATATAATATACATCATGCACACCATATATATATTATATATTGTTCTCTTGACCCTCGACAAGCTTCGGTTAGCTTTTAGCCAGCAGTGACACACCTGTCTCCTCGTCAACCCAAACGGGAGCGGCAGACGAGGACTGCATGACTTGTCGAACCAGCCCTCTTCACCAGGAAAGGCAGGACCCACTGCATGCGAAAGCTAATAGTTTTCTCTCGTGCTGTTACAGCTAGCTTGGTAGTCTTTAGCTAGCCAGTCTGTGGCTAGCTATTAGCTGTTGAGTTACGCTAGCCTGAGCTAATTACCTCCCCGGCCGGGGTTGTATAGCTAGCTTAGCTGCCCGCCTAGCGCTAGCATCTACTGTTGCCCGCACCGTAGCTTGCAGCCTTTGCTAGGTTAGCCAAAAAGGACTGTGGAGGACAGCAGCAGCTGACCTCCACTGCTGAATGCATATTCGAGGGATCAGTGTTGGTAAACAAAGGGTTTATAAGCTTATAATGGGACCCTATGGAGCCAGCCTTGAGTGTCTCGCGCTAGCAGGCTGTGCTTCTTACTAAATCACTTCATTTTAAAAAGTTCACACAACTTTAACACGACATACATATATTATACATCAGACCCTTGAGTTTCTTCAGCTCTCACTCAGAATGTCAAAATATAAGCGATGTGATCTATTTTTGAGATATTAACGTTAACTCATACTAGTTAAGTGCTGCGGTTCCGGGTGGCATATCCGGGTGTCGTGTAGTGTCGTGATGTCACGCCGGGGGTACGGTGGCGCAGTCGGTAGCGCTGTCGCCTCACAGCTCGAAGGTCCTGAGTTCGATTCTCGCATGGGACGCTGTGGGCGCTGGAGTTGTGACCCCCCCATATCTTCAGTGCCTACTGCCCAGGTGAGCTATCTCGTCGAAAGGGCCTTTCTGTGTGGAGTTTGCACGTTCTCCCCGTACGCCCCAGGGGGTTCCTCCGTACATAACCCCCCACTAAAAACATGCAGAAGATCGTCATCCGACCAGTGACGACAACATCTGAAGTTGGTCCCCGGGCGCCGGAAAGAAAAAGCGACCACTGCTCCTGGCCTGCCCCCCGGAGGAAAGGACAAGCCTGGATGGGTCAAATGCAGAGGACATATTTCACCGGCCACCGTCAGCATGAGTGTGTGTTGTGGCCGCATGCATGTGTTGTAGTGTGTTCGTGTGACAATAAAGACGGGCTTCCGTCTGAAATCGTGTTTAATCGTGTTTCGTGATTCGTCCTATAGGGGAAACGCTGGTAATACATTATCAGTAATAGTATAACAATGGATGATAACAACAGATGAATGAATTTTGATGGCTTTTCTCTGCGTCTGTCTGTAGATGGGTGCAGTGGGAATTACAGAGAATGTGAAAGGAGACGTGAAGAAGTTTGAGATCTGGTACAGTGGCAGAGAAGAGGTGTACATAGTTCAGGTGAGGTCTGTCGCTTTCTATTTTCTATCTTATTCTTTTTCTTACACTCTCAATCACTCACTGTCTCTGACTCTCTTATCTCACACACACACCGCTGTCCTGTCCTGCTCTGTGCTGTGGTGTGTGTGTGTGTGTGTGTGTGTGTGTGAACGCGCGCGTGTGTGTGCATATATCGTGTTGGGGGTAACTCAATACAAAAGTAACATATTACGTGTAATATATTACTTTTAGCAGTAACTCAGTAATATCACTTATTACTTATAGGATTTCAGTAATATTATACCAGTTACTTTGTCAAGTAACTCACGTTACAAATTGAGTTACTTTTTCTTTTCTTTTTTTTAACCAAAGCTCAGATTTAAAAAAGATACAATAATTTGCTAATCAAACTGTGTGTTTTTATGCAAATAACCACTATAGATGACAATAACAAAGGAAAATAATAACATTTAGAATTTTGGATTGTTTACACTGACTTCAAGGCGGTTGACATTATTTTTCGGGATGGTTCCGGGGTGGCGATGTCATTCTGCTGCTGCTGTTGTTTTGGTGAAAGTAATGCAAAAGTAGTGTAATAAGTAACAAGTTATAACTCGTTATAACTCACAATATTACTTTCTGTGTAGAAAGTAATATTGTAAAGTAACTTATTACTTTCAAATAAAAGTAACTAGTAATATGTAGTATATTACATTTTGAAAGTAACTTGCCCAACACTGCGTATATGTGTGTGTGCTTCTCTGTCTAGGCTCCCACACTAGAGGTGAAAGTTTCTTGGCTGACAGAGATTCGGAAGATTCTTACCAACCAGCAGAAACTGCGCAACGGTCTCTATTACTGCTATTATTTATTATATTATTTATTTATTTATTTATTTATTTATTTATTATAATATCTTATTAATTATTTATCTTCTTTCTTGCTTTCTTCTCCTGTTCAGATGACAAGTGTAATTTGCATCATTCACCTTCCTTGAACTTAAGCCCCGCCTCTGTGCTGTCTGTCCCCTCCCCCTTCTCTCAGATGAGGCTCAGACCCTCCTGGTGTCAGATGCTGCTCTCTCTGACAGGTGAGGCTCCCTGCATGACCTCCCTATGACCCATGACCTCCTGACCTCCTGACCTATGCTGGGAACCCTAACCCAAATCACTTTCAATTCAGTCAGTTCACAAAGAACTCCATTCATTAAGGAAAGGAGTCGAGGTTGTCGCAACACTTGTCGCTCTCCTGTTTGGAAAAACAAAAAACAAACCAAAAAACATCATTTATTGAAGAGATCTGAGGCACTCAAGAAGGTAGTATGTTAAAAAGCCTTTATTCTTAGTTGGCTATCATTGACAGAAAGTTAAAAACATTGCCTACGCGTTTCAGCCTCACGGCCTTCATCAGGGCAAGTCTGAATGGTACGTTCGGGCATAGATTTAATTTATAAAAAATAACCTATTCTGTGGTCACATAATAGGCTATTGTCAGCAGAGTCGCATATCTCCATATTTCATACAAGGACTATGCTGGAAATAATATGAAGTTCAATCACATCATACAGGCCAAAAGCAACACAGTTGCAGCTGCAAAATGCAGGAGTAGCCTAGATATGAATCATCTGTGTGCAGGCGATCCCATATTAAATTGCTTAGATAGTAGTAATTACTTAGGCTATTCTGACATGTATGACCATGTCCAACCCAACGTCAGCCTCAGCTCCGTTGTGCACACGGCACCGTGCGCTTTGGAGACGTTTATGTAACCTTTTTATGCCGGTTTAGTGATATTTCTCCACTCACCATTCAGCTGCAATCGATCGGCGGGGTCAAACAACATATCTCTAGCCACTAATCTTGCTTCGTGGTACACCCCTCAGGACAATTGAGATACTTGTTACTCATGTTCGCTATTCATTGCAGAAAAGCTATGCACAGCTGGCTTTCAAATACTTCCTATAATTAAACTTTCTGGCACATTTTGTAAATGGGTCCATGGGTCAAACCCACCCATCTTCTACTTAAAGCAGGTTAAGGTAAACACTAGGGATGTTCATCAATTGTCGAAAATCGATAATTGATCGTTAAGGATTGGAATCGATCCTGTGGAATTTGGATCGATTTTGTTATTATTAAAAAAAAAGAAAAAAAGAAAAAAGAAATTGGACTAGGTTTGGGTGGAATTCGTTCCTCCTCGCCCCACTCCATTGCACAGCCGACTAACGTGAGGTGGAGCTTCATATAGTCTCTAGTTTTCTGGCTGGGCACGGGCCTTTGTGCCAACAAAACTGTTTTAAACATGGGGAATTCACACCAGCATGCGCCGGGGACAGCAGTGTTGGAGAGGAGACACATTGAAATAAAGAGTTCATTGAGGAGAACACGTTGTCTTTCGTATTTTCTGCCATAGGCATTCATTTTGTTAAAAAAAAAAAAAAAAAAGTATTAATATGATCGATAATCGATAATTGATCGTTCATTTTCACCGATTATCGATTATGGAAAATTTTCAAAATGAACATCCCTAGTAAACACTGTGGATTACGGTATTTGCAAATGTGATTTGATTCAGGCCTTGTATGTGTGCAAAATACTGTATTTTCATATATTTCTAGCAATCCTTCATATGGGAAACTGCAATATGTGTTTTGAATTTGAATTGAATGGAATGCTGAAGTAATTAACAGAACGTGCATGATATGTATGAGCTCGTTTTTGTGACACCGTGGATATTGTTGTTTTTCGTTGTTTGTTTGTCGTCATGGTGTCTCGTTCCCATGGTGACGGGGTTCAGTGTGTCAGGGGTGTGTGTGTCGTGGGGCGGAGCGTCGATGGGGGGCTGCTCAGCGTGTCTCCATGTTCCTCACAGCTCCAAGACCACAAGCCATGCCCACAGTCTGCAAGGGGAGGAGTCAATACACTGCAGCCCCGCCCTCTCAGAGCCTGTGGTCCAATCACCTCGGCGCAGTGAGTCACTGTGTCAGATCACAAAAGCAGAACACGCACACACACACACACACACACACACACACACACACACACACACACACACTCCGACCTGCAATAATTTCCTATAAATAAATATCCATTTTGCTGCCTCTATAGCCGATTGCTGCTCTAAACAGCGGTATCGGGTAGGACTTGTGAAGTGATGCGTTCAGAGGATTAACCGCTTCTAACCAAAGAAGAACAATTTGGATCTTGTGGACTTTAACATTCAAAACGTAATAATACAAAGGTTTCACATTGAATATAGATCACGACATAAGCACACATCAGTAGGGGTGTCACGATATTTCGTCGCACGATATATCGCGATATCTAAACGTCACGATATGCGTATTGTCAGAAAAAAATGATATCGTAAAAGAAAAAAAAAATATATATATATACATATTGCTCCTGAATAATAATAGAACAAATTTAGCAGAATCAACACGCATGAGTGAGGGGGTAGACTACTACTGGCATGGCAAAACAGCTCAAGGGGTACATAAGATTACATACATTTAGGGACCATTGAGCATGAGTTATTTAAGAAATAGATTGTATACCGTAAATTTCGGACTATAAGCCGCGGCTTTTTCCCCGTTTTTTGGCCCTGCGGCTTATATAACGGTGCGGCTTATCTATGGATTTTATCAGCTAACGGCCGCTCGGGGACCTCCAAAATCTATGGATGTTGGTATGAGGCAGAACGAGAGCAAGACAGACATTACGAGAGCGAGACCCTGATTGGATGATGTTGCAAAAAATGTGCCTCGCGACCTGATTGGAGCACTGTGCCACTACGCTCTCTCAGCCACTACAGTAAAACACCCTCCCTCCTCCCTCGCTCCGGGGGGAAAATGGCAGCGATTGAGCCTGAAAGACAGTCTGAATGAAATTGAATGTAACATTCCCAATTCTATGTATTACATTCTAAAAAACTAACGGCAACATTTTGGAAGGCTAAGCCACACAACTAGCTCGTTGTAATCTAACATCATGCTTCAAAAGATGGAGAACTGGCTGTGTTACGACGATGGCGGCGAGAAGAAGAAGGAAAGAAGGAAATCGAGCAGCAGCACGTAACCTTGGCATCAGGGTGTTGACACAGAGAGCAGACGGCCGAGGTGTGTCCACCGTTCAGATCCGACTGAAGGCCAAAACAGTCGCCACCGAAATGAAAATTGAACATTTTAGAGGTGGACCATCCTGGTGTTTCAAATTTATGAGACGAAAGGGACTGTCCGTCAGGGCGCGGACGACTGTGTGTCAGCAACTCCCTCCCGACTACCAGGAGAAAATTACAAACTTCGGCGAATTCACACAAAGAAAGATCAAGGAATATTCCATCGGACCGGAGCAGATCATAAATATGGATGAAGTGCCTTTGACGTTCGACCTGCCTCTCACTAGGACTGTTAACTCATTCACTGCCAATATCTGACTGGCATTTTTGGCACAGGCCAAGTATTTCCATAATGTTTGGTCATCTTTCAAGACCCACAGTAAATTCTGTACTAGGACTACAGTGATGTCCAATACCTCGAAATGAAGATCTAAGTCTCTACTTTCACCCCCAAAAAGAAAGTTAGCTTTTAGCATGTTCTGTACTCTACTTATAACCCTTTTTATACACCCCATGTTCACCAAAAAAGCCTGTCTGGGAAGAGAAAAGGGAGAAAAAAGCATTTTTGTAAAAGGGCACAATCTCAGGCATAACTCACTCTCAATTCTTTTATTTTGAACTGTATTGACATCAGACATGTAAATATTATTCGTTAGGACACAAATGACAAAAAAAATATATATATATATATATATATATACACACATGAAGTGCTTTTTTTTTTACATTCAACAATACAGTTTACTCGGTGTGAGTGTGCAGACAGACAGACAGACAGACAGACAGACACACCGACAGACAGACAGACAGACAGACAGACAGACAGACAGACAGACACACACACACACACACACACACACACACACACACACACACACACACACACACACGATCCCCCTTTTAGATTTCTAACCCAACATAGGATAAGCAATAACCACGCCCTGTGGCGCTGGGATTGGCCAGGAGCAACACTGGAGGGCACGCAGCCCAGCGATTTCATGAACCAACTGAAGAGCTCTTGAGAAGGACAGCGGGCTGCTGTGAGTGCCTTCTGCCCGCTGCTGCCTAGCTGTTCCTGTGTTTATTTTGATTTGTTCTGGTACACCGTCCTCGTCCATGTCTCCCTGTCATATCTATGATCGTTCCCGTTTTCCCCTCGGCTATTCAACACGTCCTCACCGCCCTCGCAAACTGATCGATCATTTCCTCATTCCTCCGATGATCAAACACATCTCTTGATTACTTTCTCCCGTTTTCTCCTGGCTGGCACAGAGGAAGGCGACTCCAGCTCGGCGTTTCAATGGCGTTTCTCCTGTCTGCACAAGGAAGCGTTACCCGTTCTCTGCTTTCCCTCTTGCTCAATTTCAAAACAACAGCTGCGGTATGTGTTTGATCGCGTGCTGTCGGCTACCCTTTGAAGGCAGGGACCTGTGTCTGTGTGACAGGCTGGGCAAGTGTTTGCTGCAGGCGCTGCACCAATAAAAACAAAAACACGTCAAACACGTCCTTGGCGGGGAAGGCCATTGCTGATAACACGTCAAAGACGTCATTGGCGGTGAATGAGTTAACAAGAAAGGTGAATCGTCCATCACGTTGAGAACCACAGGTCACGAGAGAACGAATTTCACTTGTGTTCTTGGCTGCACAGCATCTGGAGTAAAGCTCCCGCCGATGGTGATTTTTAAGCGTCTCACAATGCCAAAAGAAAAGATCCCCAGCGGGATATGCTTGTTTTGTTGAAATGTTAATAAATGGGAGCTTCCCCAAACAGCCATCTCTTTCCCGACAATCCCCTCTGTGCACGAACCCTTACATATGGTAATTAAACATCAAAACACCCGCGGCTTATAGTCCGGTGCGGCTTATATATGTAACAAACAGGCAATTTTGCTGCTGCGGCTTATACTCAGGTGCGCCTTATAATGCGGAAATTACGGTACTTTATTTTTCTTTCACCATGCAAGAAACATTTAGTTTGTGACAGTGTGACACATTCTATTGCAAGAGAAGCATTATCTTCCATGTTGTTTTCTAGTTATTATAATAACAATTTCCAAAAACAGCATTTGTTTTGTATTTTGTGTATTTCAAATGAAAGACTATTTTTCCAGTATTTTCCCAGGGCTCCCTTGAAAAGAGGTTTCGATTTCAACGGGACTCACATGGTTAAATAAATGATAAATAAATAAATAAAAATTATTTACTTTTGTTAAAAAATATATTGTTAAAATATCGTATCGTATCGTTATCGTGAACCCAATATCGTGTATCGTATCGTATCGTGAAATTAGTGTATCGTGACACCCCTACACATCAGTGATCAATAACTGGATCATTGCATGGTCAAGTCATTAGTTGTCTCAGCTGTCTGTCACCTGCAGGTTGGCATGCCCCCCACTCACTGGCTATCTGTGAGGGTCTGGAAGACTGGGGCGGAGCTACAGACCTCTCCTCCAACCTATCAGACTCAGAAGAGGAAGATCAGCGCGCCCCCCTGGTGAGAACTTTCTTCATGGAGCTTCCAGGCTGTCCATATAAAGTGGTCAAAGCTGCTGTAAAACCCACTGACATTTACACTACATGTGGTAAACGTGTAAGTTTAATGACACTTGACTTTACTAAATGTGTGTACTCATGGCACCCAAACCCTAAGCTACGTTACAATGTTCTGGACCTTCGCTTGAGGGCATTTTCTCTATCTGGACCTCTTTGAATTTTAATTTGAGTACCCCTGCACTAAACAAAAACAATGAAATCTTCCATTTTCACATTTTCACATAGATAGAATAACATTTTCACAAATCTTAAAGTGTTTCTTGGTGAGAGTCTAGGGTCCCCTTGGTGATCTAGCCCAGATTTGAAATGTGTAAGTGTAATGCTCTTTGAACTGGACCTGGTGTTATGATGCGGAAAAACAATGAAATCTAACACATTTGATTGATATTAAAATATATTAGATATAAAATCCCCCCTCTTCTCAAAAATAGGGGAGGAGCAATCTCCATAGAGAGCCGCAGGGATGACGTATTTTTGTAGTCAGAACGCGGAAGTCCTAGACTTCCTGGTTCTTCACTGTTTCTGTCTATGGGATTTTTGTATGGGTTTTTGCCGCGATGCTTCAAATACGGTCTCTGGGCAACGCAAGATTAATCAAACGCGAACCAGAGTTCAGTCGGATAATCTTCACACATGAGGACCACTTTCATTAGTTTTGTAGCGTAAATGCGAGCCCTAGAAGTAAAAAGCTCGAGCTAAGCTAATCCAGAACTACACACTGTCGCATAGGCTTCCACGTCACGTCAGCACTCAACCTGGACTGTTGTTGATGTGTGCACTGATTACCCCGGGCTGAACGGGGCTGAACCAGGTGAGGGAAAGAGAATTTCCGTGTTCGTCCTTTGAAGTGGTGACGTTATTGACGTATATATCCCCATCGACTCACTAGTGTAGTCTCATTTAGCCGTTTGCTAGCTAGCCGCCCTTTTAACGGCACGTAAAAGCTTCAAAACTCGTAAAAGTGGTCCTCGTGTGTGAAGATGATATTACTAAACACTGGTTCGCGTTTGATTAAGCCAGCGTTGCCCAGAGAGATTATTAGAAGCATCACGCCAAAAACCCATTCAAAACTCCCATAGGCGAAAACAGTGAAGAACCAGGACTGTTAGCATCGATGATTTCCCGACTCGTTCCTGCGGCTCTCTATTGCTTACATAAATAACCTCCACTGGTGTGCAACCTGTTCAGCACTTTGGTTAACTGTGGTTGTGTAAATGTGCTTTAAATGAACTTTGACTTGACTTGACTTGATACCACGCCATTGTCTGATTTCTCAGACTCTGCTCTTCCATGCTAAGCAATGCAGTTTCACATGAATACAGTTTCACAGACGGTAGTTGCACTTGTATACACACATACATGATAGATGCTGTACATATCTCATAAACATCTATACAAATCTACATGAAGTATACAGAATCAGAATCAGATCAGAATCAGAATCACTTTTATTGCCACAGTATGCAAGTTACATTTGTCTTAGTGTCTGTATGCAGCGTAGGGGTTACATCAATATACAGAGATAAGAAGTAGGAAGATAACTAAAGACAATCGCAAAGTTGCAAGTGCAATCAAATCAAATCGAGTCAATATATACAAATTATGTACATGAGTGGTGAAGGGTTCTGTGGATGATAAATATGAATTTACGTTGGATTTACATGAGATTTACAGACTGAGTTAAATAGACGTTAAATATGCAGTGGATTTACATGAATTTACAGTCAGAGTTAAATAAGAGTTTACATTGAATGTACATGAAATTTACAGGCTAAGTTAAATAGGCACAACCCTAATGAACATACTATTTACATACGCAGCTTGGTCTGAGGACCCATACAACAGTATGTCAATTATGATTATATTCTCCTGAGTTTGACTTTGACTGCCCTGTCTTCCATTCCAGGTGGCTGGCAGGTACAGGGTCATGGTGGAAAGCAGCATGGCCAGCACTGATGACATCATCTTTAATTGCGGTGATGTCATCCAGCTGCTGCATGAGGACTCATCAGGAACATGGTAAGAGGCATGTTTCAAAATGTTGATCATAGTCCATTTAAGATAGAGATGTGAAAATCCAACTGGAGGAAACGCTTTGGTTCAGTGAGAGGTTATTCAGTCCCTCCAGGAAATTGTGATTTTGCGATCGCAATAATATAATAATATATATAATAATAATATTTGCAAGGGCTTGCCATTTTTACATATCCCCAAGATTTCTCAGCAAAAATTTAAAAAATAGGTGCCTCAACTTGCAAATTTGACCAGTTCCCGTAATTTTACAGCAAAAAAATCACATAAAACGTGATTATCAGGACGCTATGCCTTGTTGTGGTATCTGTGTAAGGTCTGTGTGTGTGTTTTTGGCTTTTATTTTGCATGTCTGTGTGTGTTTTGGGCTTTCCTTGTGAAGGTCTTGTGTGTTTTGGGATTTCATTTGGAACGTGTACAAATATGGGCTTTTACTTTTAGAAGGTTCTGGGCTTTCATTTTGAATGTTCTGGGCTTTTATTTTTGAAGGTTTTGGGGCATTTATTGTGAAGGTTCTGGGCTCTTATTTGGAAGGTTCTGGGCTTTTATTTGGAAGGTTCTGGGCATTTATTGTGAAGGTTCTGGGCTCTTATTTTGAAGGTTCTGGGCTTTTATTTGGAAGGTTTCTATGCTTTTATCTTGAAGATTCTGTCCTTTTATTTTGAAGTCTCTGGGATTTTATTTTGAAGGTTTTGTGCTTTTATTGATTGTCATCTATAGTGGGTATTTGCATAAAAACAAATAAGTTTGATTAGGAAATGATTGTATCTTTTTTAATTATGTGCTTTGATTTAATAAAATGTAATTCAATTTGTAACTTGAGTTACTTGACAAAGTAACTGGTATAATATTACTGAAATCCTATAAGTAATAAGTTATATTACTGAGTTACTGCTAAAAGTAATATATTACATGTAATATGTTACTTTTGTAATGAGTTACTCCCAACACTGCCTATAGCCCAGAAATCAAAGGATCAGTATAACGTCATACTTTAAAAAACACATAGAAAGTAAAGTGAGAGAGATGCTACAACAAGCATCAATGTGTGTTTGATGGTGTGTGTGAGTGCAAATGGGATCTTAACTTTCGTTTGAAACCAACCCTCCTAGATGGAAGAGATATATCCAGGTAGACTATTCCAAGATGATATAGACCTATATAAAACAGTTGGTATTTGGTCTGGGCAAAGTCAACTGACCCCCACTTGCCCCTCTGGTTGAGTATGTGTGAATACTTGAACTATAAATTATATTGTTGAAAAGAAATTCAGGAGTTTGGTTATGAATAACTCTGTGAAAATGTAAAAGTAGAATGGCCGATAGCCGTTGTTCAACAGTAAGACGTATATGCATGTCAGCTACGCTAGACCTGGGGGGCTTTTATTTTAAAGGTTTGGGCTTTTATTTTGAAGGTCCTTTGCTTTTATTTTGAAGTATCTGTGCTTTTATCTTGAAGGTTGTGTGCTTTTATTTTGAAGGTTGTGTGCTTTTATTTTGAAGGTTCTGGGCTTTTATTTTGAAGGTTTTGGACTTTCATTTAGAATGTTCTGTGCTTTTATTTCGAAGGTTCTGTGCTTTTATTTTGAAGGTTCTGTCATTTTATATAAACGTTTTTGGGCTTTTATTTGGAAGGTTATGTGCTTTAATTTGAAATGTTCTGTGCTTTTATTTTGAAGGTTCTGGCTTTTATTTGGAAGGTTCTGTGCTTTTATTTTTGAAGATTTGGGGTTTTTATTTTGATGCTTCTGTGCTTTTATTTTGAAGCGTCTGTGCTTTTATTTTGAAGGTTGTGTGCTTTTATTTTGAAGGTTGTTGCTTTTATAGAGAGCCAAAGTCAACGTCATTCCTTGCTTCAGCAATGATACCAATGGATTGTATTTGTTAATCTCTGTGTGCTTTTATTTTGAATGTGTGTTGTGTTGTGTTGTGTTGTGTTGTGTTGTGTTGTGTTGTGTTGTGTGGTTTTTATTCTGGGCATAGGAAGCCCCTGCAAAATAAAGCATTTTTGATCGCAACAATCACAAGTAATGTAATTGTGTGTGTGTGTGTGTGTGTGTGTGTGGGTTGGTGTCTGTGTGTGGTGTGTGTGTGTGTGTGTGTGTGTGTGTGTGGGGGGGGGGGGGTGGTGGTGTGTGTGTGTGTGTGTGTGTGTGTGTGTGTGTGTGTGTGTGTGTGTGTGTGTGTGTGTGTGTGTGTGTGTTTTCAGGATGGTGAGGAATATAAGTCGTGGTGAAGAAGGCCGTGTCCTGCCTGAGGACCTGCACAGGATTCTGGGAGAGACTTGCTGAGAGCCAATCAGAACAGAGGACGGGAGATCCACAGTCTGTGATGACTTGCTGAGAGCCAATCAGAACAGAGGACGGGAGATCCGCAGCCTGTGATGTGTTTCCTTTCTCTTTTTCTTTCTCACACACACACACACACACACACGCACACACACACACACACACACACACACACACACACAGACACACACACACACACACACACACACGCACACACACACACAGGTCCTGACCAAAAGGGGGCGTACGACTGCGCCCAGGCGTTACCCCCACCAGTCAGATTGAAGCACAACACACTTTACTCTTCAAGCTAATGTGACATGATCTCCTCAGAAGGCTGTGACATCATCACCTCAGAAGGCTGTGACATCATCACCTCAGAAGGCTGTGACATCATCACCTCAGAAGGCTGTGACATCATCACCTCAGAAGGCTGTGACATCATCACCTCAGAAGGCTGTGACATCATCACCTCAGAAGGCTGTGACATCATCACCTCAGAAGGATCCACGCTGCAGACTGAACCAGAAAACAATGCCTGTACGTGGGACCTCACAATACCACAGAATGTCTCTTACACTAGTAGTGAACCATGGCCAGGTCATATTTTGGACTTATTAGAGACATGGGACTGGGGGGCTTATATTCACACGTGTGGACTTTTTATTTGATCGTTGTCTATTTTCTTATGAAGAAGCGCCATGATGGTCACAGACACCCACACGCTGGCTGGCCTACCAACATATCACTATGTTTATGTGCCAAACTATTCTGCTAATACCACTGTCCTGCTCTGTGCTGAGGCTAGCAGCTTTCCCTGCTCTTCCCAGTACTTAGAGTATGCAGGATCGATGCAAGAGGGGATTTCCTACTTGGGCTACCACTAGGGGTGTCACGATACACTCAGTTCACGATACGATACGATACACGATATTTGTCGTTCACGATAACGATACGATATGATATTTGAACAATATTTTTTTGCGATCGATTTGTAAGTTGAGGGGGCATCCTCCACGCTAATTTGAGTCATTTCACCATTTTCATCCTCCGTGTGTCTGTAACGTCCCTCGTCTGTTCAAAGTTCAAACAAAGCAATGAAAAGGAGAGCGAGCATGCAATCAGATGCAGATCAGTGCCACCATGTTCAGCTTCTTTTTCTCGCGATATGAGATTTCATCTCAACGATACGTATTGTCACGTTTCGATATCGCGATATATCGTGGGACGTTATATTGTGACATCCCTAGCTACCACTGTAGCTGCCTGGTTGCTCTAATTCAGTGTGTAACACATAATGAAAGAGCTCTATCATGAGGAAGTTTATTTGCTAAAAGTTTTTGTTTTGCTGCTGCTGCTATAACAACATCATCATCATCATTATAATTATTATTATTATTTTGCTTTTCCCTGTTAGACCAGCTAAGCACCTTTTGATCTAAGTGTGGAAAGTGGTTATGAGAACACTGCCACTTTATTGCATCTATGCTACGGGTTTCTCTACTCAAGCCACACTACTGCAAAGTTGTGTCATATTTCTGGTCGTTAACTACAGTTAGCCACGATTATGTATGTATGTATGTAGACACTGATCATTTAGATGTAAAAGCACATCTTACTTTCAACTGATACTGCTGTAGGTAACACTTATTTGGATAGTCAAACGTTGATATTCATCAATCAGATGACAAAATGCAGATATTCAACAAAGTGTCACTTGTCCGATTGCCTATGTAACCCTGACTCCATTTGTGACCCTAAACACAACCTTAAAGGAACACTCTGCCCATTTTCAACCAGCTTTGTATCATTAGAACATCAGTAGTATATCAGTAAACTGTTTTGAAGTCTGTCATTTAATTTGACAGTTATTGAGTGTTAAAGTGTGGACCAGTGACATCACTGGTCCACACTAACTCAAATTAATAACTCATTAACTCAAATCAACTCTCAATAACTATCAAACTAGATGAATGATGAATAGTTTGACAGTTATTGAGAGTTGATTTGAGTTAATGAGTTATTAATTTGAGTTAGTGTGGACCAGTGATGTCACTGGTCCAAACTTTAACACTCAATAACTGTCAAATTAAATGACAGACTTCAAAACCGTTTACAGTTTTCTGATATACTACTGATGTTCTAATGATACAAAGCTGGTTGAAAATGGGCGGAGTGTTTCTTTAAGGTTAACCCTAACTCCATGTGTGAGCCTAATCACCTAAGGCCTAAGGGTAACTCCTACCCATATATAATATCTGGGTATTCAATATCTGAGATATTGAATATTTATAGACTCATTGTCACACTGTGGTATCACCTGAAACTCAGTAGACTAGCGATACATTGTCATTTGAATGTCAGAATTGGACTGTCCAAATAAAGTGTGACCATCTAAATAAATATTCAGTCACTCATTGCTCTTTCATGTTCAGTTCACGGTTACATTTTTGGAGTAATCCAACTCACACTGGCTATGCTGTAACATTGTGATATATATATATTTTTTAACTTTACCTTTGTTCAACCAGACTGGTGTCATTAAGGTCTGTTTTTTCCAAGAGTCCTTAAAGGGATAGTCGGGTTAGTTTGAAGTGGGGTCCTATGAGGTACTTGCATACAGTCAGTGTACAGTACTAACTACATGCAGTAGAAGGCAGCTGGCCTGGTCCCAGTTCCCAGGAGAAATGGGACTGCGTCAGGCGAGTAGAGCTGTCTGCTGAGTGTGAAGGAGGCCACGAGCAAAAAATGTAAAACAAAAAACAAAACAGAAAAAATACATAAAATACTTTCATACTGCTCACCTGGCATATTCCAAGTCTCCACAAGCCCTGAGATGCCAAGTTAAGTTCAGTTCAGTTATCCTTTATTTATCTCCATGGGGAAATTCATCCTCTGCATTTGAACCATCCTCTACTAGGAACCTTCCTAGAACTATAGGAGCAGTGGGCAGCCGCGGTGCAGCGCCCGGGGACCAGTTCTTTTACCAGTGCCTTGGTCAGGGGCACTGACAGGAGTATTAACCCTAACACTAACATACATGTCTTTGATGGTGGGAGGAAACCCACATGAACACGGGGAGAACAAGCAAACTCCACGCAGAAAGCACCTGGGACGGACCGGGGTTCGAACCCGGGACCTTCTTGCTGTGAGGCAACAGCACTAACCACTGAGCCACCGTGTCGTCCGATTTGAAGGTGCGGCAGCAGCTGGGGGGGGGGGGGGGGGGAGGGGGGCTGATGAGGCTGCTGCACCAGCTGGCTACAGGAAGATTTCAGCTAAAAACAGGGTGTAAATGATGCCTTTTCATGATAACATGGCATCTCAGGGCTTTTGGTGACTTGGATTATGCCAGGTGAGCAGTATGGAAGCATTTTATGTATTTTTTACGTGTTTTTTTTAAACGTTTTTGCATGTAGTACTGTACACCAGTGGTTCCCAACCCTTTTTGTGTTATGTACCCCTTGAGCTGTTTTGGGATGCCAATAGTACCCCCTCACTCATGCGTGTTGATTCTCCTAAAATGTGTTATATTAAATGCACTTCTAGTAGAATTGTATTTTCATTTAATAATCAGATCTGATTATTAAATGAAAATACAATTCTGACAGTTTTCATTTGAAAAAGTCACCAGTTTTTACCAAGACGGGCCGATGAAATTACCTTGAATATTGTTTTGATCATTTTGTAAGTAAATTGTAATCCCCAATCTTTCCAGGTACCCCCTGCAAGCTGCTCAAGTACCCCTACAGTAGGTGTACACATATCCCCTGGTTGGGAATCACTGCTGTACACTGTCACCTTCTGTGACATTAATAGCAAAACTGCTTCCTTTCTTTCTTTCTATCATTCCTCACTCTTTTTTCTTGCTCCGACTTGTTATTTTCCTCACGTCCAGCTGCTGCTGCTGCTGCATTAAGGAGAAGGTCCCCAAAGAGCGGCTCTGTCATGAATTTAACTTGGCGATCCACAAAACGGACTCAATCTTTAAAACGTGGCTCTTCTCTGTGTCACAGGGTGATGTGTGATAGTAGAGATGTATTGTCAGATAACCCCTAATTAGTTGTGTCATGTGACTTGTGATGGAGCACCGGGGTAGACAGGAAGTGGTAGTTGGCTAAGGGGTTTATAGCCGTGGCATTTCAGGCTCTCTCTTAGCTGGTGTTTTGAAGAAAGCCATGGATTCCCTGTTGCCCCATTCTCTAGTCATGTTCCCTCTGATTTCACGTATGGATGTGACTGTGTGTGTTTGATATATTCTTTATAATAGCGTCCCCTAACTTAACTTAACTTAACTTAACCTATTGAAGGGAAGCTGTGTGTAACTAGCTTCCACACCCAGGCTTGAGCTGTCCACTGACGCGGAGTGACACCACCGCCCCCGGCCTGTCCCAAGGTAAGCCAACCTCCCGTTTATCGATTTCCTGTAAGATACCCTGTTGCTCCGTCAGTTCTGTGTTGTTGTGGCGAGGTTTGGATTGACTAGACACGAGCTCGATCCTATTTTGAGAACCAGACCCACAGTCACATCTGGCTTTTTCTCTTGGATCTCAAACACAACCGCTCTCTCCATGGTCTATGATCTTGTACGGTAGCTTTGAGATCATGATTTTCAGATTTTGTAGGATTATCCAATTCGTCCATGCATGCAAGTACCTCATAGGACCCCACATCAAACAAACCAAACTATTCCTTGAATCTGTTTTGCTGCTTTTGCTCATTGTGCACTTTTATGGATTATGGGAATTATTGTGAGAGTTTCAATGTATTATAATGCATACTGTATATGATTATTTCCCCAAATATAAGCACAAGAGTTGTTGATTTGATTCAGCCTGACTGGTGTGACTTCTTTCCTAGAGCTTTTAAGGTCTAGGTTTAGTGTCAGAGCTTAAAGGAACACTCCGCCCATTTTCAACCAGCTTTGTATCATTAGAACATCAGTAGTATATCAGAAAACTGTAAACGGTTTTGAAGTCTGTCATTTAATTTGACAGTTAATGAGTGTTAAAGTGTGGACCAGTGACGTCACTGGTCCACACTAACTCAAATTAATAACTCATTAACTCAAATCAACTCTCAAACTGTAAACGGTTTTGAAGTCATTCATCTAGTTTGACAGTTATTGAGAGTTGATTTGAGTTAATGAGTTATTAATTTGAGTTAGTGTGGACCAGTGATGTCACTGGTCCACACTTAAACACTCAATAACTGTCACATTAAATGACAGACTTCAAAACTGTTTACAGTTTTCTGATATACTACTGATGTTCTAATGATACAAAGCTGGTTGAAAATGGGCGGAGTGTTCCTTTAATGAAGTTCACAGAAAGTAGGCTACACATACTGTTTCAGATGGCCAAAATTGTGTTCAAATTAACTTATTTTACTTGCATACCATTTGAATCCAAAACCTAACCTAACCTAAGGTCACACATTGAGTTACCATAGGAATGAAAGGCTTAAATGTACATACTCAGTTCTGTTTTAGTTCTGTTTTATTGGACAGAATAAACAGGACTAAATTTGGTAAGAAAAACACCAAATGAAGCCGAAGAACAAAAATAGTATAAATCTACTTCCAGGAAATGGCTGATCTTGTATAGACAAATAGAGCTCAACAGTCACGTTTTGTCTTTCTTTCGTGTCACGTTATTTTACCAGTGTGTGTTTTGAGTTTTGTTAACGTGTCTAAATGATCAGAAATGGAGTCGCCGATCTCCACTCCTCCTCAACCGGTTGAGCTGTTCCCGAGGAAGAGCGCCTCAACACTACACCTGGGCCAGAAGCTACACCTGGGCCAGAAGCTAGTAGGGTTACTGGGAGGATATGAAGAAAGAGAGAGAGAGCGCATTGCTCTGGTTGAAAAGGAAGAGCGAGAGAGAGCCACTCTTAGGCCATGTTCAGACTAGGAGGCCAAATCTGATTTGTGAGGTAGTTTCCAATCTGCTTTAGACTGATGTGACTTCACTCGCAACTCATCATCAAATGCTTCTGCGCAGGAAAACCATGTCACCAACGTACGTATTTACTGACGCCCACGTCATTACGATAGCAACCCATGATTTGCATTTCTATCACCTCATTATTATTTACATGTGAAAGGCCCCAAGCCAGGGGGAGGCTGCGGGGGCTGTGTAAAACAGCCATCCCCGTCAATCCTTCAGAGTTTCCTGTGTTATCCGGAGATCACCACAAATAGTTGTTAATCTGAACTTCCACAGCCATTCACAATGGCGCTTACTGACGAAAATGCCACTTTTCATCCAGTGATGCAGATAGGCTGTTTAGGTCTGGACACACAGATCTGACTTGAGAATCAGACACACTCCCAAATCAGATTTGGGAAACCAATCAAGATAATGATGATTAATGACTTTATCAGCAAATCGGATTTGCCTGTAATGTGAACATGGCCTTATTGACAAAGAAAAGAGGGACCGAGCTGAGAGAGAGAGCGAGAGAGAGCTGCTGATCACAACGTTCAAAGAGAGAAAGAAGTGAGGGACAGCGCTGAAGCCGATAAGGACAGAGAGTTTCAGAAAGAGCTAGCCGTGATGGATCGGAAGAAGGTGCTGGATGTGGAGGAGGTGACATCACCGGTGGAGCTCATGACCTCTGAACCCGTCACATTCCCATTTAGGGTCTTACCATGAGAGTCTTGTGGAGAGGCGCTAACAGATGTACCATAAATTCCGGACTATAAGCCGCACCTTTTTTCCCGTTTTTTGGCCTTTTTTGGCCCCTACGGCTTATATAACGGTGCGGCTTATCTATGGATTTTTTCAAAAAAAAAAAAAAAAAAAAATTTTTTAGCACTCTTTCTAACTATAAATCCACTTCTGTTTTAATTTCCTCTCTTGCCCTCTTTTCACCACACTGTATGACACTGTATGACACTGTGTGCACTGTAAATAACAACACAGGTGGTGTTGTGTTATGTTGTTTTGTTGAAATGTTAATAAATGGGAGCATTACATATGGTAATTAAACATTAAAACACAATAAAAAAAAAAAAAAAAAAAAACACTAAAACACCCGCGGCTTATAGTCCGGTGCGGCTTATATAAGAAAAAAATAGTCAACTTTGAAGGTGCGGCTTATACACCGGTGCGCCTTATAGTCCGGAATTTACTAGTTCAAAGTAGTACTTGACATCCTAAAATTTGTTATGAACTCGTGTTTCAGTGTGGGCGTGCGTGCACGTCACGGTCTCACCACTCCTGGCTTTGACTCCGCATCCACAAACTCCTCTGTACAGAAGTAGCAGCTATTTGCTCCACAGAAAGCCATCATTCAAATGTTGCCTCTCTTTCTCCTCCTCATCCTCCTCGTTATCATCTGCTCCCGTATTCGCTGGCTTCCACGGCACAATAACTTAGAAATTAAACCGGAAACAACGCATGAAACCACGCCATCAGCTACCGCCATGTTTACTGCAGGCTTAAAACCTTTTAGATAAGGATTTTGTTTAAACCTGAGGTTACGCCACGACTGTTGAGCTCTATGCCTATCGTTTTTTTTTATGATATAGATCAGGGATACTCAACTTGCTTTGCCACTTTCGTGAAATGATAAAGACCAGGGGCCAGTTAATAAACAAACAATATACATTTTTCTGTAGCGGATTGTAGGTTTTTGGGGTGTCAGCCGGAGTTTAGTCTGACAATGTTGTGCACACCGGATAGTTAGTTACTGTAGGTTAAGTTAGTTAGTAAGTACATACATAAGTGCCTGGGTAGTGAGCAGACGGCAGTATTTGACAATTTAGCAGCTAAATCATAGATTATTGAAAGATATTCCATATTCCACACTGAAATGCTATAACAGAAGTGGAGTATTGGCCAGGATGACAGAATGACTTTTTTTTTTTGCAATTCCATCGCGGGCCACACGGGGCGGGCCCGCAAGTTGAGTATCACTGATATAGATGGTTTCATGGCCTTGTTGCGTAAGCACATTTTAGATACGCCTCTGGCTTTGTGTGTATGATAGCTGTTATGAAGTAGCTTTACACGCATTGCGTGGTCAGTTTGTCGAGTTGCTAATTCGAATCCCCGTGGTCTGACTGATCCACGGGTAGTAGAGTGAGACTCGAGTGTAGATGCCGTACTTTCCCTCCAGAGCGCACATCTCGCCCCAACTGACGATGCCGGTGAGGAACCAGGTGCCGTGGGAGTTTGTGGCGTGCGGCCCGCCGCTGTCGCCCTGGCAGGCGTCTTTGCGCTCGCTGTGGAAGCCGGCGCAGAACATGAAGCGCGTGATGTGGTCCCGGCTGCTGCCCTTGCACACCGTGCGGTCCACGTACGGGACCTCCAGCTTCTGCAGCGTCCGGGCCTCGCGGCCCTGAAAGCTCAGGGTTCCCCAGCCGCTCACCAGGGAGCTCCTGGCCTCCCTCAGCAGGCTCTCCGTGAAGACCTTGGGGCCCAGGCAGATCGGGCGGCGCTGGGCCGACAGCTGCACGGGGCTGCTGAGCTGCAGCAGGGCGATGTCGTGGTTGTACTTGGACTTGCGGTCGTCGTAGTGCGGGTGGATGAACTGCTCGATCACAAAGTGATCTCGCTCGGTGCCCTCCGTCCGGTCCAGATCATGTTCACCTGTAGATGGAGGGATATAGCATAGAGCAGGGGTTTTCAAAGTCTGAGACTGTGGGCCTCCCAAGCAAAGGCGCCTTCCCTCGCTCAATTCCTGGATGCCTATGGGATCATGACAGGGCCGGTTCCAGAACAAGATGACTAGGGATGCATCCTAGATAGGAAGGGGTGCAGATGCCCGGCCATGTTATTTTACTAAAAATAATGAATTTTTACCATCATTTCAAGTAGAATGATACCACCCAAGCAAGAATATTTCAAGTGTTTCAAGTGCTTTACTGAAATATTTGGACCATATAATGATAATACAATTATCTCAACCTTAAAAGGTTACATATAGGTGCCAAAAAGCCATAAATTCACATCAAAGAACAAAGAAAAACAACAATTATAATTCAAGTTTAAACAGTAAGTGTGCAGCTGCAGCATTTATTTATATATATATATAAAAAAAAAAAAAAACTTTTCAACTGAGCATGCAGACAATTAAAATAAGGGTGCAATGTGTGCTTTTGCACCCCCGTAGAACCGGGCCTGGATCATGATCCCATGGTAGGCACTAGCTCAACAATTCATGGTCATAAAAGTGGACTGGTAACTTCGTTACATAGCTAATTCATGTTCTCATAATTATATAACAACCATAATGAACCGCGACGTGACAGAAAATACGTTATTTACAGTGTGAACGACGTATGCCCCGTTTACGCCCGTTTTGGCCAGTTCCAGGACATCATATTTTAAGCTGGAAATAAGGTCTGGGGTGTAAAAAAACAGGAATTCTCCGTTAAATGCAATTTTCAGAAAACTCATAAAAGTGGTCCTCGTTTGTGAAGATTATCCTGCTGAACACAAATTCCCACTCCCATAACCACAGACCTTATTTCATGCATTTTAACCAAAGTCCCCATTCTAAAATCCCATAGCCTTTTCCCCTTGACCCACTGATACCTGATGCAGCATTTGCGTGTATATTTCAGACCTGCAGCATGTGTTGTCGTTTTCCCTCTAATCCCGGCTGCGACGCAGAGGCGTAGTGGTTGTTTCAAGACATGTGACCGATGAAATGCATCGTGATTAGCTGAACAACCCCCCCCCCCCACACACACAAACTCACTACCTCCTCCAAAACTCAACTGAACCCCCCCCCCCCATAAAACTATAACTCATATCTAATTTAATGCCTGTTTAACTGGGACTGTAAATTCATGTAAATTCCCTGCACGTTTAATGCCTATTTAACTTAGCCTGTAAATTTCATGTACATTCAATGTAAACTCTTATTTAACTCCGACTGTAAATTCATGTAAATCCACTGCCTATTTAACGTATATTTAACTCGGTCTGTAAATCTCATGTAAATTCAACGTAAATTCATATTTATGATCCACAGAACACTTCACCACTCATGTACATATTGTATATATTGACTCGATTTGATTGCACTTGCAACTTTGCGATTGTCTTTAGTTATCTTCCTACTTCTTATCTCTGTATATTGATGTGACCGCTGCAGACACTAAGACAAATTCCTCGTATGTAACTTGCATACTGTGGCAATAAAAATCATTCTGATTCTGAATTTGCACAGGGAAGGCAAAATGCATTGTGGGTTTTAGAATTAGAATGATGTTTTTTTTTCCCTTTTGCGCCTGGATGGAGCGGAAAGTTTTCAAAGCTGAACTACAACTAGACATGGCTGATGAGTGACGGAGTGACGGGAGCGATATTGACAAATGAAAGCTAAAGGGTTTAAGCTTTCAAATCTTTATTTATTGATTTCATGTTTCAATCTGCAGCTCACAAGTTACATGTGAAGGCAGCAGAACACATTGGAGGTGGCTTTAGTGACATGATCAACACCTGTGCATTAATCAGCATCTGGATAGGCCACGCCCACACCTGTCAGGTGGATAGCCCACACCTGTCAGGTGGATGGATTATTTTGGCTAAGGAGAAGTGCTCACGGACATTGATTTTTTAACAAAATTTTGAACAAAATTTGAGAGAAATAAGCCTTTTATTTGCATGAAAAATGGGAAGCAAAAACAAAAGTGTTGCGTTCATATTTCTTGTTCAGTATACCTTTTAAGAAATCCAGACACCAACTACTGTATTGATCGAAAGCGCATAACTAAACAAATTAGGCGACGCTTTTGAAGACGGGATTGCATTGTATTTTTAGGGATACAAAATGAGAATCTTCACGTAAGGATTTTTGTTCTTACCGACTCGGACGAAGAAGTTTGCTGAAGCCGTCTTTGCCTCGATGAGACAGTGAGCAGCAGTGATGACCCACAGCTCACTGAGCAGAGAGCCTCCACAGAAACTGGAGGCTCCATGGCCTTTGCCAGGACGCATTAGGGTCACCTAAAACACACGCACACACACATGCACGCACGCACACACACACACGCACACACACACATGCACACACACACGCACACACACACATGCGCATGCACACACACACACACACACACACACAAATAAGGATGGAATGGAAGAATAGCAACACAGCGTACACCAGTGATACTCAACTTGTTGTGTGTGGCCCGCGATGGAATTGCAAAAAAAAATAAAAAATACAGTGCACCTGAACGCAACATGCAAGATACCCGCTGAATAAGTGTCCAAATGTTCATGTCATTCTGGCCAATACTCACACTTCTGTTATAGCATTTCAGTCTGGTATATGGAATATCTTTCAATAATCTATGATTTAGCTACTAAATTGTCAATTACCGCCGTCTGCTCGCGCTACCCAGGCACTTATGTATGTACTTAACCTAACTAACTATCCGGTGTGCACAACATTGTCAGACTAAACTCCGGCTGACACCCCAAAAACCTACAATCCGCTACAGAAAAATGTATATTGTTTGTTTATTAACTGGCCCCTGGACTTCTATCATTTCACGAAAGTGGCCCCCGGGCAAAGCAAGTTGAGTATCCATGGCTTCTCGTTTCCTCTGCATACAGTTGTTTCTCATTTCATTGGACCACTTAAAGTCCTACAAACCACCATCATTCCCAGCCAAGCCAAAGGTGCAAGTATTGCTTTGTGCCTAATTAGCCCAGGCAACACCGGGTACATTGCTACTTTTCACCCAAGTAACAACACATATAGTTGAGTTGGATTTGTCAGTTAGTCTGCCTGCACCCCTCCCTACCTACCTGCCAGGGTATCTCTCCAGGAATGGCCTCATTCCCTCCCACAATCCGCTTTTTCTTGTCGGCCTCGGTGGTGTTGCTCAGCCCAGCGCTGCTCGGGCTCAGCCCAGCGCTGCTCGGGCTCACGGTGAAGCTCACAGCAGAGGTCACCTGATGATGTCAAATCATGAAAGTAAAGTAAAGTAAAGGGTCAGAGTTTTGGCTTACTTGAATAATATGATTTAAGGATCCTAATTATAATGCCTAGCCTCTCTCGGCCTCGCCTGCCCTATTGGCGCGTGTGTGTGTACGTTGCTCACTAAATGTTATTGCATCAGTGATGTCACAATGCCTCCTAGTGTGTGTGTGTGTGTGTGTGTGTGTGCCATTATGATATCACTGATGACATCATCAGTGTGTGTGTGTGTGTGGGTGTGTGTGCCCCCCTATGACATCACTTATCAGTCTTGTCACAATTCCTCGTGTGTGTGTATGTGGGGGTGTGTGACATCACTGAT
This sequence comes from Poromitra crassiceps, assembly GCF_964638095.1. Lineage (NCBI taxonomy): Eukaryota > Metazoa > Chordata > Actinopteri > Beryciformes > Melamphaidae > Poromitra > Poromitra crassiceps. Next base: position 3,398,942 of record NC_139641.1, read on the forward strand.
CAGTCTTGTCACAATGCCTCCTTGTGTGGGTGTGCGTGCGTGTGCCCTTATGACATCACTTTTGACGGTGACATCACCATTGTGACGTCCAGCTGTCGATGGGAATGTTATTCCTTGTTGCTTATCGTGACATCACAGATGAGGTCATTGGGTCGATGATGTCACTCGGCTTCATGTCATTGCTGATGTCATTCACACCATCACTCTCCATTGTGATGTCACATGGCCCTGATGATGTCATACAGTCCCTGGTGATGTCACTATTCGCAGTAGCTCCAGGGAACCCGGCAGGCCTATTTGGCCCCGGATTAGGCCCCTTTCAGCCCATCTCGCCGTGCATAGGCACCTAAAGCTGCGTTCACACCGACCTATTAAAGTTTGTCGCTGGCGTCGAGTTTACATACAAAGTCAATGCAAACGAGCGATTGAGCGTATATTCGCCTGGGAGAATAATCGCTGGGCGTCCGAGCGGCAGAGACAGAGCGATAGGGAGAAAATACGCTCGTCGCTCAAGATGAAATATTCCAACTCGAGCGAAAATACGCTGGCATCAGTCCCTCGCTGTTCAACGCTGATTGGCTGCCGTGTGAGAGCGAGTCAAGGATCACTCTGGCTTGGAACAAACCGCTGGTTTATTGTGTGGCAACAAACCACATTGACAGGCTGACAGCTGACATGAAGTGAAGTCTGTACTACCGGTATGCAGCTCGCATTAGGAGCACGCTGATAGTCTTAGCTTGTAAACAATGACGGTGGCTCGTAGTGGACAAACAGCATGACATTGCGTAACGTTATATCCCCCACATGTCCGTCATTTCGTGTGCCTGTTGATGAGCGATTTAAACAGAGCGACAGAGCGATTCCAAAGGGTTGACTTGAGCGACAGAGCGAAAAATAAATATCTCGGTGTGAACGCCCCTTAACAGGGAACCTTTCTATCAGATACAGTTCTCCAAAGAGAAACAGATTGGTGATGCAGGGGAATTGTACAGTACAGTAAGTTGTGGCACAGAGATTACGGGCCCTATCGTCGCAACGGCGTTAATTTTGCGTTAGCGCCAGGGATTCCGCTAGGCATTTTTCCAGACGGCCAATGCAGCCGGTAACCTTCGAGAATTCCAGCCATATCGAATATTTACCGGCCACTATTTAAAAAAGGATGTTGTAAAATAACGTTTTTGAATCCATTTATTTCTCTATAGTCTATTCTTTATAGCCTCTATAGTCGATGATATTTATTCCAGTGTTGTCATTAAGAGGCCGATTTTGCAGCAAGAATATTTAATTGGTCGGCACGTCGTTCTCGGTGAGGCCGCTTTCGTTATTGAAACAGACAACATGCACGCTCCTACTGTAGCCTATCTATCTGCATTTGCAGACACTCATGAACCCATATCTTCTGCACATTGCCTTGATGAAAAAAACAACGTAGCTAAAAGTAATAAGTGCGACAGTGTCAGTGCAGACAGCGCACAACTTGAATCTCCAGCAATAGAGAGCCGCAGGAATGAGTCCGGAAATCATCGATGCTAACACTCCTGGTTCTTCACTGTTTTCGCCTATGGGAGTTTTGAATGGGTTTTTGGCGCGATGCTAGTAATATCATCTTCACACACGAGGACCACTTTTATGAGTTTCCGACTGAACTCTGGTTCGCGTTTCATTAAGCCAGCGTTGCCCAGAGAGATTATTAGAAGCATCGCGGCAAAAACCCATTCAAAAATCCCATAGACAGAAACAGTGAAGAACCAGGAAGTCCGGGACTTCCGCGTTCTGACTACAAAAATACGTCATCCCTGCGGCTCTCTATAGGCTACACACCTTAATCTTTCCCACTCCACACCTGGCACCTGCGGCAGCTCTCCACTCGTTCTCGGCTCCCATGTGGCTTTATTTGTGGTAAGCATTTTGATTAATCTCCTCAGGGTTCGAGTTATGGGGGGACCTATGCGGTCTTGGACCCCATAGATAGAGTCTGGGACCCCATAGTCCAGAACACCTGTGGGACCCCCACAAATATAACTTTATTTTTTTTATTTTTTCCCAAATAACACATTTTTCGATGTAATAATTAGTATTATTTATGTTAACTAGATAAATAGGCTAAATAAGAAACATGTTTTCAGTTTTCCCCAAAAACCGTTTGAATTGTGTGAAATAGGCTGCATTTCACCTCCAAGCCACCATGCGCCGCCCATGAGCGCGTGTTCTACTACTACAACCGAGTTGCAGGGAGAAGAAGCCACAACAGCAGAAGAAGAAGACATGCAACCATCACGTGATGTAAACAGCCGCCTGAAGCCAACACGATATTATTAATCTTTAGTATAGCGACCATGCCACCGAAGAAAAGGTTTAAGCTGCCAACGGGGTGTAAAAGCCCGGATAGCTTCGGTTTCAGAAAGAAACAAAGAACGGCTTCAGACAACGGACAACGACCTGTTAGCGCAACAGCTAGGTTGCTACTAGCTTGTAGCTAAGCTAACGTTATGCTGATGATGTCGTGGACACAGCTGAGAGGAGAGGAGGCTGAGACGTTTCATTTTGTAAGTATTAAGCCTACAGTTTGTTTTTGTTCTAACAAGATGCTGCCACTGTATCTGCTGACATGCTGCTGTTTGTTTGGTGCAATTTGTTTTTCATTCACAAGTTCTTGATGACCTGTGCACAAGTTAGCCTACTCTGGTTACTTCCGGTCTGTTGTTGCTATGCAACGGTAGTGTCAACGGTAGCGTAGTAGGGGATGGCTGCCCCATTCATCTGTTTTCTTCTTGTTGTTTTTAGATAGCATTTCTTGCGGAGTGCAGAGAACTGCTCGGAAAGCAAATTGTATTTGCATTAAGTATATGTATGTATAAGCATTATGTATTTATTTTTGTAGTTTTTGATTTATAAGTGCAGAGACAGAGTTAAATAAATGCTCATTTAAGTTCAGCAATTTTGTCTCATTTGTAAAATTAAATTGTTGTATTTTATCAGATGCAAATAAGTAAATATCACGGCATTATATAGGCCTAGCTGTCGGAGCGGAGGTGAGTGAGAAAAGGAACAAATTGATGGTTAAGAGTAACGGCTCGGGCACACCATGAAACGCTCGGCGGCTTGCCTCCTGTGAAAGCCTCTTTGACGCTGCAGCTTGATAGGCTGTCTTGCTCCATTTCCGCGTCTGATTGGTCCATTTCAACCTCGCGCGACAAGGCGGAAAAGCGATTTTGCCATTGTAGATGTGCACGAGCCGTAAGACTGTCTGTCTGCGACAGGGAAACGCTGGGCGGTTCCAGCGGCAGGGGGCGCGAGATTCAAATGGACCAATCAGACACGGAAATAGAGCAAGACAGCCTATCAAGCTGCAGCGTCAAAGAGGCTTTCACAGGCCTAGCATTTCATGATGTGCATGAGGCGTAACTGGAGCGAGCGATTGATTGATTGATTGATTGATTGGGCCGACAGGTGGCTTTTTACCTCGGCTAAATTGTCAGCCTACGTCGGGTCTCTTTCGCTTTTGACGGCGGCAGGCACGCTTTTGTTTCTTCTTGAGGAAGAATAGCAGGTGCTTGGCGCTTTCCTGCCGTCTTGCTGGGCTCGGCTGAAGTACTTGTCGTTGCACGATCTAGATTAAAAAAAGGACTGGCCTAGCAAGGGATGTGTGTTTTGACGTTTGGGTTTCCTCCTGCGTCAAGTCACAGCGGGTCCAGCGCTGGCCGGCGGGACTGATGCTGCGTGTGCGGCTGCGCTACAGTAAAGAAAGCAGCTGCTACATTTTTCTTTGTCACCAAACAGTGTTTGGCAAACACTCAACATAACAGGGGGTGGAAAAAATATGATGTAAGTCTCTATTTAAGTCGTAACTTATTGGCAACATCACTTAGGCTATAGGTCACACAATATTAGGCTATTTTATATAAGGAATTTATTTATCTGGCATATTTTAAACCGTCTACTTGAGCCGGTGACCTTTTAATTTGAGAGAGAGAGAGAGAGAGAGAGAGAGAGAGAGAGAGAGAGAGAGAGAGAGAGAGAGAGAGAGAGAGAGAGAGAGAGAGAGAGAGAGAGAGAGAGAGAATTGGAGGATGAACCAGTTCGGATTCAGGCTATAACATACACATTTAAAAATATTTGTTTCTTTAATAGGGTAGGGATGTGTGAGATTTTAATTCTAGCCTATTTCAATAGCCTATACCAGAATTGTCCACTCGGGTTAAGCTATTGTTGCATGGTGCAATTGCAGGGGGAGGTTACTGTATACTATCAATGGTTACTGTATAGCCTACTGGCCGGTGTTGTGTCAAAAAGTGATTTGCTGCCAGAAACTGATTTCGATCCACGGGACCGTGCACGGCGCTGCCTCAGTGCCTCTACCCACCCTGTGCACCGACCCACCCGGCCTGCCTACCCGGCCCAGCTCACACCTTCTCCGGGGAGACCCCCCTCCAGGACACGGCACACTAGCCGAACACTTAAAAGCACCCCTCCCCGCGCTACACACAGACTCCCGCCCCGCCAGACCCTCGTTCCCCTGGTAATCCAACTCAAAACGCAAATCACTTTTTCGCACAAAACCATGACAAACAAATTCTCATTGTTAAATCAAGGTGTGTTTTTTTCTGCAGTGTAGGTGAGTTGAAAATCAACGTGGCATTCTGAGGAGGGAGGTGTGTCCGCGTGCGAGCCGTGTGTAATGGGCCTATCCAAGCGAGGATTCCCTGCACTGCGCCGGAGAATACTGTCTGCGCTCAGGGTACGCCTGGCGTAGTGTTTTTTTTTGCTCTAAGACCAGCTATTTGGTGGAGTTAAAATTGAGAGCACCCAATGCCTTTTTTTCTAACACATTGCGCTGGAACGCCTATTTTGGAACGGTTAGGGTAAACCTGTGTTTGCGCTCGGAACATACCGACGGTATCTTCGCCAGAGCGCAAAATGACACTTGCGGGAGGGAGATGATAGGCTAAAGGCCCACGGACACGCCTGGGCCACGCCTACACCTGTGTCTGCGCTTAGATCCCAGCGCAAAACTGGACGGTGGAGGCAGACGATGGCTTAAGACTCAGGGAAGATAGCAATAAGAGGCGCGCAAACGGCAGCGCAAACGATAGCGCCGTACGAAGATAGGGCCCTACGTGTGTGATGAGACAGTTCCATTGCTGACATGGCAGGACATCAGGACAGTTCATGATAGATTAGGATTCCTGTGTTTGGACATGTGAGATCAAATGGTGTACAGAGTGGAAAAGTGTGAATTTTCAGGAGAGATGTACATTTAAGCAATATAGCATGAGAGCAAGTGTGTTGTGGCGAATATATCCCGCTGATAAGCTGTTATGCGGCCTTGTGGGATAACAGCTTATCAGCGGGATATATGCCACAACACCACGCAGCTCGAGTGCTATATTGCTTTTATAAAACGGTTTCCAAGTATAATAATATAATAATAATAATAATAATAATACTATAAGTCCGACTGGCATGGTATTCTGGTAGAGTCAGTTGAAACACTACTGTAAGGCGGGACCGCAAGAACGTGCGGGTGATTTGATTGGATCGTTCTGGAGACTGAAGTTGACATTGGCCAATCCTGGCGCTTGCTGAGAAGCTGAGTGCTTTCTGGAAAGCCCGACACGCAGCTCGAGCGCAGCGCTGCATTCTCAGCGCTTGCTGAGAAGCTGAGAGCTTTTCTGCAAAGCCCGACACCAACTAACGTTACGGGGTTAAATGCGGGGTTAAATGCGGGGTTAACAGCCTTTTTTTTTGCAAAGAAGACATTAGCCCGCATTTATTCTTGTACAAAACATAATTTTCTGCGAAGTATTAGTAAAGTTATAAGCGAAGATCGATGAACAAGGATCTGACAGCTGTCTCCGCCATTTGTTTTTTTTGAGGTAACCAAAGGCTTTTAGTAAGAGAGTTGCCATGGCAACTCAATAACCCATGGCCATGGGTTATTGGAGTGGGTTATTGGATTTATACAATGGCTGTGAACCAATCAGATTGCTTGATTTGAGAGAGCCGTTTTATAATATGTAATATAGTAGGGTTGGCACGATGGACGATGGCATCGACCATCGTGATTGGCCGACCCCCCATCGACCTCTGAGCCTTCTACATCGGATCATCGTGATTAATTATCTGTTCGAAATAAATTTGTACCGTTTTAATAATAAAAAATACCAAGTCAACTTACCGTGACGCGTGGGGGACGCGCCGGCGGCATTAAACGAGCGCGCCCAGTTCAGACTCAGAGAAGCCTCCTCCTCCCCCTCCTCCGCTCTACTGCTTCTCTGCACTGGGAGCGCTTGTTTAATGTCGCCGGGGCATTCACACTCATCAGTCTGAATGACTGATCAGTCTCGCGTTGAGGCTACAGCAGCAGCTGTGTTTCTCTCTCAACTCTCCTCTCCTCGTCAAATCGCTCTCATTAGGTTCAAAAGCCCACGCGAATCTAACGTTATATCAGCCAGTAATTCAGTCAGTTTACTGCCAGCTAGTTAAATTCAACACACACACGTTGTTGGTGAGGACCTGTAACGTTAACATTTTGTTATTTGCGCCATTCAAATTGCTGGTAGTGAGAGCCACTGCTTCATTCAGTCGCCTGGCTCTGTGCTGTTAGCAGCACAGAGGCTAATAGTAGCCTATCGAAGCCCGCTGGTCTCCGTGAAGAGCTCAGCTGTCCAGTTGTTAATGAACGCATTAATGAATGGCATTACCGCACCGCAGCGACTTAATACATTATTAATTATTCCCCCCACCCCCGCCAATGACGATGCCATCGTGGATCACGATGGTTCACGGTGGAATAATCACGATGGATAATTTACTGACATCGCACAACCCTAATGTGTAGGCTATGTATTTAAGTGGATGAAAGGGTCTGATAGTTGAATGGTTCACATCACCTGATCTGGCTCCACCACAGAGGAGTTGAGGAGGAGTTCAGATAGCGTCAGGTTGTCCATGTCATCATAATCGTAATCATAAAAGGAGGCGTGTGTCCTGTTGGATGCTGGGATGAGGGACCTGGTCTCTGAGCTGCTGGGCTCACTCACATGGCCGCAGGCAAACTGCTCTGAGGGGGTGGCGATGAGGGCAGAAAGAAAGAGAGATCAAGTTTTGTCTTTGGATGTTAAAAGGGGCAGTGAAACGTTTCTTTTTAACCAAAATGTTTAGGCTACATGTTACATTATGTTTTATTTTGTCACATTTTTGTCTGTGTTCTTTAGGTTTACTGTAGCCCATATGGCTCTGTATAGCTGCACAAAGGACCAAAGGTCGCCGCCAAAAAGAAATTGGCCACTTTGTCGCCAGATTAGAGGAATATTAACATTAAGATTAATTAGACTGTTGTGATGTCATTATTCACCTTTTCTCACTCACCTCCATGTCACCTCTCCCTCCCTGCCCGGGTTGTAGCGGGTTCATTTTTAAAGCTAGAGCGAAGCTACTGATATCATATGAAACTAGAAGATCTAAGGCATCCAGTGATACCAACCAGGACATGCTAGCTCATCAGCAAGGGGGGTAAATACCCCTCCAAACTTAGACAACATTTTGGAAACGGAAAAATGGACATGGCCATATTCACAGGGGTCCCTTGACCTGTCACCTCAAGATATCTGAATAATAATGGGTTCTATTGGTACCCCAGTCTCCCTTTACAGACATGCCCACTTTATGCTAATCCATTTTATTCTTCCAAAAAAATGCATGCATTATAAATGTGTTATTTTGGCCTATTCTGAATATTTCTGCATACTGGACCCCTAAACAATAATGGAATTGCAGAAATTGAGTGTGACTGGAAAGCTGAGAGTCTTGTAAATTCAATTAGCCCAATTGTATTCATGTGTGATGATGTTAGTCCACATCATCTACATTGTGTCTTGTACGTGTGTGTTGAGGCTCTACTTTAGCAATACAGTCATGTAAATCGTGGTATTTATTGCCATTATTCGCTCTAGCTTTAAAAATGAGCCCGCTACAAACCGGGCAGGGAGGGAGAGGTGACATGGAGGTGAGTGAGAAAAGGTGAATAATGACATCACAACAGTCCAATCTTAATGTTAATATTCCTCTAATCTGGCGACAAAGTGGCAAAAAAAAATTTGGCGGCGACCTTTGGTCCTTTGTGCAGCTATACAGAGCCATATGGGCTACAGTAAAATAAACAAATAAAAGTTAATAAATATAAAAGCATTCCAAAGTGGTAAGTAGGCTTAATTTAATCATGTAGAAGTGCAACGCTTCAGTCCTCGATTAATTCAACAGGAGCCATTCATGTTTTTTCTTTTGTGATTATCATTTGAATGCAATCTATTTTTCATATAGGGGTCCTATATGAATGGTGACTCTGGATTTTCAGAGAGTTGATTAGTCAGAAGTTGGGTCTTTCATGCGTTTTGATCTTATCCTCTCTGAACTTAAACCTGCCCAAGAGCAGGTTAGCCATGCAGCATGAGTTGCCATGGAGATCTAAACCACTGATCTTGCTTCGTGGTACAGGCCTCAGTTCCCTGAACGCTGTATGTGTTTTTATGATTGATCTTATTGTACCTGTGGGGACACAGCTCTCCCCGTCTGGAGCCAGTTTGTACCCAGCAGCACACTGGCACACAGCACGCCGCCCCTCCATCACACAGATGTGGGAACAGTCTCCGTTGTCCACTGAACACTGCTTGGTCACCTCTAGAGAGGGGCAAGAAAGCAGAGGTGACTCTATCTATCTATCTATCTATCTATCTATCTATCTATCTATCTATCTATCTATCATCCATCTATCTATCTATCTATCTATCTATCTATCTATCTATCTATCTATCAATCATTTACAGTATCTATCTATCTGTCTATCTATCTATCTGTCTATCTGTCTATCTATCTATCTATCTAGCTAGCTATCTATCATCCATCTATCTGTATCTATCTATCTATCTATCTATCTATCTATCTATCTATCTATCTATCTATCTATCCATCTGGAATGCTGGCATCACACAAGCTCTTTCATCCCAATTGGAGCGGGTACAGAAGAGGGCCTGTCGCATCATCCTCGGCCCCAACTATGACCACTACTCAACCGCCCTGTTAAAGCTAGGGCTCACTGACCTGGCTTCCCGACGTGAGCAGATCTGTCTGTCATTTGCCCAAAACCTCCAAACCTCCCAATTCGCCAACTGGCTACCCCCAACACGTCTGCAGATCTCTGGCCGTATAACCCGGAACTGTCATAAACTGAACAATCCCCTCACAAAAACACGCCGCCATCAGAACTCTCCCATACCATATCTGACTAGACTCCTGAACCAACATATTATCCCATAACATGTCCTGTTGATTTAGTTTGCTCTTGTCTATGCCTGAAGTCCCATTTTAGTTATGTGCTGTTTTGAATTTTTAACTTGTGTCGATGTCTGCTTTTTAACCTGTAAATTGGTAATTAATTCAGCCTACGGACTGCTATATGCCAATAAAGTACTACTACTACTACTAATAAATAATCATCTACAGTATCCATCTATCTATCTATCTATCTATCTATCTATCTATCAATCATCTACAGTATCCATCTATCTATCTATCTATCTATCTATCTATCTATCTATCTATCTACAGTGTATCTATCAAAAAATCACAGGACATTTCTATTTTATTTTTAATAATAATAATAATAATGTCTGTCTAAGGAGAAAAACCTGTTAATTTTTTATTTTAAAAGCTTTATTAGGTAAGTTACCGCTGTATATTTCTAGTTTATTGACATATCGCCACAGCCGATTTAACACTCGGTCATCAGAGAAAATTATTCTCTTGGCCCCCAAAACCCGAACAGAGCTAGGTAAATCTTCCTTCTCCTTTCATGCACCATATGCCTGGAACGAGTTACAAGATGTTTTAAACATGAAATCTTTACCCCCTCTGGACATGTTTAAAAATACTCTAAAATCTGTTCTTATAGAACAATGTCATTGCATGTGAAATGTGCGATTGTCATGTTAATTTAGCCCTTCTTCTTAGCCTTTAATCCTTGTAGTTTGTGTTTGCTTGTGTTTCTGTGTGTATTCTGTTATTTGTCCCCGTTTGTACTTTTTATATGAAACCTTTTATTTTTGCTGTCCATCTTGACCAGGACTCCCTGGCAGAAGGGATATTGTATCTCAATGGGACCTTCCTGGTTAAATAAAGGATAAATAAAAATAAAATAATAATACTAATTATATTATGATTATTAAACTTAAAACATGTTACAAGTCGATATTCATCGGGCGTCCGGGTAGTGTAGCGGTAGATTCCCTGCATGCCTACCAACGCGAGGGGCGCAGGTTCGCATCCTCGTGTTACCTCCGGCTTGCTCGAGCATCCATACAGGCATGATTGGCTGGTGTCTGCGCCTATAGCGCCTCCTCTGGTCAGTCGGGGCGCCTATTCACTGCAGAAGGGAACTGGCAGGAATAGCGTGATCCTCCCACGTGCTACTGTACGTCCTACCGGTGAAGCTCCCGCTGTTGGGTGAAAAGAAGCGTCTGGCTACTGTGCATGTCGCGGAGGAAGCATGGTGCTAGTCTCGGCTCTCTCCAGACCGGCAGAGGGTGGAGCAGCGACCAGGGCAGCAGAGGGAAACATTTTGGCCAAGTACAATTGGGGAGAAAATGGGGGGGGAAAATCAGAAAAACATAAAAATAGAAAAAAAGTCGTTATTCGTTCCTACGTATTTTTGAAGTATTTTCACTTGGATTCTTGAAAACAAACTTTGAAACAGCTATCGGGAATTGCGGAAGGTCTTTTGAACATTTCATTGTTAAGCTTAGCTAGCTTGGTTATTAATTACTTGCATTAGCGATGCCGGTGATACCATTAAAGCTCGTATTAGATATAGCTAGTTTTAAATTTTCAAGCCAAACATGAATGTATCAACCAACGTCTGCATTGCCATCAAACATGTTTATTTAAATGATTAAAATACATTTCTGTCTCTTTTATGCTTTTCCCCCAATTGTGGTTACAAGCCAAAACTTCCTAGAAGAAAACAAGAGATTGGTAAGATGAGGCTAAAATGTGGTAACTTACACTCTTTCTGAAGAGCACTTTAGGGTTTGACACTGGGGACCAGGGACCGTTTCCGAGCACACTTATCCCCAAACTGACCCCAGGTCTGGACCGGTTTGTTTGATGAGTGTGAACATTGCATTAACTTTTTAATTAATGCAATTAAAAATTAGTTTGTAAATACCCCTTAGCTTTGCATGTTTAATTGGTTAACCCATTGATACCTGATGCAGCATTTGCGTGTATATCCCTCATTTGTGTGTGTATCCCTTTAAGACTAGGGATGGGCGGGAGTACTCGGGTACTCGAGTACTCGTTCATAACGTCAGTACTCGAGTAATGTTTCTGCTGTTCGGGTACTCGCCCCACCCCCCACCCCTTTAAAAATGGTACGCACACATCGTCATGTGGATCAGGCAGCATGGCTGTGTTTCAGACAGGCATAACTGCACGGGCGTCAAGTCAGCCAGAATGTAAAAGTATGTCATCTGCTTTAGGGCTTTCAAAATAAAACCCTTATTGTAACATTGGCATTAATATAAATTTTGAGTAATGCCTTACAGCCACAGTTTCACTCGTAATCTTAACATCACGAGTATTTTGATACAAGGTTTGCTGCTTTGTTTGTTGAAATACCTTTTTCTCATCCAACGTGCATCAATAAGCTATTTACTTTTGTTTAAGTACTATTATTTTGAAAGTTTTAACAGGAAGTTTCCCAGCTCATCATGAAGATTGACTGGTGGAGATGCGCTCCCGTTAACGACACGAGACAGACGCACTTCTCCACAACGCACCCCCGATAAAACTCATTGAAAACGTGGCGCTAGTTTACTGACTACACTGTCGTCGTCCCATAACGTTAGCCACAAGAAATGTGGAGAACGAATCACTTTATTGCTTCATGTCGATCACTATTTAGCTGCAGCTAACGTTATGGTCACTGGTCAGTTTTCACTTTTTGGCAGAACACCGGACCTTGTAATCCGTGGATTTACGTTACTGTACTGATCATAAAGCAGAATGGATTGTACCGGGCATGTAGGCCTATTGGAAATGAGCCTTCTTCGCTTGTTTCACAAGTCTGCTCCGACGACGCAGCGCTAACCAATGCTGCCATCCAACCACCAGAGATCTGAGGTAGGGACAACAGCTGCAGCTAACGTCACCTAATTGTCCCTTTCCTCACAAAAAGTGCTACAGGTTGTGTTTTTTCCATGCAAAAATGCAAACGCTATGTGTGAACAGCCCCATACACAGCAGATTACCCCTGCTCCTGCCCCTGTCATTACCATAGTAATAGATATTCGAAATGAACTGCTTAACATAGCCAAACTTGGGTTAAGCGTGTGTTTCCACACGGACCCCCAAAGCCCCCCAAACCCCCCCCCCCCCCCCCCCACAGCGAGTACCCGATTACTCGTTCATAATAGAAGGAGAGTACTCGAGTATTTAAATTGGTTAAAATGCCCATCCCTATTTAAGACGGTCTTAAAGGGATACACACACAAATGCTGCATCAGGTATCAATGGGTTAAGACAAGATATTGCTAGATCGCCATGAAATAGTGCATCGTGGGCAGTGTTGGGGGTAACTCGTTACAAAAGTAACATATTACATGTAATATATTACTTTTAGCAGTAACTCAGTAATATAACTTATTACTTATAGGATTTCAGTAATATTATACCAGTTACTTTGTCAAGTAACTCAAGTTACAAATTGAGTTACATTTTATTAAATCAAAGCACATAATTTAACTGTGTTTTTATGCAAAAAAACGAAAAAGAACAAAATTAAGAATTTTGGATGGTTTACACTGACTTCAAGGCGGTTGAAATTATTTTTCGGGATGGTTCCGGGGCGGCGATGTCATTCTGCTGCTGCTGTTGTTTTGGTAAAAGTAATGCAAAAGTAGTGTAATAAGTAACGAGTGACTCTACACAGAAAGTAATATTGTAAAGTAACTTATTACTTTCAAATGAAAGCAACTAGTAATATGTAGTATATTACATTTTGAAAGTAACTTGCCCAACACTGATCGTGGGCGAGGCAGCGCAGCCGAGTGTGCGAGCTGCGTCTGCAACGCCACGAAGCGGGCAAGACCTCGAGGGCAAACTGACGAGTTATGGCAGAAATGATCGATGAGGAGGAGGAGGAGGAGGGGAAGGAGGAAGAGGCGTGGTAGGCTGGAAAGGAACGGGTACAGCCAGAAAGGAGAACGCGCAGTGCGCTCTGTTTCTAGTCCACATAATCTACTCTGCAAATGTTGAAATGTAACGTTATAGCCTACTTTTCTTCTTTGTTGTGTTTATTGGCAGATCGCAAGCCAACTAGGTGCATGTCGCCACCATATGGGAGTTTATTAGGGGTGCTCCGATCCGGCTAAGCCACGATCCGATTCCGATTCCTGGGGCCACGATCCGATTCCAGAATCGATTCTCGATTCCAGAATCTAGAATCGATTCTCAATTATGTAGTTTTCTATTGCAATAACACACAAAGGTAAATCTAAGACAAAAAATGACAAATGTATTAATGCTGAACTTCAAATTCAACTTCTGAAGTATTACAGTCAGGGCCTAAATTCATTTAGCAAACTAGGGGGGAATTCCCCCCTTATGTTCTTCAGATAAGATGGATTTATAGACTGGGGGGGATCTGTAGACTTTGAGAAGGATTTATAGATTTTGGGGGGAATACATTAACCAGAGTTCTTAAGTGCAAGAGGTGGTGGCACCGTGGCAGTACAGTACACAAATGACATGAACATTTGGACACTTATTCAGCCGGTATCTTGCATGTTGCGTTCAGGTGCACTGTAAAAAAAATATATATATATTTTTTTTAACAATACGAAGAAGAATCGATTCTTGGGAGTTTGGAATCGATCCAGGAATCGTGGCATTAAGAATCGTGATCCTTTCAAGAAGAAAGAAGATTTTTTGGAGCACCCCTAGAGTTTATACGCAACTGTGCCCGGGCACGGAACAAACAGGGGAGATGGGAGGGGGGGGGGGGGGGGGCAATCGTACTCAGGCACGGAACGAAAGCGGTCGTTACAGTGTGAAAACACCCTGTGTGAATCTGTCAGTCAGTCAGTTCCACTCACCAGTCTCACAGTTCTTGCCGCTGAAGTTTGGTGTGCACCAGCAAACGTACGCGTCGCTCATATGCTCGCACGAACCCTCATTCTGACAGGGGCTCGATTTACACTGGTTTTCGTCTGCACACACACACACACACACACACCCACACACACACACACATACATTCACACACACACACACACACACACACACGCACGCGCACACACACACACACACACACACACACACACACAAAGGTTTAGAGGGGAACAGTATGCTTCAGATTCAGCAGCTTGTCATTGGGTTGTGTGTGTGTGTGTGTGTGTGTGTGTGTGTGTGCGTGCGTGCACGTATGTGTGAGTATGTGCGTGTGTGTGTGTGTGTGTGTGTTGCTTACCGCTGTATGTGGCCCAGAACTCCATCTGAGAGAGAAACACACAGGTCAGTGAAAAACCAGAGTAGCAGTAGAATTGGTTGTTTAGGTGTGTGTGTGTGTGTGTGTGTGTGTGTGTGTGTGTGTGTGTGTGTGTGTGTGTGTGTGTGTGTGTGTGTGTGCGCACGTATGCGCGCGCGCATTATGTTCATCTGGGGCGGCTGTGGCTCAGGAGGTAGAGCGGGTGGTCCACTAATCAGAAGGTCGGTGGTTCGATCCCCGGCTCCTCCAGTCCACATGACGACATGTTGGATAAAAGCGCTGTATAAATGCAGTCCATTTACCATCTGGTCGCAACAGAGTCTGTAAGATGGCATATTTGTTATGGTCTAAGCCAATCCACATGTAAGACTTTATATTACCACTGTTAGGGAATGGAATTACCACTCCTCATCCGCTAATGTAATATAACAGCTTATATAAACCAAATGAATGAAACCATGAGCCAGAAAGATGTCTTATAGAAGTATATTAAAAACCATACATTCTCTGGCAATCTGTATTGTCAGAGGACTGAATCTCAATGTACACATTCTGATACGTTATACAGAGTCCAAATATTCACCGATGACTGACAGTTTAACATATCGTCGCTGTTGTGCCAGGACCTCGAATGTGCCTTTTTTCACTTTTTTATTTTTTGTCATGAATCAATGCCATTGGTCACCCTTCACGTCTCTGTGTGGTTTTTAACAAATGCAACCAATGGAAAAGCATTAAAACGAGCTTGTGAGTAAATCTCGTAACGCCATTCGCCCTCAATCTGTCAGTCAAACCTCGAAATTCGTCCCCTACCTCCGTCTGTACCCCCCCACGCAGGACAATAAACCCGGAAAAGACACACGGCAGACGCGCTGTGTATTTCTCATATCGTTTTGACTAATCCTGGCTTCCTCTGACGTTAATAGATCAATAAAATGTTTTCCAGTTATTCCTAGGCTGCAAACTTGTTTTAACATGCAAATCGGAGTGTTTTCTGACGAGAATAAAGTAACGTTAACGCTACGTTATGTCAGACTATTTCTCACCCCATGCGAAAGCCCCCGCCTCGGACATGAGAGGCGAGGGGCAATCCTGCTGCTCCTGCGCGCGGCCCCGCGGCCTGGAGCTTGGGGGCTCGTGCATGAGGATGCGACTGCCTCCCGCTTGACTGGCCATGAGAAAGCGCTTCCAAGTCGGACTGATAATATAAACAACATCATTTGAGCTTATCCAGGTCAGATATTTATAAAGTAATGACACGTTCAGCGGGAAACTAACTATAATTAAGACATGTGCCAACTTTGACGACATTTGGTTCAGTATTTTAAGAGCAAACAGGTTTTTTTTACTTCCTGAAAAGTTTCTGTTTTGGAAATTCGAGGTCCTGGAACGACAGCGACGATATGCTTTATACTGTAAGGCAGGACAGAGGAAAACAGAGAGAGGAGGGGAGACTGTTATCAGTTTTTATGGCACTCCATGCACTGTCCAAGGTTTCAGCAAAAGGAGAAGTCCTCTGCCACGGGTGAATCTATATGTGAGATGTCATGTAAGGGTTAATGCCCGACGAGGTGTACATTATCACTTTTTAAGGGACGACGCGAGAGGCGTGAACCGTCCGAGGCGAAGCCGAGGATGGTTGCCTCCGCGAAGTCCCTTAAAAAGTGATAATGTACACCTCGAAGGGCATTAACCCGCTTATACCATGGTCACTTGCCAAAGAAACAAAACAAGACCATTCATTTATATTTCCATGCATTTTGCAATCAAAATCTAGTTTTCATAACCTTGAATATGAGTTGAGAACCGGCGAGACAAAATAGTCCCCTCGAGATTAGGCTATCATGGGATAAAATGGCTGCTTAGTTTCTACACCTGGCACAATTCTAGAATCAAGCTAACTAATAATTTGGCCAATTGTAGCCTATGTAACAACATACAAAATAAAACGGCAATGTCTAAGAATGCAACGCCATGTAACTGGGTCGTTTAAACTCGCATTCCAGGGAATTGCGTTAACGTCTGCGGGTCTTATAAGACGTAAATGGCGCGAGGCAGGAGTAGAGTGAAAACTATCTGCTTTCAGTATGTTGGAGTCCAGGTATGTCATCGTCAATACACGTTCGCTAATAAAACTGCTTGTTTTGCCATCTGCGGGAAGGCTCAAACTGTCAATAGTGTTTGGCAACATGGAAACGACTCTATACATGAGTATTATTCTCCGGGGTTTACTGTGGGACAGAGAAAATGTGCGTATGAAGAGGCGAGAGGAGAGAGAGAGAAAGGAGGACAGCACAGCGCATGATTAATGAGGCTTGCAACATGCAGTAGGCCTATCGTCGACGTTTTATAGCCTATTGGAATATTTTCAAACCTGTATCGTGCTTCTTCTTGTCAGTCAGACCACATAATTTGGGTTTTTATTCAAAAACAAACATGTCAACAATTAATTTCACTTGTCATCAATATACTGTAAATCATATGAATAGAAAACAATTGATTTAGCGGTTAAGAATATTTTTATTTTGTATTGCAAAGGCAGTAATCTTTTTTATTTTCCTTTTCAATAACAATATTGCGCATAGAACAAGAACGTACAATTTGACAGATTATAGCCCACATGGGCGAGGTAATAATAAGAGGAACAAAATAAGTGGCATATAGGCCTGCAACAAGAACACAATATTGGCGAGGTAATTAATTATGCTGGAGAAGAAACTGATTTGTTTGCATCAGAGAAAGACCGACAGCGGGAGAAATATAGCCTACAGCTTATTTTTTAAAATTGAATTGAACGTTTCCATTGATTGTGAAATTTGATAGAGTAACAGGCAAATCTGGCACATTAGCGGCGTTTGGAGGAGGGTGGACAGCTGTGGACTGATGGGCACTGGCACTGCTGGCACTGCTGGCACTGGAAGTGGAAGACGACAAGACATCGCTCCATTCTCGTCTCTCCCGTACTGATGGAGCCCAGTAAGCCCGCAGGCTGCTCTCGCAACGGTGGCCTGTCACCGACATTATCTGGCGGCTCTCCAGGCCGGCGTCCGAGAGGCGACCTACAGCTGTGCTTCGGAGGCTGTGGTTGGTGTAGACCCGCGAAAGACCGACCTGAAAGGTAAGATATAGGATGTTATATTTTTGTGATGGAGCGGGAGACAACTCAGACAAGCACGGTCTTATACAAAATGGTTAGACTGTCATGTTTTTATTTGCCAATTGTAATCACCTCTTTGCTGATCTTTTGCATCATGCTTCCCAGGTAGTGCACACCCATAGGCTCCCGGCTGTACCACACATCAGAGGCCACGGTGCTGGTGCTGCGCTTCGGGTGGAGGTAGAAGGATTTAGCATCTGATGGACATTTGGAGATGTATTTTTTAAAACTTGCAACCGGACACAGCGGATCCTCTGGCCTGGCAAACATAAACCCTCTGAGGGTTTCTTTATCTGGCTCATTCGGGTCTTGATGATTTTTTGTGTGTGGGTTGTGTGCCAGGCTGACAAACTCCACCCCATCCTCGTCTGTCTGGAGGAGGAAAGATGCAATTGACAGCTCTCGGTTGCCCTCCCTGCCACGTCGAGCAAGGCACAGCTGGATGTCGAACCACACTTTTCTGACCAAGCCGACGGGTGTATCTGCAGATAGGGCTACAGACTTTCTTATTAGCTGAAGGTCTGACTCAGAGATGCGGGGATGGTGGATGCTGGTATCCTTTCCACTTTTCCTGTAGCGTTTAACTATGGCCTTAAAAACGGCATTGCTGCTATGGAACCTGGCGTCAGTCAAGATGTTGAACTGTGTTAGGTATCGGTTTATACCGCCTCTCAGACTTCTCAGGCTTGCCACACTGTATTCACCTCCTGCCTTGGTGGACTGAACAGCAGCATAAAACTCCCGCAGGGTCTCATTTAGCGCATCGGCACTGTAGCTTTCAATGTTGGAGTCCTTTTGTTTTTGTCCAAGGAAGTCTCTCAGTATGTTAACAGCCCATTTCGTATTTTTTTTTGTGTTGACCTCATCTTTTTCCTCCTCGATTTGATTTACTTCTTCCGTTGATAACTCTTTGTGCCGTTTCTCAGCTTTCCTTTCAATTTCTCGTTCTTTTTCTTCTTCAGCTGCATCCCAGTCATCAAAGTTGCCATACTCTCCAAATATATTAAAAGAAATTTTCCCAAGAAAGTCGCTCATTTTTGTATTTGTTTACAAACCGGTGTGGGAGCCAAAAAGTGAGTTCACTTGTCTTTCACAGCCTCTGGGAGAGCGCGCGCTGTCTATAATTAATATACTCCCCGCTTTCAGCGGGAGCGTTCAATGATAGACCACGCGCACCCTGGCTGGTTTGCTGCAGTTGTAAACAGAGGGTTTGACAGCGGGAACGAAGGGGGACAGAGGGCTCGCGCAGGTTGCTGCAAAGGCCTTTGACAGTTATCAGCTGATATCTGTCAAAGGCCAGGCTCGCGCCGGGCTCGTCCCCGCTCAGAGGGAAATCTCCTTTGTCGCCGAGAAGAGCCTGGTGACGCGAGGTTAAAAATCTCCGAAACGAAAATCAAAATTGTAAATAAGAGTTATTTTTGATAAACTGAGCACACAGGGGTGATTTAAATACTTACTTTGACCGAGTCAATTTTTTTCTCAACATCCAAAATTGTCATATTAACCCTTAACGGGGGTATAGAGCTCAAACTGCTCTCCTGATAACACTTGAAACTATGGCGCATTGATATGAACGGTGAACAGACCATTTAGCTAGGTGTCCATTATCACTGTACAATATCACTTTTTAATGGACACCTTGCAGCCAATCAGAATCGAGTATTCACCCAGACCATGGTATAAGTCATGGTAACTCATAGCATAATTATGCGTATGCAATTATTAGGCAACTAGTATTAGCTTATTTATTAGGAAACGCCCATGGAACTTATATTTTCTCTAACAACCACAAAAGCATAAACTGCTGTCTTAAATCAGTTCCATAATGAATAATAGAAACTAGTGGGAAAATAAAGGCAAAATGGACGCCCGCTAGTGTCCGTAACACCATCCCAATGTACTAGAGCCCGACCGATACTGGATTTTTGAGGCCGATACCGATATTAGGGAGTAGGGTTGTCAAAAGTATCGATAGTATCGAAAAAACCAATACTAAAAATTTGAAACGGATACAATCCTAATTTGCAACAGTATCAATATCAGCAGTACTTTCTCTTAATGAAAAATCAAACATACCACTGATTTCTCCCTCCCTGTCATTGGTGGGTATCTGTTGCTTCAACAAGCTCAAAGTGTTCTGATGACTAGAGCAGGGGTATCTGTTGTGTTATGATAGGCTGATGACTAGAACAGGTGTAATCTGCTGTGTAAGTGTAAAGTTTTTAATGGGTTTTATCAGGCCTAGATTATGGAGAAGTGTGCATCTGTCCGTCCATCTGTCTTCGTTTAGTTTTTATGCCTCTCGATGTCTTGTCGCATCTCCCCGCGTCGTATCGAAAATGGTATCGAGTATCGATATTTTCCTAGGTATCGGTATCGAAGCAGAAATTCTAGTATTGTGACATCCCTATTAGGGAGTAAAAAAATGCCAATACGGATAATATCGGCCGATATTTTTTTTTTTTTTTTTTTTTTTTAATCAAATTTGTATCTCCCATTAGTGCAAATTTTTTATTTATTTATCCTGGTTGCTGCTCCACCCTCTGCCGATCTGGGGAGAGCCGAAAACTGGCTCCATGCTTCCACATGGGCAGTTAGCCAGCCGCTTCTTTTCACCTGACAGGGGAAGCTTCACTGGTAGGACATAGCACGTGGGAGGTTCACGCTATTCCAACCAGTTCCCCTCCCTCTGAACAGGTGCCCTTAACGACCAGAGGAGGAACCACATCAGCAACCCTCAAATATCAAACACTTGACAAAGATGAGTTCACATGAATTGAAATATGTAATGTAGGCAGGATATTTTACAGCTTATTAATAAACTCAATGCAATGAAACAGTAAACTTAACTGGGAATTTAATAATTGTAAATAACTAGAAATACAAAAACACAATAGAACAAATGGTTAACAAAAAATATCAAATATACACAACATGCTGTCTATAACTTAAAAAAAAAAAAATCTGCAATATCGGCGCCCCATATCGGCCGACACGATATATCGGTAATCGGCCAATATCGGCCGATAATATCGGCGAACCGATATATCGGTCGGGCTCTAGAATGTACCGTACGCTATATGTGCAACCAACTCCCTCCTTCGGTTTAACACATAATGGGCCAGTATGTCCAGTGTGTGTTACATTATGTGATAGTCGGAGTGTGTGTCTGAGTGTATATAAGTGTGTGTGTGTGTGTGTGTGTGCGTGTGTGCAACATACAGTCTTTTGATCATTCTCAAACACCTCCCTGGCCTCCTCAAAGTTGCACACCTCCTCCATACACTCCCTCTCCAGGTTGTCTTTGTGGAAGATCTCCTCTAAAGGGGTGTTGTGGCGGCGCTGGCGGCGCAGCACTGTGGCTGCCCACTGCCGAGATACAAACACAGAACCTGAAGAGAGGACAGATGTGTGTGAGACTCAGAGAACACAAACCACGGCCACTCCCCCCCCTGTACACTGTCTGCACGGCAGACCACGGCCACTCCCCCCCCTGTACACTGCATGCACGGCAGACCACGCCCACTCCCCCCCCTGTACACTGCATGCACGGCAAACCACGCCCACTCCCCCCTGTACACTGCACGGCAAACCACGCCCACTCCCCCCCCCCCCCCTGTACACTGCACGGCAGACCACGCCCACTCCCCCCCCCCCCCCCCCGTACACTGCACAGCAAACCACGTCCGACTAAGCTCAAATTGGGCCCGACTCTAAAATGAGTCGTGCAGTTCGCAAATCGGGCCAGAAAACAGGCTTAATTCGTACACTGGCTTGGCTTTAGTGCCAATAGACCTTATTCGCTAACCCCTGACAGCGCCATATTGTTGACATACCGTCCTACAGCTGACAACTATAGTAATGGCCTTATTGTCGTTTCTGTTCCATTACAAAATAGCGATGGTAATGATGGCAATAAAAAACCCACAGTTGTTGTTTGTATGCAGCCGTTAATGCCTGTAATAATAAACAAAAGAAAAAACGAGGTGAACAGACTTTGCTGTGAGGAGCTGTCAGAAAGTTTCACCTGTCTCTCTCCTAACTATCCACACATCTCCTGTGCTGCTGACGTATCCTCCGTCTCGCTCCCTTCACGTCTGTGGACGGTAGAGATAGAAACAAACCACGGGGACTTTATTGCTGTCATTACTACAGCCGCGTGTAACGCAGGTCACCATCCGAACACAATTGGAACGATACAGGTAACGCTAACGGCGGCTAGCTGCCTATAAACTCTGCTCTTACATAGGCTGTCACTTAAAGCGGCTGCGCTATGTCAACAATAATGGCGACGGTGGGCGTGCCCGTACGTGAGTGACGTCAATCGAATAAGGTCTATTGCTCTCTCAATGATTTTGATCGGAAAACCTTTTGTTTAGACTTGGTCATCAATCATTTAAAGGCCCTTCCCATGTCTCCATGTCTCCATGTCTCCGACATCTCTTACCTGTGTCCTCGGTGCCTGCAGCTTCCAGCCTGGACATCTCCAGCAGCAAGCCAGCAGCCAAGGCCAGGAAACAAACCCTGGCCATTTTCATATTGTCCATCTGCCTCCCTTTTCAACTTGACACTGGAGAATCCTGAAGCCTGAACTCATCCACTGACCCCCCGCTCCAAAGTACAGGAACACACTGTTTACCCACCTGTGTGTGTGTGTGTGTGTGTGTGTGTGTGAGAGAGAGAGAGAGTGTGCGTGTGTGTGTGTGTGTGAGAGAGAGAGAGAGTGTGTGTGTGTGTGTGTGTTAGATATTGAAACAGATCAAGGGGAAGGGACGCAGTAGAAAAAAGTGTGAGACTGTGTGAGAAGGAGAGTGTGTGTGTGTGCGTGTGTGTGTGTGTGTGTGCGCGTGTGTGTGTGTGCGTGCGTGTGTGTGTGTGTCTGCGTGCGTGCACGTGTATAACAGAGAGAGATTTATAAAGTGATGAAGTTGGGGAACGAGGAAGAGAAAAACAGACTTTCTCTCCCTTCTGTCTGGGTCCATCTCAGATCCAAATTGAGCAACAACAAATATTGACTGCTGACGAGAAACGGGGACAGTCACCAGTGTGTGTGCGTGTGTGTGTGCATTTTCGATAATACCAGTATGTACGGTAGTTAATGATGAGTCTTTTCTGATAAGCAATTTTTTTTACTGCGTGACTTACATGACTGTGTCCATTGGAGTTAGCATTGGCACCTAGCACCCCGGGTAGTGCCATAGAGAGCTGCAGGAACGAGTCCAGAAATCATCGATGCTAACACTCCTGGTTCTTCACTGTTTTCGCCTATGGGAGTTTTGAATGGGTTTTTGGCGCGATGCTTCTAACGCGAACCAGTGTTTAGTAATATCATCTTCACACACAAGGACCACTTTTATGAGTTTTGAAGCCTTTTTTTAAAAGGGCGGCTAGCTAGCAAACGGCTAAATGAGACTACACTGTTGAGTCGATGGGGATATACTGTATACGTCAATAACGTCATCACTTCAAAGGACGAACATGGAAATTCTCTTTCCCTCACCTGGTTCAGCCCGGGGTAATCAGTGCACAGCAGCGCACACATCAACAACAGTCCAGGTTGAGTGCTGACGTGACGTGGAAGCCTATGCGACAGTGTGTAGCTCTGGATTAGTTTAGCACAAGCTTTTTACTTCTAGGGCTCGCATTTACGCTACAAAACTCATGAAAGTGGTCCTCATGTGTGAAGATTATCCGACTGAACTCTGGTTCGCGTTTGATTAAGCCAGCGTTGCCCAGAGACCTTATTTGAAGCATCGCGGCAAAAACCCATTCAAAAATCCCATAGACAGAAACAGTGAAGAACCAGGAAGTCCGGAACTTCCGCGTTCTGACTACAAAAATACATCATCCCTGCGGCTCTCTATTCACACTCAAATGAACCCTGATCCAGCTGAGTTAACCCTGTCATACCCAAAATCAAATCAAGCTGGGAATAACCCTGCATGGTTGGACCCTTGGTGTGAAAGGGGTCAGAGTAGCCTGATATTCAGACTGCATCGTCAATTCATAAACTCATTTCCTCTTCGTCTGAAGCTGCGTTCACACCGACCTATTGAAGTTTGTCGCTGGCGTCGAGTTTACATACAAAGTCAATGCAAACGAGCGATTGAGCGTATATTCGCCTGGGAGAATAATCGCTGGGCGTCCGAGCGGCAGAGACAGAGCGATAGGGAGAAAATACGCTCGTCGCTCAAGATGAAATATTCCAACTCGAGCGAAAATACGCTGGCATCAGTCGCTCGCTGTTCAATGCTGATTGGCTGCCGTGTGAGAGTGAGTCAAGGATCACACTGGCTTGGAACAAACCGCTGGTTTATTGTGTGGCAACAAACCGCATTGACAGGCTGACAGCTGACATGAAGTGAAGTCTGTACTACCGGTATGCAGCTCGCATTAGGAGCACGCTGATAGGCTTTAGCTTGTAAACAATGACGGTGGCTCGTAGTGGACAAACAGCATGACATTGCGTAACGTTATATCCCCCACATGTCCGTCATTTCGTGTGCCTGTTGATGAGCGATTTAAACAGAGCGATTCCAAAGGGTTGACTTGAGCGACAGAGCGAAAAATA
Organism: Poromitra crassiceps; assembly: GCF_964638095.1. Taxonomy (NCBI): domain Eukaryota; kingdom Metazoa; phylum Chordata; class Actinopteri; order Beryciformes; family Melamphaidae; genus Poromitra; species Poromitra crassiceps. Next base: position 3,423,212 of record NC_139641.1, read on the forward strand.
AATATCTCTGTGTGAATGCACCTTGTAAATGGTAAATGGCCTGCATTTATATAGCGCTTTTATCCAAAGCGCTTTACAATCAGTAGGTAGTCTACATTCACCCATTCATACACCAATGGCGGCAGGCTGCCACGCAGGGTGCCTACACACCATCGGGAGCAAGGAGGGTTAAGTGTCTTGCCCAAGGACACAGCGACAGCAGCTGGGAGGGAGCGGGGATCGAGCCGCCAACCCTTGCGTCATTGGCCGACCCGCTCTACCTCCTGAGCTAAAGCCGCCCGAGATCGGTTGAGATCGGTTGAGGCGATGTCTCATCATAGACGCTGGGTTAGCTGGCTGGGGGCGTGGCCAGGGTGGGGTAAATTCCCCCGTTCTATCCATTCAGCAAAGTTAGAATTTAGCTGCTAGCCCAGCCCAGGCAGACACGATCAGGGATTTAACCCCCGCAGTAAACGCACATCTGTGTTCTGCTCTAGAATCCCCAAACCTGTAGTTTAGGAGCCGCAGCACCTTCCTTTGGTGAGTCAGCCCATTGAAGCACTCGGGCGCCAGCCGTATAACATTTTGTGGGCGTTTCCACACATGCCGACTGTCTCTATTGCGCTCACTTCAGTATGTATGTATGTAATATCCGAAATTGTACCGTTTGTACAGAATGTATTTTTTATACAGAATGTAAATTTTGTATGTGATATCTTGAAACTGCAAGTTGTTTGATATCTTGAAACTATGCAAGTTGTTTGACCCCAGGAAGAATAGCTGCAGCTCTGCTGTAGCTAATGGGGATCTTAAATAAAGACAAAGACAAAGACTTCAGAGCATTTCTATGAAGGGGCGGGCTTCGGTCTTCCCTAACCAATCACTAGAGACCAAGGTGTCCACGGCAACCTAACCTCGCGTCACCAGGGTCTCCCCGAGGCCACCGGCCGGCATGGCAGGGCAGCTGCAGCAGTCTTGCTAGTCCCAAGCACAAGCTAACGTAGCTAGCTAATGCTAGCCACAGCTTCTCCACGGTACGCAGCCAAAGTCGGCTGACTTTGTACTTATTACTAAGTCTTATCGTTAGAGCCCGACCGATATATCGGTCCACCGATATTATCGGCCGATAACCGATATATTGGTATCGGTCGATATGTTGGCCGATATGCCAATATTTTTTTATTTTGTAATTTTTAAGTCATAGACAACATGTGTATATTTGATCTTTTTTCTTAATTCAGGTTTGTATTTCTAGTTATTTATAATGATTAAATCCCCAGTTAAGTTTACTGTTTCATTGCATTGATGTCACTTTGGACAATAAAGTTTATTGATAAGCTGTAGAATATCCTGCCTACATTACATATCTCAAGTCATGTCAAGTCATATCTTTGTCAAGTGTTTGATATTTGAGGGATCTTTGCAAAAACATTGTGTAATATAATGTGTATATTTAATATAAGAATATCGGCTGATATATAGATATCGGAATTTTTTTACTGCCTAATATCGGTATCGGCCTCAAGAATCCAGTATCGGTCGGGCTCTACTTATTGTACACTGCAGTAACTAGTAAGACGTTCGTGTTTGGCTGTTCAACATGGAGAAGCTGGCTAGCATAAGCTAGCTATGTTAGCTTTGGCCACAGCTGTGTCTGTTTCTGTTGTGCATGACTGACACCCCGTGATTGGATTTTCAACCAGAGAAATATTGCGTCTGGCGATTCCAGACCAAGAACAGCCAAATCCACAACTGTGCAGTGGGCGTGGCTTTGAAGGTCTGGAGCCAGGCTAGGGTCAGAGTGTAACAACCCTACAATCTTACATACAGTACATCACCACCCTACAATCTCACATAGTAAATCATCATCCTAGAGCAGCTGGCGGCCCGCGAGCGCCTCCTGTGTGGCCCGCGCTGGAATTGCAAAGAAAAATTAAAAAATATTTTTTACAGTGCACCTGAACGCAACATGCAAGATACCGGCTGAATAAGTGTCCAAATGTTCATATCATTCTGGCCAATACTCCACTTCTGTTATAACATTTCAGTCTGGAATGTATGGAATATCTTTCAATAATCTTTATGGATAAAAGGCTAAAAGTAATCTCATGTGTAAGAAATGACTGTTCTACATTGAAGTAAAAATGTAAATAATTAACTTGTTGGTTTTGGATTTATTTAGCTTCAAGAGTGCATTTGTGTGTGACCCTCAACACAGGCTTTGAGAATCCCGGGGCACTTACTGATACTTGTGCTTAAATTAACCCACTCATATTCTGGTTTATTTCTAGAAAAACATTTTGGCTAGTGGAAATTCTAATTAGCTGGTAACTTTAAAATCTAGCAGCCATGTTGGCAGGTGGTCAAAAAAGCTCATTTCAAGCCCTGCAGGGAGAGCAAGTGGTGACATAGAAGTGAGTGAGAAAAGTTTCAAATATTGGTGTTTAAGAATGAATAATGACATCACAACTGTTAATTTAAAATGAGTTATTCCTCTAAACCTGACTTCAAATGCCCAACATTTTTCCGCGCCGGCGCCGTTCGGCCCCCAACCCTCAGCAAAATCTGGCCCTGGAACGAGGACATTTTTTTGTGGTCCTCTCTATCATCACAGTTCCTGGGTTACGGCATGACAATATTTGTTCAGCCCCCGGCAACAATCTGGGTTTCTCATGTGGCCCCCCATTAAAAATAATTGCCCACTCCTGTGCTAGAGGATAATTAATGAGGAAAAGGGTAGATAGGGTATAGAGGGTAGCCTACAGATTGGCAGACAGCCAGTCGGATAAGCAGACAAATGGAAACTATAGCTATAAAAAAAAACATGTTGCAAGACTTATGCCCACTCTTGAGTATTGAAAGGTATTTCATTATCCTGCGAGGACAAATCACCCTGACTGACAGGCAGAGCAGCTGGCCTTGAGCCAGCTAGCTCCCTGGCAGCCAAAGCCTTGTTGTGACTTATTGACTGAGGAGGATGCAGGAGAACTGTGTCCCCCTTTTTAGTGCAAGTTATTACATTTTAATAACAGATTTTTGACAAAAGCAGGAGGGAAGATAATAACAATTAAAAGGACTTTTCAGACCAACAGTGAATAATCCATGCGAATAAATCACAGATTATATATTTTCCTTTCTTATTGTCATCTATAGTGGTTATTTGCATAAAAACACACAGTTTGATTAGGAAATGATTGTATCTTTTTGAAATATGTGCTTTGATTTCATCAAATGTAACTCAATTTGTAACTTGAGTTACTTGACAAAGTAACTGCTATAATATTACTGAAATCCTATAAGTAATGAGTTATATTTCTGAGTTACTGCTAAAAGTAATATATTACATGTAATATGTTACTTTTGTAATTCATTACCCCAACACTGCCCTTTACAAGTCCAGTATCCATCAACTTTGTCACACAACAGCGAAGGAAAGACATTGTCAATGGAGATGGACAGATCAGTGAGTGGGCAGTCTTTCCCTGGGAGGAAGAGTAGTTCTGTTTTGGCAAGATTCAGCTTGAGGTGGTGGACAGAGGACTCACTGAGGTCCGCAGACCGCTGGGTGCGTTTGTTTGTGTCCCCGGCGCATGCCGGTGTGAATTCCCCATGTTTAAAACAGTTTTGTTGGCACAAAGGCCCGTGCCCAGCCAGAAAACTAGAGACTATATGAAGCTCCACCTCACGTTAGTCGGCTGTGCAATGGAGTGGGGCGAGGAGGAACGAATTCCACCCAAACCTAGTCCGGGAAAAATAAATAAATAAATAAATAATAATAACAATAATCGATCAAAATTCCACATGATCGATTCAATACCTTAACGATCAATTATCGATTTTCGATAATTGAGTCTGCAGTATGGGGCAGTGACACTGTGTGGTCGGCCATGATTTTCCTAGACCACTTTAGCATCCTGGCAGTGTGTAGGTCCTGAAGGGATGGCAGGCTGCACCCAACCACCTTTTCAGCACGGCGGATGGTATCCTGCAGTCTGGAGATGTCCTTGTGGGCAGCAGCAGCATACCAGACGGTGATGGAGGAGGTGATGATGGACTTGACAGTGGAGGTGTAGAATGAATGAATGAATTTATTTGGTGATAAAATAAAATAACACAACAGTACATAATGAAAGAACAGACAATATATCAATCACCGAGGATAAAAACAAAAAAAGTCTGAGGGCTTATTTCCATTGTGGTCCTCACATAAAACATATAGTAAAGTAGAAAGTAGAAAACTACCAATGCTGGCTTTGGCACCTTGAACATTTTGTTGCTTACCGTAAGTATTGATTTGATTTGTTTCCATATAATTATATTCATAATGCTATATTATATTGCTTGGTTTTATTTGCATGTTTTTAGCTTGACATTTTTGTGCTTGGTTTTATTTTGCAATCTTTCAGTTGTAAATTTGCTGTGGTTGGCTTTTAGTTGTATAGCCTACTTAACTTCCACAGTGTGACGCTTAAATCTTTTCTTGAAAGTTTGAGTGTGTATTCCACTGTGGGATGAGTCAGGAGGACCAGCCGCTGGTCTGGGATCAGGTCCAATCAACACCTGCTCTCTCCTGTGTGTCCTCCGCCTTTCAACTTCCCTGTTGTTTAAAGGTATACTACTGTACTATGCAACTTGTTAGGGCGCTTCAAACTAGGGCTGCACGATATGAGGAAAAGCTGCGATGTGCGATAACACTGTTCAATATTGCGATGACGATATGACCTGCGATAAATAAATAAATGCTATAAAAAAAAATATGAATGGGTAGGGGTGCTCCGATCCGGCTAAGCCACGATCCGATCCGATTCCGATTCCTGGGGTCACGATCCGATTCCAGAATCGATTCTCGATTCCAACGATTCTCGATTCCAGAATCTAGAATCGATTCTCAATTATGTAGTTTTATATTGCAATAACACACAAAGGTACATCAAATACAAAAAATGACAAATGTATTAATGCTGAACTTCAAATTCAACTTCTGAAGTATTACAGTGAGGGCCTAAATTCATTTTGCAATACGAGTGTGTTAATTTAAGCATACGTATCAGTAAGTGGCACGAGATTCTCAAAGCCATTATTTACATTTTTACTTCAATGTAGAACAGTCATTTCTTACACATGAGATTACTTTTAGCCTTTTAGTCATAACGATTATTGAAAGATATTCCATATTCCAGACTGAAATGTTATAACAGAAGTGGAGTATTGGCCAGAATCACATGAACATTTGGACACTTATTCAGCCGGTATCTTGCATGTTGCGTTCATGTGCACTGTAATTTTTTTTTTTTGCGATAACACGTGACTTTTGCGATGTGTTCATCGCGCATTTTCATATCGCGATGACGATGAAAATACGATAAATCGTGCAGCCCTACTTCAAACGTACACAAACTTTCTTTCTTTCTTCTTTTCACATTTGAAAGTATCTTCTCGGTCTGACAGATGTAAGAGCTAAACGTGCGTTTTAGACGTACTTGAAAGCCATAAACGGGTTGTTTACATTTTTGTATTGTTTGTCAATGGTGGCAGGGAAGGACAGCTGATATATGCCACATGGATTACATGTATGTTTCACATAGGGTTGTGTTTTGATTTTTATGTTTTATTTTGTCCAATATTGAAATGTTCTAGAATTGTATGTTGTGTCAACATTAGGGGTGTCATGATACACTCAGTTTACGATGCGATACACGATATTGGGTTCGCGATAACGATACGATACGATATTTTAACAATATTTTTGGGCGATCGATTTGTAAGTTGATGTTGCATCCTCCACGCTAATTTGAGTAATTTCACCATTTTCCTCCTCCGTGTCTGTAACGTCCCTCCTCTGTTCAAACAAAGCAATGAAAAGGAGAGCGAGCATGCAATCAGATGCAGATCAGTGCCACCATGTTCAGCTTCTTTTTCTCACGATATGAGATTTCATCTCAACGATACGTATTGTCACGTTTTGATATCGCGATATATTGTGGGACGATATATTGTGACATCCCTAGTTAACATACATATTATTTATATCTACCACTTAGCCTACTTAGGCTGATTTGGTTGCTTTTTCTTGTAAAAATGTAGTAAGCCTCATTGCATGATGGGAGAAATGCACTTGTGTCTGTCTGTGGCTTTGGTAGGGGAGCCGGCCCGGCGCAGTGAATAAGGCCTGGTTTTGAAAAGCGCTAACCGCAAAATTAACGCCAGTTGGGAAGATCGCTTTAGGCTGGTATTTAAAGGAACACTCTGCCCATTTTCAACCAGCTTTGTATCATTAGAACATCAGTAGTATATCAGAAAACTGTAAACTGTTTTGAAGTCTGTCATTTAGTTTGACAATTATTGAGTGTTAAAATGTGGACCAGTGACATCACTGGTCCACACTAACTCAAATTAATAACTCATTAACTCAAATCAACTCTCAATAACTGTCAGACTAGATGAATGACTTCAAAACCGTCATCTAGTTTGACAGTTATTGAGAGTTGATTTGAGTTAATGAGTTATTAATTTGAGTTAGTGTGGACCAGTGATGTCACTGGTCCACATTTTAACACTCAATAACTGTCAAATTAAATGACAGACTTCAAAACAGTTTACAGTTTTCTGATATACTACTGATGTTCTAATGATACAAAGCTGGTTGAAAATGGGCGGAGTGTTCCTTTAAGGCCGAAACGCCCATTCTGGCCTATTCTGGCACTGCGCCACGCCTCTTCAGGGCCTAAAAACATGATGCTATCTTCCTGAGTCACGGGTAGGCAGGCGCAAAGCGTGTTTTTTTTGCGTTTAACGCCAGTTTAGCACCTAAGGCCAGGGGGAAGATAGAGCACTATCCCGCTTATACCATTTGACAACAATATAAAATAAAAAGCATTCGTGAAATTTAACAATCAAAATCTAAAGTTTTTCACAAGCCATAACTCTGTTTAGCTAGCAACGCTTGGGAAACCGACAACAAGCGTTAGCATCTCGTCAGCTTCTCATGCAATGGAAACGTTGTTTGCTGTTCCAGTAAATAGGACAAACCTTGGTTACGAGCCGGTGTGGTGCAGGGAAGCTAGTCCGCTCAGAGTCAAGTGTTCCAAAAGTAATCTAAAGTATTTACAATACTTCACTTGAGTAATCTAATGGAATACATTACAAACTACATTTTAGGGCATGTATTCAGTAACATTTTAAAAGACACCTTCCCAGTCCCAACACTGATCAGACAACACCATAAATAAAAAGTCGTAAAAGGTGAATTCATTTGGGAAGATTATCTTGCTGAAAACGGTTACATTTTTCATCAACGTTTGTTAACCACAAACATTATTTCGTGTATTTAACCGAAATTCCCATACAAAAATCCCATTGACTTGGCGTACGAACCAGGAAGTGCAGGGACTTCTGGGTAAGCCTACAAAAATATGCCATCCCTGCGGTACTTTTAGCCTTCCTTTACTGAACATCACAGCACAAAGGCTTTTTCTGTTTCAGAACTGCTCATTCAGCAAAAACACACTAAAGTGGGTCTGCTGTCACCAGGCCTCCTGTACTGTATCTAGCAGCTTGATATAGGTACAGAACAAACTAAATGTATCTCTGACCCAACACAGTTAACCTGCATGAGATGGGGCGTCCGGGCCGTAGATTCCCTGCCTACCAACACAAGGGTCGCAGGTTCGTATCCACGTGTTGCTGTACCTCCTGGTTGGTCGGACATCCATACAGGAACAATTAGCTTATGCCTGAGGGTGGGAAGCCAGATTGGGGGTATGTGTCCTGGTCGCTGCACTAGCGCCTCCTCTGGTCGGTCGGGGGCGCCTGGTCAGGGAGGGTGGAAGGGAACTGGTGGGAATAGCGTGATCCTCCCACGTGCTATGTCCTACCGGTGAAGCTCCCCGCTGTCAGGTGAAAAGAAGTGGCTGGCTAACTGCGCACGTGTCGGAGGAAGCGTGGTGCTAGTCTTGGCTCTCCCCAGATCGGCAGAGGGTGGAGCAGTGACCGGGGCAGCCAATAGGGCAGCATGGGGATAAATTGGCCAAGTATAATTGGGGAGAAAATGGGGGGAAATCAGATCCAGCAAATTCTCACTCCGAACGCGTCTCACAGCACCGCTTTGTCACGCGCTAGGGCTCCGCGGAGCCTAGAGCGTTTTATGGAACGCAGCACGCAGGGTGGAACGTTAAAAAGCACTCCACACCTGTGGGTTCAGGCAAAGGTCAATCCGGCTCCATCAGGTCACCTTTACACACCCTGAAGGTTTCAGCCCAATCGCAGGTAAAACGGCACAACTGTGGCCAGCCAAAGTTACACACACACACACACACACACACACACACACACACGCGCGCGCACACGCACACACACACACACACACGGACACTTCTCATTCTTGTTATAGGATAGCATTTTATGAAATGTAGATTGAAAAAAAAGAATGGGGAACCGGAAGTTGGTGTGACTTTGGCTCAGACGTGCACTAGCCAACATGAAAATATACAGTAGGCCAAAATGAGTCCAATTGATTTGAGTTATTTCATGTCATTTTAGAGGCACAGTACAATAGACCCATTTCATGGGCGCCATTTTGTGCTGAAAATGTAGGATAAACACAGGTGCAATCAACACACTAATGAGGGTTTCCAAATTCCAATCATTGGAGTTGGAAACCCTCATTAGTGTTTTGCTTGCACCTGTGTTTACCCTGCCTTTTCGGCACAAAATGCCCCCCATGAAAAGGGTCTATTCATTGATCAGTTGAAGTCAAACAAAATAAACATTGCCTATGGCAGGCATGTCCAAAGTCCGGCCCTGGGGCCAATTGCGGCCCGCCCAAGGGAGCTGGAAGGTGGGTGCTGAGGGTGCTGCAGCACCCCCTGGTGGCAAGAGATGGGATTTTCGAAATTGTTGGATTTGGCTGTCTTGTGTTTATAACAGCAACAAAATGCATTAAAAAACAGTTTGTGCTTCCCAGCTCTAATCTTATTTCATACGCTCTCTCTTCAAAAGTGTTAGATTTTCATCATAATCTGGTTTTCCATAATAATAATAATAAGTTCAGTGTTTATGCCCGTGTTGCTGTCTGTTGTAGTGTAAAATGACTAAAGGGAGGGTGGTTACATGAAAGTGAGTGAGAAAAGGAGAAGAGACTGAATAATGACATATAACAGTATAATCCTAATGTTAATTTAAAATTAAATATTCCTCTAAATATGGCTAAAAGTAAAAAAAAACATCAAATTTTCTGGGGCAGCACCGAGAGTCCCTTCCTTACAGCACCCCCTACCTAAAAGTACTTCCAGCGCCACTGGGCCCGCGGACAGATTTTAAGTGGCCCTTGGCTTGTCTCTCAAAATAGACTATTTGTGGCTCTATATATACACATTATTGGTTAATCAAGTAATGCCTACCCCACACTACAGGATAATTTGCAAGATTATGGCCAAGATTCCCCCCTCCCGATTTTCTCGGGGGTGCTCCCGATTTGAAGCGCGTCGGGCAGATAATCTTCCCAAATGATCCTGTAGTGTGTGGGGTTCAAAGATTCACAATCGGGAAGACTGCCTCTTCCCGATTGTGAATCGGCCATATCTAACATGTTAGATATTTACAACCCGACAGGCGATTGCATCTTGAGCAGAGAGCCAGTAGTAGCTGCGTTTCCATTAGTTTTTCGCAAAATAAACTGGTCCGCGTCCACCCGCAGCCCCGCACAGAAACAAAGAACGAGGAAATTGTCATCGAGGTGAAATACCCGTGCGTCTTTGAACGGGACGGAAAACTAATGCTATACTGCAAAGCATGTAGCCTACAACAAGCGCTTAGGTCTCAGCTTCCCGCATCGCGAGTGTCTGCACGGAAAAGTGAGTCAAATCAGCAGACGCGCCCCTCCACAAGACACCTGTGCAGATGGTTTTCGCCTGGCCGTGCACAGTAGGCCTACACCCCGAATGGACGCGGCTGTCCGCGCAAATATTAGTTAAACAAATCCTTTCAGTGCAAATGCATTATAAAAAAAAAAAAAAAAAAAAAATCGAAAACGAAATGACACTACTACACCCGGTGCGCACACTGAATAGGCATTTTAAAAGTTAACGTCGAGCCCTGCTTCAAGGTGAATCTTCGGCATAATCTTCTAGTGTGTGGGGTTGCGTTTGAACAGACGCGATTGTGTGTGTGTCCCAAGATTGAAATGTTAAAAAATCGGCTCTCTCTGTCCTGTAGTGTGTGGGCTCTCAAGATTTTTATAATCTTCAAGGATTTGAAAATCCTGTAGTGTGGGGTAGGCATAAGTTCAATTTGCATTCCCCCCCCTTCACCTCACGATGACAGCACTATCATACAGTTTGTACAGGAACCAAGTAGGAACAGCACATGCATAACTAATGTTTTCAGATGGTAAACAACATCTTCAGAGTACATTTGTATGTGATTTTTTAGTTTATTTTTTATAACCCATGCTGGCCCCCCGGCATTTTCACATGATCTAATCTGGCCCCCATTCAAAAAAGGTTTGGACACCCCTGGCCTATTAGAGACAGTCGGCGTGTGTGGGAATGGCCACAAATTGTTATACGGCCGGCGCGTGAGTGGGGTAAAACCGTCCATCTATCTCAATGGGCTGACTCACCTCATAAAAAGGAAGATGCTGCAGCTCTTTCCTAGGAAGACTGTCATTGCTGCTTGGGTAAAATTCAAATAGGTAAAAAAACAACAACAAGAAGGCTAAGGCCTTGGCCACACTGATCCGTCATAAAATGGACAGAACGGATAGACGGATAGATTTATGTCCGTTGCATGTACAAGTAACCTACTTGTACAGCAGGTGGCGGTAAGCACCTTGAAGGTGTCAGCGACCCGCCTATAAACCGACAGAAGAAGAAAGCTGGCGTCAGCTACGCGCTACGTTACTTATGTGGCAATAAAATGCCACCGAATGACCGGATTAGATGGTGAAATCAGACGGTGACACTGACTATCACGTTGTACAACAGCGGGATGGTGTACACAGCATTAATTATAGCCTCCTTCACCGCCTCGGCCGCCATCTTCTTTGAAAAATTGAAACAAATCTGGGAACGCCTCCTCTCGAGACCTCGACTCTGATTGGCTAAACGGACAGTGACTATCCGACCATCCGATACGTCCGTCCAGAAAAAGTTCATCCCTCTTCAACTTTCTGTCCATCAAAACGTATGCAAATGTTCTGGATACGTACGCTTCTGAGGGCTCCACGGACAGTCGGACAGCTGTCATTGAAAATGAATGGAAGTGAACAGAGAAATGAACGCACACGGACACGGACAGACACCACGGATCAGTGTGGCCAAGGCCTAAAGCTATTTTTCACCACAGATTGATTGATCAATAGATAGCATGGTGTTAAACTGCTGAGTTTGCAGGTAGCCCTGCATTTATCGGCTTGATGCCCCTGTGAATATGGTAACATCCTTAAGTCAGCAAACTACAGTCAGTCAGTAATGTTCCCTTAGGAAAATCACGAGATTAGAATATTGGTTACAACACTAATACTCCATACGTAGGCTTTTTTTTTATTATTTTGTTTTGTAGTGCCTATGTAGCCTGATCTAAAATCACAAAAGTATTCAATATTACTGTGCCTTACTATTGATTTCTACATCTAGGCTAATTGTTGCTGTGTTTCAATCTCCCCCCCCCCCCTCTTCTCTCTCTTTTTGTGTGTGTGTGTGTGTGTGTGTGTGTGTGTGTGTGTGTCTCTCGCATGCGCGCTCAGCTTCATGGGACAGTTTCATCCAGAAGCACTACGGGAGCGCAGGCTGAGCCATGCTGGAGTAGAGAGAGAGAGAGAGGGGGGGGGGGGGACCTAGAGAGAGAGAGTGAGGGGGGAGCTAGAGAGAGAGAGATAGGGGGGAGCTAGAGAGAGCGAGCAGAAAGGAGATGTTGAGAAGAAGAGAGGGACAGAGAGGGTTGTTGGGGTTGTAAAAACAGGAAGATGACAACAAAGTAAAGCCGTGTTCCTCAGCTGAAGCTTATTCCATCCAAGCAGCAGCAGAACATCAGCTCCATGAGCGGGAAGACGTCCAGACCCAAAGAGGAGAGAGAGCATGCCGCCAGGGGTGAGTAGACTCATGATTCCACTGTGATTAATCATGATTTCATGCTGATAGAGATGCTGTTAGAGAGGACATTGTTTTGATTCACACATATGAGGACAACAACATATCAATATGGTTTCTGGCTACAGCGTCAATCATGATGCTGACATCAGCAGGGGTTGGTCACTTATTCCTATAAGGGTTTATTTATTTATTTATTTATTTGTGTGTGTGTGTGTGTGTGTGTGTGTGTGTGTGTGTGTGTGTGTGTGTGTGTGTGTGGCGTAAGTCATTGCGGTGGCACAGGCGGTCACTGCATCCATCCCCTTTTCAAACACAGTTAGACATAGTTTGCATAAAGTTATTTGGCTACTTGCACAGACAGCTAAAGTTAGCATTGTGATGTTAGCCATCCCTCAATCATGTTCATTACATACCATGTCTGATGTGAGCTGCACAGGTTTATAGTGTAGCAAAACACTGAATTCCATTTGATGTCTGCAGGTCAAGATGCATTTCTCTCAAAATAATTAGCATTGTCGATAACATTTTGGGTGAAGCCAGATTTAGCCATATTTCAAGAAAAGTGGCAGCAGTGTAGAAGCTAGTGACTAAGCTAATAACCATAACGGCACAAATAATTGACAACAATCTCTTAACAAATATACAGTATTTACCCCAATGAGAAAATGACAAAATACTAATGTTAATTTAAAAGAAGATCCTAAATCTGGCTTCAAACGCCAACGTTGGAGAAACACTTTTTCGGCGTGATCTTAGGTCTTACAAAAAATGCTCCAAAGTGCGTTTGTTTGGTGTTATTCTGTATAATATATATATAATGTATGTATAATATACAGAATAACAACACCTACATATTATGTAGCCTATCGGTAAACACATTATGTGTTTTTGTTTGTCCCTCATCCCCCCCATCCCCCGATTGCTAAACCCTGGATGGTGTGTGGTGTGAGTGAGTGTGTGTTCTTGTGATATGTATGTGATAGCATGTGGCCTTGTGTGTGTGTGTGTGTGTGTGTGTGTGTGTGTGTGTGTGGGGCCTGGCTCGAGCCCCTGGACAGCAATAAAATTGACGTGCGATATGGGCTACACCGCAATGGACTGTGGGAAACTGTTGCCATGGAGACAAAAAAGGGCGTTGCCCTCAAGCTGCATATATTACAAAGCCATGCTCATTAATCTGATGAGGATGGAAGGAGCGGTTATAGAAGCAGCCTGCATCATGTAAGGTCTGAGACTCACACACTGACCATTTTCAACCCCCCTAAAACTGTCTCAAAAGCCTCCACCCAGCGAGCACAAAACGGTTTTTTTCAACGTTGATTTTTTAGTTTTTTTTATTTTTAATCTGGGTGATATTGGGTTTGAACATCTAAGACCTAATTTCACCCTCTTTTCAACCGGCGAAAAATGCGGTTACAACGTCAACGTGTCAAAAAAACACAATTTGGTTCATCATATTGTTAAAACGTTTGTTGTAGCTCGAAATAGAGACCATATTGATAGTGTGTGAATTGGCATTTGTCCATTTTATTGTGGAACTGAGAGTTGAAATCTGGTCGACACGAAAAAACTACATTTCAACGCATTTTATGTCACATGAAATATCATAAATATGGGACTAAATATAGCCAGGCTATGTGCTGCCAGCAAAAAGCTTCCAGGACACAACTATGGTTAATACTTTAGCGCAATACTATAAAATAATGAATTGAGTTCCTGCAGTAACGCGCATGCGCAAGTAGGCTACTTAGTGCGGAACGAGGTGTACGCCCTGAGTTTCTGGTGTTAAATGAAATTAACCTCTGAAGCCGTACAGCCTATAGATAGACGCACACACACACAGTCAACATTTTTTGTCTGTTACATAATATAATAGTCTGGTACACATGATATAATACACCTGTCCCATGATCGTTTAGCCTGTGGTAACATACAATGGTGTACAAGTTGTGTACGAGATAGAGATATATTGAGTATATTATGTGCATGTATTATTACCGTGGCCTGATCGGCAGTTTGAATCCTGTGTGAGGCGCTGCATTTTTATTAATTTAAGATCCTGGTGAAATATGGTCTAAATGTGAACGTTTAATCAACGTCTGCAAATAGTGGGTGAAAAAACGTTCACTTTTGAACCTTTCTTGCACGTTTTTTCAACGTTGACCCTAAACGTTTTTTCAACCTAAAAATGCTCGCTGGCACTATCATTTTCTTCTCATATACATATGTATAACAGTCACTCTAGATCACACATTGTATAAATGTAAATAGCAGGTAACTTTTATGTACTATGCTCGCTGTCCTTGCTTGTTCGTTTGAGCTTGTATGCATATAGGCCTATCTTTTCTTTTTCCTGTGTATGTTCATTGAGAGCAATGTACCGGAGTCAAAATCCTTGTCTACAAGCTGATTCTGACCCATCCACATCTACCCCCTCCCTCCCACACACACACCTCCTGCTCCCTCTCTCCTCCCCTTGTCTGCCCGGTCCCTCTCCCTCCCATCCTCCTCCCTCTATGTATCAATGTATCCCTGCTGTATCCAGTGTTGGGGGTAACTCATTACTAAAGTAACATATTACATGTAATATATTACTTTTAGCAGTAACTCAGTAATATAACTTATTACTTATAGGATTTCAGTAATATTATACCAGTTACTTTGTCAAGTAACTCAAGTTACAAATTGAGTTACATTTTATTAAATCAAAGCACATATTTAAAAAATATACAATAATTGCAATAAAGTCTTACCTTTCAGTTGTCTGTAACCCTAGCGGTTCAGCCACAGTAAGCATTTTAATTTGGGTATGTCGTTTTCACCATTTTCTTCAGAAATAGGTGGCTTTAGTAGAACCCAACTAGGGTTGCAAAATTACAGGAATATTCAAAGTTGGAAGCTTTCCATGGGAATTCATGGGAATATATTAACATAAGCTATAATAGGAAGTAATGAGAATTAAAGGGAATTAACTGGAAACATGTAATTTGTACTATGTATTTACCTTGTCATACAGCCCACATAAACATTTTGGGACCATAGGGGATACATTTATTTGATTCAACATTCCTGTTTTCTGTTCAATAAAATAATCTATTAAAGTTCTACTCACAAACTAAGTCAAAAATGTCATTTTTGCATAATAATAGTGCATGCCTGCTTATGACAAAAAATATATTTATGTCTGTATGCAGTATGACAAGGTAAATACATTTAGTATAAATTACCCCAATATTTCCAGTTTACATGTATTCCCATGGAAAGTTTCCAACTTTGAATATTGGGAACACTTTTTCTCCTTTTTTTCCCCGTTCAAAATTTCCAAAATTCCAGAGCTAACTTCCCACGCTTGGTGTGCTTGCTCAGCTCGCATAATATGCCAGAGCATCGTGCTCGCCCACCGTGTTATAGTAGTGAGATATATAGATATATACAGTAATAAGTAGCATCATACTGATCTCACACATATACATCATCATAAGGTTGGGTGGGTTCCTTAGGCAATGATGGGAATCCTTTCTTCCCTCGCCTGCGTACACGTTCCAATTTCTCACGCAGTCAGTCAGTCAGTCAGTCAGTCAGTCAGTCAGTCAGTCCGTCCGTCCGTCCGTCAGTCAGTCAGTCAGTCAGTCAGTCAGTCAGTCAGTGAGTCAGTCAGTCAGTCAGTGAGTCAGTCAGTCAGTCAGTGAGTCAGTCAGTCAGTCAGTCAGTCAGTCAGTCAGTCAGTCAGTGAGTCAGTCAGTCAGTCAGTGAGTCAGTCAGTCAGTCAGTCAGTCAGTCAGTCAGTGAGTCAGTCAGTCAGTCAGTCAGTCAGTCAGTCAGTCAGTCAGTGAGTCAGTCAGTCAGTCAGTCAGTCCGTCAGTCAGTCAGTCAGTCAGTCAGTCAGTCAGTCAGTCAGTCCGGGGTCTCACCGTATTGTCCACTATATGTCAGATGTTGCCTTCCTCTTCTTTTGGTTGCATGTGTCAGCTCCTAGTAGTAGTAGTATTTATTTGTCCTTTCGGAAAGTTGTCCTGCATCTGTAGCATTCAGACAAAACACAGCACAAGACAAGAGAATACAGTACAGACAATATACAATAGAGTACAGTACAACACAATGCCACGACAATACGTCAAACAATAACAACGGATATGATCACACAAAGTGCTTCGCACCAACCCCACCCCAGTGGAAAGAAAGTAAATGGTAAATGGCCTGCATTTATATAGCGCTTTTATCCAAAGCGCTTTACAGTCAGTAGGTACATTCACCCATTCACACATCGATGGCGGCAGGTTACCACGCAGGGTGCTGGCACACCAACGGGAGCAATTTGGGGTTCAGTATCTTGCCCAAGGACACTTCAACACGCAGACTGGAGGAGCCGGGAATCGAACCACCGACCTCTTTTGTCCAAAACGATTAGTGGACGACCCGCTCTACCTCCTGAGCTACAGCCGCCCCAAGTAAATTACAAGAGCTCTGGTCATGTGTTCAGAGCTTATTAAGCAGACCAATACTGGATGGTATGAAAGATCTCTGGGCACGGGAGGTCCGTAAAGGCGATACCCTGTACCTCCGTCCTGATGGCAACAGTTTATATTCAGCGCTGAAGAGGGTGTGATGTGTCACTAAAGATTGCCCTCCCCTTCCTGATTACACGAGACTCACAGAGCCGCGTCATGCTGAGTTGTTGTTGACCTACAATCTTGCTAGACATATTAACAACCTTATTGAGTTTGTTCTTGTTAGCGATTGACAATGAGAAAAACCAAGCAATAAAACAAAAACTGAGGATATTCTCTATAAATATGAGCGATCATTATGTCTCTGTCCACTCCGAATAGCCGAAGCTTCCGTAGGAAGTAGAGTCGTTGTAATCCCTTCCTGTAGATGACACCTGTGTTTGAATCCCATGTCAGTTTTCTATCGATTAACTGTCCCCAGATATTTATATTCATCTACGACTTCAATACGGTCACTGTTGAGGTGTCCTTCCTTTTGTTCTGAAATCAAAAATCATTTCCTTAGTTGCTCCTGCTCCTATACTCCTATATACTGCTCCTATACAGTGCAGCTTCTGTGCTGCTAGCCAGTGGTGTAGTGGTCCCTGGAGAAGTGGGTAGACTGTAATTTATGCAACCTCCTATACCCCCAGGCCGATTTGTTTAGTGGAGCAGAGCGGAGAGCCGCTTCTGGGACGCCTCTGCCGGTGGACACAGCTAGGCGTTCACTAGACCAGTGGTTCTCAAATGGGGGTCCGGGGACCCCCAGGGGTCCGTGGCACTTTGCAAGGGTGGTCCGCGAAAAGTTTTCAGGAAAATAAAAATATATACTTTTTTTTTCTTTTGCAAAAGCTTCATAGTTCAACGGAAATATTTTATGCTTTAAATCTAAAATGGTTCATGGATTACATTCTAATCTAACAAACCTATCAATTTGAAAGTCAAGCACGTTACCTTAGCCCAAAATCACAAATCAGAATGAGGGGGTCCCCGGTATATTTTCTATCTTATAAGGGGTCCTTGGCTGAAAAACATTTGAGAACCATCTCCGGTGTCCGCCTGGCGGTCGTAATGCAACGTTTCCTGGTGGAATCTCAACCTGCCGTTAGAAGTGGGTTCATCTCTCGAGACAGAGAAAAAAACGAAGCACACTAATTGAATGGAATCGCATCAGAGAAGATTTAGAAGTGAGTAGATGCAAAGCCATCTGAAAAAGAAGTAGGTAGACGGCGTCTACCTGCGTCTACCCTCCACTACACCACTGCTACTAACAGCTTCTGTGCTGCTAGCTCCAGGTGTCTCTATATTATATTGTAACGCTGGGATGTGGACTTGGGGAATTCGGGAGGGGCGTGGGTGACGTTACTGTCTTCGGGGGAATTGGAGGGAGGTGTGTCCGTACGGGTATTTGGCCAGCTAGGAACGGGGTTGGGAAATAGGGGGAAGAGTTAGAGTGTGAGACAGGATGTTGTGGTTGGACTGACAGCTAGACCACGTTACACTGACGTTAGCTGCTGAGCTGAAGTGAGCTAATAGCTGTCACATTCTCCCGGCACACCTCCAACCCCGGGTTAGCCTGTACGCTGCGGGCAGGTATTAAATACGCTCGGCTGAGCTAAAGAGAAGAACTGTCTCCAGCCTAGAGGTGACACAGGCCACAATGTGAGATGGGTTACAGAGGTGAGCTAAGAGCTAGAGAAGCGAGCTTGTGACCGGAAGGTCGTCGGTTCAATCCCCGGGACCGGCAGGATAAATCTGGGTGGGGAAAGTGAAAAGGCAGCGCTTGCCCCTCCCTCATTACCACCACCGAGGTGCCCTTGAGCAAGGCCCTTAACCCCAACCGCTCCAGTGGAGCCCATTGCTCTCAGGGAGACTCCTCCCCTGTAAAGGTAAACAAAAACAAAAAAGGAGGGGGGAGAAGATAATCCCAGTTACTTTCAACACCTTATTTGCTGCACATTTTCTCCAAATTTCCATCGCTTTCTTCGCTGTAAAGCTTTAGCCACACACTCAAGGGCTAAAGCAAGCTCCAACAGTCTAACACAAACATTGATATTAAAAGACATCACTAGCGCTGTTCTCTGGTAATGTGGCGCCATCTAGTGGTTCATATTACGAGTTACTGCGAGTGCTAGGGAAGGAGAGCTGCTTGTCCCAAACCTGGAGGGAAATACAACAGGACAAGACAGAAAAACTGAATGACCTCCAGGACTACCCTGCATGTGCATTGAGCTCAAGTTATAGCATACATTTGAATAAATACAGTCATGAATGGTTAGAGGATTTCACCAGACACTTTTAGCAGCCAGCCACAGACATTTTCACAATAGTCTAGAATATTAGAATAATCTGCACAGGCTATCAGAGTGACAGACTTGGGAACCTTTGCGAGAATGTTTTGCTCTCCTGGCCTTGCTATTTCAATACAAAACTATTTTTGAGAGGCATCCAAACAGCATGCGCAATATGCTCTTATTGTGTCATCTCCTTGGTGACCTGTGACCTTCATGTCCTTTGCCCATGTGTCACTACCGTGTAAATATCTCACCAGCACCAACAATACCAAGGCCCATGTTTAATGCTGATGCGGCAGAGAGAGAGAGAGAGAGAGAGAGAGAGAGAGAGAGAGAGAGAGAGAGAGAGAGAGAGAGAGAGAGAGAGAGAGAGAGAGAGAGAGAGAGAGAGAGAGAGAGAGAGAGAGAGAGAGAGAGAGAGAGAGAGAGAGAGAGAGCACCTAGACCGGGGGTCTCGAGACTAAGACCGAGACCAGACCAATGCGACACCATTTTCAAATTTTGAAAGACCATGACTCTAATGATAACAATAGATTCAAGATTTTTATTGTCACTCCATGGTACAAGTATCACGTGTGAAATTCTTGTGCTGTGGACTCCGTTTACAACATAGCGCAAATAGTACAAATGTAACAGGGCATATGGGTGCAAAAACAACAAGAGACACAACAAGCATAAGGCAGTATAGTGATAAGACAAGTCAGAGACAGTGGCATATTCACTGCACATAGGTGCACGTGTCGGGTGCATACTTTAGACGTGCTTAAACATTTTACATTCTGCGTATTTGACATACAGGTGCAAATAACATATACCTTATTAAACATACAATTAAACTCGGCATTTTAAATTCGGCGTATTTGACATACAGGTGCAGATAGCATATTCCTTATTAAACATACAATTAAACGTTAGACACACGTAATGGTAGCAGCTACAGTACGGTACAGTGCGGCTACTACACTATTTGTGTATGTTAAGGAGTCTCGTGGCCTGCGGGAAGAAACTGTTCCTCAAGCGATTTGTGTCTCTTCAGAAAGATTTCTTCTATAGTCACCAATAAAGTAGACGATCAAGGTGAGAAACATAATTTTCTTACAGGCTCTTACATAACTAGATGCAGATTTGTGAGCGTGCACGCTCTTCTTCAGCAAGCCCGTTTTAATAGGCTACTTTACTATAAGAGGAAACCGACAACACTCAGCAGCATCCGTATGCGTGGACACGACTGTGTATTAACAGGCTGCTTCACAGGAAGCACTGTAACAGCACAGGAATGTAATGGGCTGATAATATAGAGTTATGGCTTGTGTCGTCTCTGTGTAAACCTGGACTGGCGGCTTGGCTTTATTGCTCTCAGTCTGGTCACAATATAATGTGCTGTGATGAGGTGCACTGAGGATTTCACAGAGTGAAATGCTGGTCTGACTGAGGACTGATGACTGATGACTGACGAGTGAGGACTGATGACTGATGAGCAGTGTTGGGGGTAACTCGTTACAAAAGTAACATATTACATGTAATATATTACTTTTAGCAGTAACTCAGTAATATAACTTATTACTTATAGGATTTCAGTAATATTCTACCAGTTACTTTGTCAAGTAACTCAAGTTACAAATTGAGTTACATTTTATTAAATCAAAGCACATATTTAAAAAAGATACAATCATTTCCTAATCAAACTGTCTGTTTTTATGCAAATAACCACTATAGATGACAATAACAAAGGAAAAGAATAACATTTAGAATGTTGGATTGTTTACACTGACTTCAAGGCGGTTGAAATTATTTTTCGGGATGGTCCCGGGGCGGCAATTTCATTCTGCTGCTGCTGTTGTTTTGGTAAAAGTAATGCAAAAGTAGTGTAATAAGTAATGAGTTACTCTACACAGAAAGTAATATTGTAAAGTAACTTATTACTTTCAAATGAAAGTAACTAGTAATATGTAGTATATTACATTTTGAAAGTAACTTGCCCAACACTGCTGACGAGTGAGGACCGAATGATGACTGACGAGTGACGCCGTATTGTGCGATGACTGACGTGTGAGGAGTGAAACGGTAATGCAGGAAGAATGACAGCGTCTTCGTGTGAGGACTGAAGGTGTTTCAGAGCACACTCGACATGGTTTACTATAGGAGACATGACAACTGACAACACTTAGACTGAGGAATGACAGCCTATACTCTGACGGACGAGGGTGCCCTAAAATGGTTGCCGTACACCTGGCGAGTGAAACACAAGAATAGCAGCACTGTATTCAAATCTAGCACCACACTGGCCCAGTGCCACAATATTCTATTCTATATTTTAAACAATGTTTATCTTACCTTAGATCATACATGGGCAAACTACGGCCCGCGGGCCGGATGCGGCCCGCGGGCGCCACCTGTGTGGCCCGCGATGGAATTGAAAAACATTTTTTTTTTTTTTTTTTTTTTTACACAGTGCACCTGAACGCAACATGCAAGATACCCGCTGAATAATAAGAATAAGTGTCCAAATGTCAATGTCATTCTGGCCAATACTCCACTTCTGTTATAGCATTTCAGTCTGGAATATCTTTCAATAATCTTTATGACTAAAAGGCTACATTGAATTAGAAATTTAAATAATTAACTCATTGGTTTTGGATTTATTTAGATTCAAGACTGCATTTTTGTTCGTGTGCCCCTCAACACAGGCTTTGATCATCCCGGGCCACTTACTGATACTTATGCTTAAATTAACCCACTCATATTCTGATTTATTTCAAGAAAAACATTTTGGCTAGTGGAAATTCTAATTGGCTGGTAACTTTAAAATCTAGCAGCCATATTGGCAGGTGGTCAAAAAAGTTAATTTCAAGCCCTGAGAGCAGGTGGTGACATAGGAGTGAGTGAGAAAAGGATGAAATATTGGTGGTTAAGACTGAATAATGACATCACAACTGTTCATTTAAAATTAGTTATTCCTCTAAACCTGGCTTCAAATGCACCAAATTTTTCACGCTGGTGCTGTTCGGCCCTCAGCAAAACCTGGTTAGCGAGGACATTTTTTGTGGCCCTCTCTATCATCAAAGTTACCCATCCATGGGTTACGGCATGACAATATTTGTTCGGCCCCCGGCAACAATCTGGGTTTCTCATGTGGCCCCCCATGAAAAATAATTGCCCACCCCTGCCTTAGATGTTGTTCTTGAACTTTATACTTTCTGCTTGCTTCCAATAAGGCCTTCTGCTTGAGTGCATACTGTAGGTGTAGAATTCCTTAGGCTGGTTTCACACCGGCGACCCAAGCCTTGCCTATGCCTTGCCTTTACCCACGCTTTTTAATAGGCGTCCGTTTTAGTCAATGAGGCTGTGTACACCGGGCGCCTGAGCGTGAACCCTGCGTGTACCCACGCCTTGCCTGTGCCTTGCCGATTTTATCGAATAGGCGAGAGTTCTATTTTCACGCCGACAAGGCGCGTGCAGGCAGGCTTTTCTGTCAAGCCATGAAAGAAAAACGCGACAATATCCGTGGGAACTGCCAAAGTCAACTGAATTTCAAAATAAAATGGAGTTTCTACAACAGTATTGAGCAGAGAGAGAGAGCGAGAGAGAGATTGACGGGTGGCTATCACGTGGGGCTTTCTCCCTGTCGGCAAACAAATCTTCATGAGAGAGAATAGCGACCGAAGAAGCAAGATGGACAATGTTGTTGTGCCAGCACATATTTTTGCAAGATCACCTCTCTAAAATGTCCGACTATAGTCAGACCTGGTTATACATATCCAGCATCAATAGAACATTAAATATATCCGATTTATTTTACCTAGAGTAGAGGCTACCCATGACAATTCTGGACAACACGTGAAAAAATACAGTCGGGAGAGAGGAGAGGCGCTTGTGACTCGGCTCCAGGTTCGGCGTGCAAAAGGCGTGCGGTGTGATCGCAAAAGCGTGTAACAGGTTCACGCCCAGCTCGGCGTAGGCGTGGGTTGAGGCAAGGCAAGGCGTAGGTTGTCTGTGTGAAACCAGCCTTACAACTATATTATTCAAAGTTGGTCTTGACTTTGAATTTCACTCTTGATAAGCTCCACAGAGCAACAGCTCCTCTGGTTGGTCCACGCTTGATAAGCTCCACAGAGCAACAGCTCCTCTGGTTGGTCGCTCTTGATAAGCTCCACAGAGCAACAGCTCCTCTGGTTGGTCCACGCTTGATAGGCTCCACAGAGCAACAGCTCCTCTGGTTGGTCCACGCTGCAGTCATGAGGGAAAATACTCAAAACGGCACAGTACAAAAGCATTGCTAATGGAGATGCTGAAGCGAAAGGATGCAACAGCAGTCAGATTTGGTGTCTTTGTGCCTTTAAGCAAGAGATCGATACTTTATTGATGCTTTGCAGGAAATTCATGTGTCAAGGTCGACCACTTCTCCAAAACAGGGGCTCTTCTCTCCACAGTTCCCTGCTGGCCTGGCAGTGCCACACAGTACTCATCATCCAGTTCATCCATGTCCCCTTATGGCACCTACAGACTACAAGCTCCTCATCAGTCATCAGTCTCTGTTCCTTTCACACTATTCACCTTATTCACCACGCCCACTTTTTCTCTCTTCCGCGTTCGACGCAACGTATTTGTTCTTCCGGTTCAGCGCTAGTTGGCGGCCATTTTCAAAATAAAACGTCAGTATGAATGAAGTTTGGCAACATTCAGAATTAAGCTACACTGCGGCCAACTTCAGTGACATGTTCATAACGTTACTGCTGCGAGGAGCCGATGGCTGTACCCAGTCGGCATTTAACGTTAGTTACAAAAGCACGTCGACAGTGTTTTCTCACTGCCAGTAGCCTAACTACAGTAGGGTTTGACAGATAGCACAGTCAGCGCTCCCAGTCCTCGCTGCTCGTTAAAGATTTCCAATAGGCGTTATTCTGATAAACTGGTCACATATATGTTACGTTCTCACCCGACAAATATTAAAACTTTAAAACAGTTTGGTTTTTTTTTTAGCTTGAAAACAGCTTTTTGGCAAGTCTAAAGGTCCTTACACATCAAGAGCGATGCGAATATACCGCACGAAATTGCGATGCGAGTTTTGACCCACCTGTCAATCACAGCCACAGATGTGTACACATCGGAAGCAAATTTCTGAAAAATCGACCGTGGTTCGAAAAAATAAACACCGCAATAACGCTGGGCGAAACTTTGCCGTTGGTATGCACGGTTGCATTGACTGATATAGGTTCGGAAAATATTATTGACGTGCGAATTAATCGCACGAAAAAAACGCTCCCGATGTGTAAGGACCTTAAATGACTGCGGTAGGCGTACTCTACTTCCGTGTTTAAAACCGGAAAGACGATTACGAAATGACGTCATGCAGAAGCGTCCTTGTATGGGCAAAGAATAAGGTGAATACTGTGGTGAGGAATTATAACTCTAACTTTACAATACCAATACAAACCAGAAGGTGAAAGTATTAGAAAAGATTTATTTGCAAAAACAAAGTCTCACAGAGCAACTGTGGTTCAGTCCCTTCTCCTGTTGCTGGGGACTGACCCCTCCATTCTCTTCGTCACTTCCTTATATAGACTTCTTCTGAAGTCCCACAACAAAGAGTAGCTTTATGCACTTAGCGCCCCCTACGTCTAGGAGGAGGTATTACAACAACCTCTAAATTCTACAATACAACTGTCTGTCTTGTAATCAGGAGTCTTTCAGTCGTTTTGGTTTTCACACTATATGACTGAGCTGCGACAGAGGATCCCACATTATAAGATAGTCCACCAGGAGGAGTCCCCGACACGACACGTCTGTCTGCTCTCCAAACCACCACGTTTTGTCACAAAAAACACACACGAGATTGAGAAATGCGCTGAGTTGCTACGAGGTCTGCTCACTTTTTAGCTGGCTTTATTTCCAAACACACTCTTAGAACATAAATACTTTGCTCCTTAGACCACTTACTCAGAGGGCACACAGTCCGGTCTAAAAAACACAATTCAAGCTTATCATCATTATCACGGATTCACGGAGGGCTGGAGGGCGCGGCTTCTCCACCCAGCACAGAGAGCAGTCAACAGGTATACCAGCTGTGCGTAAAGAGGCTGTCCTCCTAGTAAATCCTTATGTCGAGCAGCACAGCAGAACTAAAGATTGTAGTTATAAACAGGACAGAGGAAACTCCCGTGGAAATATCTTTCAGACAAATTCATGGATGCATAATTCATGGAGCTGAGATGACAGCCTGTCTGCCTCTGCCTCCTCACCCCGTGTCTTGCGCTTCTTCTTGGCTGCAGCTGGTTCAATGGCTTCTCCGACACGACCAGATATCAAGCAGGCTAGATATCCGTGGGACCTCCGTGACTCGTCGGTGAGCACACTCGGGGGAGCTCCCCGCTCGCCTCTGTGGACACATCAGGGGGGGGGGTTTGCCGCTGAGCTCGAAGAATTGCTCGCCAAGGGCTCGGAGTGCATAGTGTGAACTCTGCATTATCTGTAGGACCTCCACCGCATCACTGAGCTGGGAGAATGTGAACCTGCTCTTCAGTGCCAAGCTTGCAACATTGGAAGATCTTCAGCACATTATTGAGGAAGGTCAGGTACAGTAGACCTCAAGGGGTTGCCCATCATCATCCTGATCCTTCTTAAGTAGCTGCCACAGTGCCTTTGAGCACTGATCCTCTCCCACTGACAAGAAGTAACTCTTGATAGCATTAGCTGCCCAGCTGTCATGTAGCCTCTTGACAGCAGGCCACAGACTCAACCATCTTGTGGGTAGGTACGTGTCTCCGTCCAACCTGAATCTTCTTCCACCAAAGCTAACACTGCTTTCAGTTCTTCTGTACGTTTTGCAATGATGAAATAATTGCTGAATAATTTGTTCACTGCAAACTCAATGTCAATGTTCAGTTCAGGTTTTGAACAGTTGTGTACTATGTGGGCCAAACCGTTTGCTTTAATGATGCCACTGTTGTCTGCCTTTAGCTTCTGGAAAACAGAGTTGTTTTTTCCATAGTTTACACTTGCACTGTCAGCAGTGTATGCTGAAACCATGTCCAGTTGCAGGCCATTTTCTTCTAACTTGCTTGTAATCTGGCGGTGTATGGTAGCAGATGACTCATTGCTATCCTCATAAAAGTCAAGGATCTTGCTTTTCAAACCCAACTCTGGTGTCCAATATCTCAGAGACAGTGGGAATAGTTTTGTAGTGCCATGATTAGAGCATCCCCCCCCCCCCCCCCCCCAAGCACATCTGTAACTATGGACGCTGCTTTTGTACGACCACGTGCATTTATTTATTTTTGCAAACTCCGAGTCTGAAAAAATGACTGATCTTAGCTTAAGCTGCGTTCACACCGACCTATTAAGGTTTTTCGCTGGCATCGAGTTTACATACAAAGTCAATGCAAACGAGCGATTGAGCGTATATTCGCCTGGGAGAAAAATCGCTGGGCGTCCGAGCGACAGAGACAGAGCGATAGGGAGAAAATTCGCTCGTCGCCCGAGATGAAATATCCCAATTCGAGCGAAATTACGCTGGCATCAGTCGCTCGCTGTTCAACGCTGATTGGCTGCCGTGTGAGAGTGAGTCAAGGATCACACTGGCTTGGAACAAACCGCTGGTTTATTGTGTGGCAACAAACCACATTGACAGCTGATTGACAGGCTGACAGCTGACATGAAGTGAAGTCTGTACTACCGGTAGAGAGCTCACGTTAGGAGCACGCTGATAGGCTTAGCTTGTAAACAACTACGGTGGCTCGTAGTGGACAAATATCATGACATTGCGTAACGTTATACCCCCCAGATGTCCGTCAATTATTGTGCCTGTTGACGAGCGATTTAAACAGAGCGACTGAGCGATTCCAAAGGGTTGAATCGAGGGACAGAGAGAAAAATAAATATCTCGGTGTGAACACAGCTTTACTACCAGGTCTTCTGACCTGTATGATTGGGAGTGTTGTACAGTGTGGTAAAAGGTTACTTCAGCTGCTGTTACCTTATCTGTGTCGGAATAATCTTTGGGTTTTAGTAGGAATGTATCCATAGACTGGGAAGCCTCCTTTTGAGACACACATTTCTTGTGAGTCTATTTATTTATTTGTTTATTAAAAGGATCCCCATTAGCTGCTGCCAAGATGACCGCTAGTCTCCCTGGGGTCCAAGCACATTACACATTACATGACAAGCGATATTAAGATATTAAGAAAGAAATGCAAGCAATATTAAGACGACAATAGTAAAATGCAATGAGCACAAAGGAAAATCACAGAAGACTGAATACAAATTATCTGTCTTTTCACGTAGTATTCACCTCCGTGTGCAACTGAAAAATAACTCTGGAAAACTTTGCAAAAAACTCTCTGAGGATCGCCTTGTACTGGCTTCACCCATGGATAAATAGTTTCCCAGTCGTCGTCGTTGTTGCTGCATCTCCTTTTCGTTGTCGTTGTCGTAGTTTCCTCCCTTTCCTCCATGTTTCATATTTCTGCAAACAAATCTGCAGCATATCGACTCGCTGTTTCCGCATTGCTGTTGGTGGGCGTACCCTAATGTGCATTTGATCCAGGACCACGTGTGTCCCATATCAGTTTGATTGACATCAGACACAGCCCGCCCCCTGATGACAGCCCCGCCTGCTTTCTCCACAGCCATTTGATAAAAGCCAGATTTTAGAAAGGCACATTTGAAAAATAGAGCCAATCAAAATGCGCGGACAGCGTTTCAATTAGCAGCATGCGTGAAAAGTCAGGGAAATGTGGTGCAGTCCCTTACAAAGCTGGAATCTGGTCACCCCAATTGGACGGGGCCATGCACCTTCGTCAGTTGTTACAGAGTCAACCTCAATGCTCCCCAGGCGCTGGTGACGGCAGTCCTACCTGTTCCGCCCACCCTCTTCTCAGTAGGTCGACGGGGTTCCTCGTGACAACATTATAAAATATGTATTACTATCCACCAGGGATGTCACAATATATCGTCCCACAATATATCGCGATATCAAAACGTGACAATATGTATCGTTGAGATTAAATCTCATATCGCGAGAAAAAGAAGCTGAACATGGTGGCACTGATCTGCATCTGATTGCATGCTCGCTCTCCTTTTCATTGCTTTGTTTGAACAGACGAGGGACGTTACAGACACGGAGGATGAAAATGGTGAAATGACTCAAATTAGCGTGGAGGATTCCCCCTCAACTTACAAATCGATCGCAAAAAAATATTGTTAAAATATCGTATCGTTATCGTGAACCCAATATCGTGTATCGTATCGTGAACTGAGTGTATCGTGACACCCCTAGTATCCACTGCTTATGCAGCTGCCTTAGCAAGTCAAGTCAAGTTTATTTGTATAGCACATTTCATACACGGAGGCAATTCAAAGTGCTTCACATAAAATGGTTGACAGGAAAATAAAAGAATAAAAGAAGAGAATAAAATGGACATTTAAAAGCATCACAACAAAACTTAAAAAAAAAAAGAGTATAAAAAGTGCATTAAGCAACAGGTGCAGCAGTTGCAAAAAGAGCTAAAAACTTATAGAGGACTCATTGGGTTTGTATAATAGAATAAATCAATGTATCTATATTGAGTCCCCCGACATCATGACTATAAACATGACTACACACACATAAAACTCAGGTCTGGGTACGGTGTCCTCTTTTCCTCTATACTGCAGTTTGAACGCCAAGCATACCCCCGCTTGTACCTTGCGTCATCTGTTGTCCGTCGACAAACAGGCCGTTTTTTTTCTCTAAACCTTGCTTAAAACGAGTACGGCTCTAGTAAGCTCCCGTTACGCGTGCGTCTCTCATGACGCATCACCTCATCCTCTTGTGAGTATATCCGTAACCATCCCCCAGACCTGCAGCGCAACGCTCGGGTCTGGGTACGGTGTCCTCTTTTCCTCTATACTGCAGTTTGGATGCCGAGCATACCCCCACTTTGGAAGGTTCCGAAAGAGGATCCCTCTGTGGCATAGGTATAAATACCGGGGGGTCCCTCTACGTCACCATAGGTTACTGATGTGACAACGTTTTTTATTAATCTCTCGACCTCTTCGCTAACGTGATTGGACATTATTCACTACTTATTCACTGCAGGTGCCTTGGCAGCCATCCATAAGTCATAGAACCGTAGTTACATACGTAACTACCGGTTGGGTGACAGTTGCAGAGTTTCTCTCAGTCAGTAGAGGATGTGTCCAGTGTCCGATTTTTTTATCCCATTTTTATCCCCCATTAGTGCTAATTTAATTTATTTATCCTGGTTGCTGCTCCAGCCTCTGCCGATCTGGGGAGAGCCGAAACTGGCTCCATGCTTCCTCCGAGACATGGGCAGTTAGCCAGCCGCTTCTTTTCACCTGACAGGGGAAGCTTCACCGGTAGGACATAGCACGTGGGAGGTTCACGCTATTCCAACCAGTTCCCCTCCCTCCGAACAGGCGCCCTTAACAACCAGAGGAGGAACCACATCAGCAACCAGGATATTGCATGTTTTGGTGAAGGGCGGTCCTATATGAAGGAAACCCCCGGGAGGCACGGGGAGAACATGCAAACTCCACACAGAAAGGCCCTTTTGACGACCCCACCCGGGCGGTGGGCACTCGAGGCACGCATTCCTTCAGCGTTCGCAACGTCCCAGGTGAGAATCGAACCCAGGACCTTCGAGCTGTGAGGCGACAGCGCTTACCACTGCACCACCGTACCCCCCGTGTCCAGTAGATGTTCAGTAGAAACAAATGGACTCTTCAGTAGATCCTGGATGTGGGCGATTGTGCCAGATCAGCGCGACCTCCAGATGAATCATTAATGCCGGCTTCTAACGGCGTAATGGCCTCTAATGTTCTGTAATGATCTCCTGCCAACGCCACGTGCCTGCAGCCCTAATGGATCTAATACCGTGGAGGATTCTCTCCCGTTTGAACTTTCCTGCTTTTCACCAGCGTCTCACAACGGGAAGTGTGTGAGAGCCAGAATGAGCCGAAAGCTCCGCAGCTCTGAGAGCGCAATGAGTTTCCCTCTCCGAAGATCAACCTCAGGTAGGACCGTCCGGGAAGCATGGTGGGAAACAAATGGGACTTTGGGGGGGAGCCTGTAATAACATTATACTCTAAGGATCAGGCTATCTGTTTTTTTTTTTTTTTTTAATTAATCAACATTGAGTGAGTCGCATTATTATGTTTGTAGGTTACTCTATGCTTGTGTGTTGCTATTATGATCGAAACAACATGTTAGGGTAGACAGCCTTTTAAAAAGAGATAAAGTAGGTTTTGACAAGATGGGATGTTGAATCTTTACATCTCAGGACTGCATCAGCATATAACCGATTTGGTTTGTTCTACAGTAATCCTATACTATATTTTTTAAGGAGGCTATACAAATATCAACATGATTTAGATGTTAGAAATAATAAGGAAAATAATATATATGTGCCATAGAAAAGTCACTCAGTCAGTACAGTAAGTGTCTATTGGGATGTTGTTTCCGATCTTATAATGCTTAGATATTTAACTTCCCATGTTATAATACTAATAATAATAATAATACATAAGTTTTATATAGCGCTTTTCTGGGGAACTCAAAGACGCTTTACAATACATAGAAACAATACATAAAAACAGTAAACAAACTAAATAACAAGAACAAATACAGATACAAAACAAATACAAATGAAAAGATTGCAGAGATGGGATGGTGGTTAGAGGTAGGAGTCAGATATTGTAGGCTGTTTTGAAGAGGTGGGATTTGAGTTGGGTTTTGAAGGAGGTGAGTGAGTCGCAGTTTCTGATGTTGAAAACTGATGTTATAAACTTATACCCATAAAATAGGGGTCATTTTCATATTAAAAAGATAAAGGTTGTCATTACAGGATCATAAATCTAAACAGCTGTCCGTAGGGCTGACTGTGCATTGTGCGCAGGACGCGCCCTCAGAACCGCCTCAGCAGAACAACTCGTCCTGGCTCACTCATAGTGTTGGGCAAGTTACTTTCAAAATGTAATATACTACATATTACTAGTTACTTTCGTTTGAAAGTAATAAGTTACTTTACAATATTACTTTCTGTGTAGGGTAACTCGTTACTTATTACACTACTTTTGCATTACTTTTACCAAAATAACAGCAGCAGCAGAATGACATGGCCGCCCCGGAACCATCCCGAAAAAGAATTTAAACCGTCTTCAAGTCAGTGTAAACAATCCAAAATTCTAAATTTTATTCTTTTTCTTTGTTATTGTCATCTATAGTGTTTTTATGCCTCCGCCGGCGATAGCCAGGCCGGAGGCATTATGGATCCGCGTTGTCCGTCCGTCCGTCCGTACGGCTGTCCGTACGGTAGAGAGCTGCAAACCCGAGGGTACCCTCGCGGGCCCCTCGGGCCTGCCAATACGGGCCAAGGCCGGGCTCGTTTTTTATTTTTTTTTAATTAATAGGTCCGGGCCGGGCCGGGGTCGGGCCGTTTTTCAATAATTAAATAAAATAACGTTGTATTACTCGCTTGATTTTACACAGCAGAGCAGTCACACAAAGAGGAGGAGCGCACACTGCACAGACACTCGCCCAGCCGCAGCCACACACACACAGACACACACACCCTCACCGTGACGTTAGTCTGCCACTCCGTCAGCGTAAAAAACAACAACAAAACAAGCCGCGTGTGTCCGTGTCCATGTCGTGAGAGAGAAATAAGATCGATGGACATAAAACAAAGTTTGCGAGGGGAGAGTTAAACAGTCCCCACTGCAGTAGGGAAAGCTCATTTCAACCTGTTCAAAATGAACTCATCTACCATACATTGTGAGGACACTAATGTGACGTTATTCAATGCAGCTATAAACGGTAAGTCTGCTGTTTTAATTTCGATATGCTTGAGTGACATAATGTTTCAGTTTGTGGGCATTGTTGCTGTTGGCAATTAAACGATCTAACGTTCTCTTTCTCGAGACAATATGTGTGGATTTTGATAGGCCACGGTAGCATGTGTGAGAGGGGGAGAGAGAGACAGAGAGAAAGCTGCAGTGTTTGTCTTCATAGGCAACACAGTCTAGCAACGTTTTGGACCAACAAGTTCAGCGGCGCGGCAGCATGCACAGAGAGGGAGAGAGAGATGTGTCGTCATATCGTGATATTGATGTCGGGCCTCGCAACGGGCTCGGGCCAATTAATTTCATGACTCATCCGGGCCGGGTCGGGCACGGGCCTGCATGTCACGGGCCGGGGAGGGCTCGGGCCGAGATTTCAGGCCCGCGCAGCTCTCTACCGTACGGCTGTCCGTACGGCTGTCCGTCCGTACGATGTTTGTTCGATGTTTGTTAACGCGATATCTGACGAACGCCTGGACGGAATTTCATCAGATTCGCCTTAAACATTCACTTAGGCTCAAGGATGATCTGATTAGATTTTGGTGGTCAAAGGTCAAGGTCACTGTGACCTCTCGAACGCCATTTTCAAGCTTGTTAACGCGATATCTGTGGAACGCCTGGACAGAATTTCATCAGATTCGCCTTAAACATTCACTTAGGCTCAAGGATGATCTGATTAGATTTTGGTGGTCAAAGGTCAAGGTCACTGTGACCTCTCGAACGCCATTTTCAAGCTTGTTAACGCGATATCTGAGGAACGCCTGGACGGAATTTCATCAGATTCGCCTTAAACATCCACTTGGGCTCAAGGATGATCTGATTAGATTTTGGTGGTCAAAGGTCAAAGGTCAAGGTCACTGTGACCTCTTGAACGCCATTTTCAAGCTTGTTAACGCGATATATGAGGAACGCCTGGACGGAATTTCATCAGATTCGCCTTAAACATTCCCTTAGGTGCAAGGATGATCTGATTAGATTTTGGTGGTCAAAGGTCAAAGGTCAAGGTCACTGTGACCTCTCGAACGCCATTTTCAAGCTTGTTAACGTGATATCTGAGGAACGCCTGGACGGAATTTCATCAGATTCGCCTTAAACATTCACTTAGGCTCAAGGATGATCTGATTAGATTTTGGTGGTCAAAGGTCAAGGTCACTGTGACCTCTCGAACGCCATTTTCAAGCTTGTTAACGCGATATCTGAGGAACGCCTGGACGGAATTTCATCAGATTCGCCTTAAACATCCACTTGGGCTCAAGGATGATCTGATTAGATTTTGGTGGTCTAAGGTCAAGGTCACTGTGACCTCACGAATGCCACTCCCAAGTTCGTTCAAGCCATATCTCAAGATTGGCTTGGTGGAATTTCTTACAATTTGGCTCAAACGTCTATTTAAGCGCAAGGATGAACAGATTACATTTTGGTTAGCAAAGGTCAAGGTCACTGTGACCTCTCGGATGCCATTTTCAAGCGTGTAGATGTGATATCTCAGGAGCGCCTTGACGGAATTGCTTCCAATTTGCCTCAAATGGCGATTTGGACTCAAGAATGAACTAATGGCGGAGGCATAAGTCCGCGTTGCGGTCGTTCTAGTTTGTTGTTGTTGCATGAAAACACACAGTTTGATTAGGAAATTATTGTATCTTTATTTAAATATGTGCTTTGATTTAAAAAAGTAACTCAATTTGTAACTTGAGTTACTTGACAAAGTAACTGGTATAATATTACTGGAATCCTATAAGTAATAAGTTATATTACTGAGTTACTTCTAAAAGTAATATATTACGTGTAATATGTTACTTTTGTAATGAGTTACCCCCAACAGTGCTCACTAATAGAGGTGTGAGGAAAGGACTCTGAAGTTTAGGATCTGAATGTTATTCTGCTGCATCCAGTGTGAGTACAGCCTTGAGAACAAGATTGCCTATAGAGGGATCCAGATGTTGTCGGTAGTGATCCAGCCCATATGACATTTGTGTAAACTTGGACAATGAACACAAAAGCCAACTTTTTAAATATGACAGAAATGATGAAATCAGAAGCAAACAAAAGTGTAAAGAGCTGGACCAGTTTGGGAACAAAAATGCTGTATGTTTGTGGTTTTGGAAGCGTGAAAGTCTTCATCATCTTAACGTGACCAACAGCCTTATAGAGGCCATTTACACCTGGCGCTAACATGCGTTTCCTGTGATCGGATTCCAATCAGATTGTGTTTTATCACTTGAAATGCCAGGTGTAAACACCCCCAAAAACGCATTGAAGATGGATTGCAATCTGATCGGCCAAACCACCTCCGGAGGTGGTCAGGGGATGCATTGTGTACACATTGAACACAAGTGTAAATGCAATGTGTCCTCTCAATCTGGATACAGCAATTTTATGTGGATTGAGAGGACAACCATTCCTCCAATCAGATTGCAGAAAATGCATGTTAACGCCAGGTGTAAATGGAATCAGGTTGAAGTGATAAAATACAATCTGATTGCAATCTGATGGCAGAAACCACACATTTCCAGGTGTAAATGGTCTTATATAGAGGCCATTTACACCTGGCGTTAACATGCGTTTTCTGCTATCTGATTGCAATCTGATTGCAGAAATGGGTGTCCTCTCAATCTGCATAAAGTTGCTGTATCCAGATTGAGAGGACACATTGCATTTACACTTGTGTTCAATGTGTACACAATGCATCCCTGACCACCTCCGGAGGTGGTTTGGCCGATCAGATTGCAATCCTTCAATGCGTTTTGGGGGTGTTTACACCTGTACTTTCAAGTGATAAAACACAAATCTGATTGGAATCCGATCACAGAAAACGCATGTTAACGCCAGGTGTAAATGGACACATAGAGTCATCCAAAGCTCTCAGTCTCCATATCAACCTGCACTGTAGATGAGTCAACAACATGCGAAAAAAAACACCAGCTCACTGTCATAATACTAATGCTTTTGATGGGATTCCTGCCATCTAAAAGCCTCTCTGGCTTCTGGTGAAAATTGTTTAACTTGACTAATCTTGTGACCGCTGCCACTCACAGCTCTCTCTCTCTCTCTCTCTCTCTCTCTCTCTCTCTCTCTCTCTCTCTCTCTCTCTCTCTCTCTCTCTCTCTCTCTCGCTCTCTCTCTCTCTCTCTCTCTCTGTCTCTCTCTCTCTCTCTCTCTCTGTCTCTCTCTCTCTCTCTCTCTCTCTCTCTCTCTCGCTCTCTCTCTCTCTCTCTCTGTCTCTCTCTCTCTCTCTCTGTCTCTCTCTCTGTCTCTCTCTGTCTCTCTCTCTCTGTGTCTCTCTCTCTCTCTCTCTCTCTCTCTGTCTCTCTGTCTCTTTCTCTCTGTCTCTCTCTCTCTGTCTCTCTGTCTCTCTCGCTCTCTCTCTGTCTCTGTCTCTGTCTCTCTCTCTCTCTCTCTCTCTTGAATCATGGGGCGAAGGGAGCCTGCACACACACACACACACACACACACACACACACACACACACACACACACACACACACACACACACACACACACACACACACACACACACAAACTTATTATGATGCTACCTATTTGCACTTTCTGATATTTGCCTTCATTGCCCTGTGCTTGTATGTCCTATGTCTGTATGCTCTTAGCTGTAGTTTTATCTTGACTCTAAGTGTTTGTTTGTTTTTAGTATTGTTCTTGTTTTATGTGAGTATTTTTTGTGCCTGTTTTTAGTGTTTGTGCTGCAGTATGTGTGTTTTGTATATTTCCTGTCTGCAAACCAATTTCCCTGCGGGGACAATAAAACTACCTTTGACCTTTGACAGTCACACACACACACACACACGCACACACGCACACACGCGCACACACACACACACACACACACACACACACACACTAGCACACAAACTAGAATAGGATATCGTTTTTTCTTCAGTTGAGAGTCTAATTTTGGGAAGTGCTGATTTCATTCTTCAGTTGACTTGAATAGAATAGAACAGAATAGAGTTAGTGGGGCAAGGTACAATGTTTTCCCACAAGGACCAGGAAGGAACCCTGAAAGCTGTAATTCCTCGAATGGCCACTTGAGGCAGGGCTCAGAAGTCCCGTCGTTCCCCTTCACCCCCATATGTTAAAATGCCCCACACTTTGTAACAGTGATTCACTGATTTCCCGCCATTGGCGTCTTTGAATGTCATTTAAAAAACAGCGCTTCCCGTCACTGACGCCATGGCTGTCTTACTCACCCTGTGAAATACTACAGCACATCTGAAGTTGTACACTGGAACGACCACGATTATACAACAGGTTAGTTCCGGCCCAGCAATTTGATTGGACAAGAGGGATCCTACCAGTGCTGATATTTCACGACAACGCACTGGCGTTTCACTGTGTGTAGGGTACTGTAGGCTATATCACTCCGCTTCACAGCTGCTCTAATCAACAAAACGCTTCACAGCTGCTGTAATCAACAAAACAAACAACCAGCCACGTTACATTGAACATCATTCACAAAGCGTAACACAGTTAGGATACCGAGAGCGCAAAGATGGATTTATTTCCTCGTCAGAAGAGGACGAGGGGGAGCAACATTCTTCTGTGGAAACCTCCAGGTTTGCTCATATTTCACCTGCAGAACTTGACGATTTGGAGACAAACAAAAACGCAAAGCAAACAATGGAAACGTGCAAATCAATGTCTATGACAATAAGTAGGCAGCCTGCAGTTAATTAGGCTGATTAGGCTACATTTTCAGCAAAGCGGAAAGCTGATGGGACTATTTTTGTTGGCGGAGGAATAAATAGAGAAATCATATATTTTCTCAGCTTTTTGTCATTTTTTTAAATCAGCTTTGTTTAATAGAACTGTTGTATAAAAGCAATATCACACTCGAGGTCGTGCTGTTGTTGTCTAATATCGGCACTGCTGTGATTATCTTCGGCACTCGGCCTGCGGCCTCGTGCCTACGACCGAATCACACCAGTGCCGATATTAGCCAACAACAGCACTCCCTCTCGTGTGATATTGCTTAATTGTCTAACAAAACCAGGAAGCAGAGAAAAGCAACAATCTCCCGTCCATAAGTCCATAACACAGCTCCATGGCACGGCTCAAACGCTGGTGCAGCAGCTTTTATCCACACCTCTCACACCTGTTTTCACCACGCAGCAGGTGGCGCTGACAACACGTCCACAAGTCACTTGTCCTCAGGAATTAGTCATCCACTTCCTAAACTCTTGACACCGTGTACATTTCAGCTGGTAGATTTGCTCCTGACCTCCATACACAGACAACCAGTCGCCTCCCCCGCACAAAACGAACGCACAACCGGTCATCAGCAGAACAACTATAGGGGCCCTATCTTCCCAAAAGCGATAATTTAGCGTTTGCGCATTTTAACGCCGTGCGCAATGCAAATTGGGGGCGGACACAAGCGCATGCCTGTGATAATTGTACTGGGCATTGGCTGCCACCTGCAAAAACAGGCGTTTCAGCGCTAAAATGTGGGGATAGATGGCATTATCCTATCGTCAGCAGCGCGCTATTACTTTGCGCTAAGAGCTTAGAAAAGCACCTCTACGCGCTAAATACCTCGCTGCGCCGGGAGCGCACCGTAATCTCCGTGCAGCGCAGCGCAGTGCAAAGTAAAATTCCTTTTGGATATGTCATTACTTACAGCCTTGCCACGCCAGGACATCAAATTATGCTGCTAAAATTGGGTATTAGCAGATAATTCAGTGATGCAATCAACTATAACTCACTGAGGAACTTTTATCACATCGCAAAGAGGGAAATGAATTGAGAACGCTTGTGGGACAATGGACATAGGCTATTTACCTTCATAACCCGAAGGGTCGTTGGCACCACAGACGATCTGTCACTGTCAACCGATACGATAACGATAAATATCTGCTTCTCCTGGCCGATAACCGATACGATAACCGATAATTATTATAATAAAAATAGATATATAAAAAAATAAATAAGTTTTTAACCTGTATTTTATGCACACCTGGGGTTAAAAAAGGGTTAGGGTAGATGTATGGATGTAGTGAGCATAGCTCTGACCTAACCAAATATAACTAACATCACTGTGAACGCAAAACAAAGAAAACTTCTGATATAAAATGATTGTTTTAATAAAGTGTATCACTAAATTATAGTCAATACAAAAATAAAGGCTTTTATAGAACAGAAAACCAAGCTGCTTAGTCTGCAGATAAAACACAATGACAATAGGCATAGTAATTTAGACTCTTATTGTCATGTTAGTGATCTGTTCAAATTTTGCATTGGTTCCAGTTCTCAGTGAATTGTAGCCTGGGCCCAATGAATAGGGCAGGCACTATAAACCATCTGTGTCGTTTCACTTTTTACTGAAAAATGCTGCCACCAGATTAAAGAAAAGACACTATGTGATGTTGACTGATGCTTTTTATGTAGCCTAATGTGCGTGACTGCGCCTTTGTTTTCATTATTGGCTCTGTTAGATGGCTCTGTCCAGCAGCTAACGCTAACTAGCGCGGTTAGCTTAACGTTAGCGAGTGGTTTTTTGGAGTTAAATACACAATCCCTGGATGTTTCATTTCGGTTAAAGGGGTTTCCATTAGTTTCTATAAGTTTACACCAGCTCTGTGAGTATTAAGTGCTTTTGCGGGGCTGTTTGATCACAAGCCACAGACTGTAAATGTCACAGTTTGTCTGCCAAGCGGACGAGCCTGCAGGGTAGGCCGCGCTATGAGCTAATGCTAACAAAACTCGCTAACAAAAACAACAAACATATCCGCTGCATCATCGCCAGCTTTGGTTTAACGTAGCCTAATGCCAGCTTAGAGGTTTCCCCTCCTCTCGGAACCTGTGTGGGACATGGATTGCAAATTACAGTAGCTTTCTGATCATTGTGAAACTGAAAAACAGCAACACGCTGGCAGCAGCCATGTTTGCGTCGCAGCTGTGATGTCACGAGTGTGCGACAACAAAAGCTCCGCTTCTGAGGCAAAAATAAAGCATGATTATTATCAGCTGATAATTTATCGGAAAAAGGCCATTATCGGAATAATAAATAACGCAAAATGGCCATATCGGCAGATAATTTATCGGTATAGGGATATTAATACAGCTCAGAAGAAACATCTAGACATACTCATACAGCTCACAGGAAACATCTAGACAGACTCATACACCTCATCAAACAGATGACTGTCTCCTAGTCTCTCAAGGCAGTCTATCTCTTCCACAATCTTCAAATGTTCCAGAGAAAGTCTGTACTTCAGTCCATTTAAATTTGGACGGAGGAAGTTGTCTCGGAAAGAAAAAAACATTTCAGACCAGAAGGTAGTTTGATGGTATTCAAGCAAACAAAACCGAGGCAGGTGCAGAAATGAGTGGATGACTTAACATCCGTTTAGACCAACTTTCCCCCTCTAGGAAGTAGAGACAGGAAGTAGAGACAGGTAGAGTAGAGACAGGAAGTAGAGACAGGAAGTAGAGACAGGAAGTAGAGACAGGTAGAGTAGAGACAGGAAGTAGAGACAGGTAGAGTAGAGACAGGTAGAGTAGAGACAGGAAGTAGAGACAGGTAGAGTAGAGACAGTTAGAGTAGAGACAGGTAGAGTAGAGACAGGTAGAGTAGAGACAGGTAGAGTAGAGACAGGTAGAGTAGAGACAGGTAGAGTAGAGACAGGTAGAGTAGAGACAGGTAGAGTAGAGACAGGTAGAGACAGGTAGAGTAGAGACAGGTAGGCACAACGCGTCTGTGCACGCTGCAGTCCTTCAGCAGTGCTCAACCTCTGCACCAAAATAAGATGGGAGCCCCTCTCTCTCTCCAATGTTCTTATCTCTGTTTCTCTCTCTCCTCCTATATCATCTCTCCTCTCTCTCCCTGTATCTTCTCTCTTTCTCTCTCCCAAACTCAATATTTCACTCTCCATCTCTCTTCCATCAATCCCTCTCTCATGTCTCTTTCTCTCTCTTCTCTTTGAGCATTTTCCTCACACCTCCTCACATGTAATCTGTCTCCACTTCTCTCTCGCTTGCTTTTCTCTCTCACTTACATCCTTATTTATCTGTCTTCCTCTGATTTCTCTGTTCATTTTCTACACTCCTCCTCCTGTTTAATCTCAACCTCAACCTCCCTCTCCCCCCCCCCCCCAGTCATCAGTATTCAGTGCACAGTGTAACATGTAAATATCATGGCCATGTGGGGGTTCGGAGCTACAGGTGCACCTACTGTATGTAAAGGAACCACCTGCCTCAATAACCCCCCCCCCCCCCCCCCCCCCCCGGGAAGCGCTGCAGCACTTTTAAGAACATGATATTCGGCTGCACGCGGCTGCACAATGACCTCCTTCCTTCCCACCGGCTCTCCTCCGCTGAGCGTTTCACTGGCAGACAGCCTGGTTTCTCTCACGGACACGAGTGTGGAGGAGAGGAGAGCAGAGCAGCGTCAGTGGGGGAGCAGCGCGTGGCAGCATCAGCATCAGCAGCAGAAGAAGGAGGACAGGCAGCTGCTGCAGCAGTGATCGACAACAACACGCTGCGCTCTCCCGTCCGCCTCGGCTTAAGCTGTCGATCAGCCGATCGGAACCGGACCCGTTAAGCGACTCGCTCTCGTCTCTCTCCCGGGATCAAGCGGAATCTGCTGGAAGAGGGGAGGCAGGCTGCCTTTTGGGGGGGGGGGAAGGGGGCTCTGTTCGTGATGTGATGGTGAGGCTCCTCCACCGTCTTGTCTTGGCTGATTAACGGATTTGTTTCACGACTTGAATGAAGCGCCCGGGCGACGACGACGACGCGCACGATGGAGCTTTCCGCTCGGTTGTTGGTGGTGGTGGCGATCCGCAGCGGGCCCCACGGTGTGTGATGCGAGCTGAGCCGTGGGTGGTGGTGTAGACCTCACCTCTCTCCCTCACCCCACAGCCTCCCGGCGGGGACGCAGCTCCTCCCTCAGGGCCAGGGGGGTGACCATGTCTCGGGCGGCGGCGATCGCCAGCTCCCTCATCCGGCAGAAGCGGCAGGCGAGGGAGCAGCGCGAGAAGGCCAACGCGTGTCGCGCCGGCGCCGGCGGCACCGCCGGCAGCCCGAGCAACAGCAAAGGCGCGGCGGAGAAGCCCAGCAAGCTCGACGTGTTCTCGCGCGTCAAACTGTTTGGGTCGAGGAAGAAACGGAAGCGGAGGCGACCGCCAGGTCTGAGGCGCGGGGGGGGGGGGGGGGGGGGGGGGTGGCCATCACCTGCTGCACCACATCTTCACCACCATCATCACCATCATCAGCACCATTTTCTCTCATCTCCAAGGTGGACCTTCATCATTTCATCAGCATGTCTTCTGGCTGTGTCTAAGTGTGTGACACCACAAAACATCTAATGACGTTATATTGTCACAGGTACATGTTGTAGCATAAACAGCTTCTCACCCTCTGACACTTCCTGCTCATGTGTCCACATGATCACATGACAGTAACAAGCAAATCATGCAGTTAATGTCTCTCATCTCCTCTCTCCTCTGCTCTCTCCTCTGCTCTCTCCCACTCATCTCCACTCTCATCTCCTCTCCTCTCTCATGTCCTCCCCTCCTCTGCTGTCTCCTCTCCTCCTCTCCCCCTCCTCTGCTTTCTCCTCTCGTCCTCTCGTCTCTCATCTGCTCTCCACCGCTCCTCTCCTCTCTCCTCTGCTCTCTCCTCTGCTCTCCCCTCTCTCATCTCCTCCTCTCTACTCTGCTGTCTCCACTCGTCCTCTCCTCCTCTGTTCTCCTCCTCTCTCCTCTGCTCTCTCCTCTGCTCTCCCCTCTCTCATCTCCTCCTCTCTACTCTGCTGTCTCCTCTCCTCTCTCATCTCCTCTGTTCTCCTCCTCTCCTCTGCTATCTCCTCCTCTCCCCTACTCTCCCCCTCCTCTCCTCTGCTATCTCCTCTCCTTTCTCCTCTCCTTTCTCCTCTCCTCTGCTATCTCCTCCCCTCCTCTCCCCCTCTGCTTTCTCCTCTCGTCCTCTCCTCTCTCCTCTCCCCTGCTCTCTCCTCTCTCATCTCCTGTTATCTCCTCTCCTCCTCTCTCCTCTCAGAGCCCCAGTTAAAGGGCATTGTAACCAGGCTCTCCAATCGCCAGGGCTTCCAGCTGCAGATGCAGACTGACGGCACCATTGATGGAACCAAGGATGAAGATAGCACTTATGGTAAGTCTAACCTTTGAGCATGCAATCCATAATTCAACTGACCATCTGTGAGCAGTTGTAAAATGAGCTTTAAATTGCCTCTATCTATCTATCTATCTATCTATCTATCTATCTATCTATCTATCTATCTATCTATCTATCTATCTATCTATCTATCTATCTATCATCTATCTATCTATCTATCTATCTATCATGTGGGTAATGTTTCATTTTGTGTCCACACACACACACACACACACACACACACACACACACACACACACACACACACACACACACACACACACACACACACACACACACACACACACACACACACACACACACACACACAAGTCAGGTCAAGTCATGTTTATTTGTATAGCCCTAATTCACAAGCATGTCCCAGAGGGCTTCACAGAGAATATGTCTAGCTAATTCTAGCTGACACAACAGTAGCAAATTACAGTAGTAATGACACACAGGTAACACACACAAGGAGGCATTGTGACATGACTGATGATCTCCTCAGTGATGCCATAAGACTGATGATGTTATCAGTGATGTCATAAGGGAGCACACACACACACACACACTGATGATGTCATGAGTGATGTCATAAGGGGGCACCCATCCACCCCCCCCCCCCCCCCCCACACACACACACACACACACACACACACACACACACACACACACAATATGGCATTGTGACATCACTGATGACCAGTGATGTGATAAGACTCATGATGTCAG
Organism: Poromitra crassiceps; assembly: GCF_964638095.1. Taxonomy (NCBI): domain Eukaryota; kingdom Metazoa; phylum Chordata; class Actinopteri; order Beryciformes; family Melamphaidae; genus Poromitra; species Poromitra crassiceps. The sequence continues at coordinate 3,465,755 of NC_139641.1, forward strand.
TGAAGTCATAAGTGGGCACACACCCGCGCACATGTAAACTCAAGGGCAATAACATTTTGTGAGCAACACCCACACACACACACACACAGACACCCACACAGACACACACACACACACACACACACACCAGCTCGGCGAGCTGCAGGGCGAGCCTAGGATTCGAGCGCACGTAACGCGCGAGATGCCTAGTAAGTATCATGTAAAAGTCGACCTTAGTGAGATCATAGCAGCGCCCCCTATACGGCGAAAAGGTGAAATGCTGTTCATTTTTCCAGCAAATAGGTACATTTCAGAGTGTCCTGTCTTTTCTGAGGCAAGAGTCATTATGATCAATCATGTAATGTTTCCACAATATGTAAATCATTTCCTCCACAATCGAGCTGTTTATTTGTTCAACCTTTCCTCGACGAAAACCAGGGGCGATTTTAGCCTGACATTTGTGTAGGGGCAGTTTGATGTTGTCACGTCACAACGCACCATCACACACAAAAGTAGGGGTGCTCCAAAAAAAAATTGATTCTTGAAAGGATCGCGATTCTTAATGCCACGATTCCTGGATCGATTCCAAACTCCCAACAATCGATTCTTCTTCGTATTGTAAAAAAATAAAAATAATAATAAAATAATTACAGTGCACCTGAACGCAACATGCAAGATACCAGCTGAATAAGTGTCCAAATGTTCATGTCATTTGTGTACTGTACTGCCACGGTGCCACCACCTCTTGCACTTAAGAACTCTGGTTAATGTATTCCCCCCAAAATCTATAAATCCTTCTCAAAGTCTACAGATCCCCGACAGCCTGTAAATCCATCTTATCTGAAGAACATAAGTTTGCAAAATGAAATTAGGCCCTGACTGTAATACTTCAGAAGTTGAATTTGAAGTTCAGCATTAATACATTTGTCATTTTTTGTCTTAGATTTACCTTTGTGTGTTATTGCAATATAAAACTACATAATTGAGAATCGATTCTAGATTCTGGAATCGAGAGTCGTTGGAATCGAGAATCGATTCTGGAATCGGATCGTGACCCCAGGAATCGGAATCGGATCGGATCGTGGCTTAGCCGGATCGGAGCACCCCTACAAAAAAGATCTAGCCAATCTATGGTAGGCAGGCATATGACTGTGATCTGAGTGCCAAGGAGCAGAAATATTCCAAAACTAAATACACTTCACATTTGTCCAAAACACACAGCACACAGCAAAACCACAGCAACATCGCCATTGAGTAAATGTACAAACCTTGCATTCACTTTATCTTCAGGCTGAAGCATGACGAAATCTTCTGGTCTGTGTGGCCCTATAAACGCTTTATTTCCAATTGATCTTCCAACGGCAACGTACTAAACCGTACAGACAACAAATAGTCTACTACGCCATTCATTGTAAGTAGGCTAAATGAAAACACACATGACATTTCGCGGCCAGTCCGGCCACACCTGTTGGGGGCGGAGTTCATGTCAGGAGTTCACACATTGGGGCAACATTAGTCTCTTAAAACAGACTGTCTCATCTACATCCGGCGAATGCAGCTATACACAGTCTGTACGTTACACCCCCGGAACATGCACAAGGAAGTTGGGGGAAAAAACCTTCAGACCGGAAGGAAGTTCGACGGAATCCGACCAATCACGACAAGCCCCGAGTTCCGCGAATGCGGCATATTGGATTCTGATTGGACTAATGAGCGGAAGACCCACCTTTCTGCTTTCTGATTGGACTAATGAGCGGAAGACCCGCCTTTCTGCTTCCCATTCCGGTTGGTGCGTGATTCTCCCCCACGAAGTACAGACGGTATGGCGGAAGCATTTGAAAATTGCGGAAGCCAACTCGTCTGTTCTAAGAGACTGGGGCAACATCATCTCTGCCCCTTTACCCAATACAAAATTGGCAGGTGACAGACAGGCCATGTCACGTTGTTGTTTCTATGGCAACGGTGGGTCAGAGCGCCGGCCTGCCCCATATGCAGGAAATGCAGCGCGAGCAGAGCCGAGCACACAGAAACAGACACACACACACTAAGGAAATGACTCCAAAACAGCACTATAGGGATTGTGAGTAAAGTTCATTTATATATAGACACCAAATTCACAGTTGAATCACTACTTTGTAATAATAAAAATACGATTCAGTTGCGAGTCAGATGCGAGCTTCTTGCACCACAGCGCCATCTGGTGGGGCACTGCCCTACTTGCCCCTAATGCAAAATCGCCACTGGACGATACATTGGCAATGTGGACCCATCTAACGAAAGAATGAAAGATACTCCGATGTCCGTCCACTAACGAGCAATAACTAGAAATGCAGCATGAAATGATGCGCTGATTCTAAACGCCAGTAAATGCTAAATGCTAGTAGCGAGATGCTAATAAATACTTTGCTTATCTCAAGCTCTCTTTACAAAATTGGCACCCGAAGCTGGTCTCTTTTCCCTAGTCCACATTCTCCTCCTCCTCCTCTTCTTTAGATGCTTTTCCATTCAGCTTAGGGATGTCCGATATTATCGGCCTACCGATATTATCGGCCGATATTAGCATAAAAAAATCGATATCGGAAAATATCGGTATCGGTTTTCATGCCGATATTTTTTTTTTTTTTTTTTTTTTTTAATACAGGGGGAGTCTCACTGAGAGCAATGCTCTCTTTTTCAGGAGTGCCCTGTTCACATTCACACACACATTCATACCTGGAAGCTGACCAGTACAACCACAGTCTGATCTGTTGGCCACTGAGCAGCTCCACTGGAGCGGTTGGGGTTAAGGGCCTTGCTCAAGGGCACCTCAGTGGTGGTAATGAGGGAGGGGCAAGCGCTGCCTTTTCACTTTCCCCACCCAGATTTATCCTGCCGGTCCCGGGGATTGAACCGACGACCTTCTGGTCACAAGCTCGCTTCTCTAACACTTACAACTTTAACACAACATGCATATTATATATTAAACTCTTCAGCTACATTAAGCTACATTATGTAACTTGTTACGTGAAATTTTGGTGGAAAAAAAGCCCGCTTATATCGGTATCGGTTGATATCGGTTGATATCGGTATCGGAAATTAAGAGTTGGACGTTATCGGATATCGGTAAAAAAGCCAATATCGAACATCCCTAATTCAGCTACATAAATACCACTATTTCAAGGGCTCAATTCTTGTTTATGGTTTATCTCTAGGTTACCACTACAGACAACTGTAGCGCGCCGCACGCTGATGCGTAGTTGATGCTGATGTGACGTGATTTGATTGTTGTGTATTGACTGGTAACGGCGTGCGTCATAACATGCAATTCTATAGGTGTATTATCATCGTACAGTCTAAATGCACCATACATCATTTATAATTAGATCCAGTGTGGCCTCCAATAAATGTATAAGATTGCTCAAATCTCACAGTCTGTAGGCGCCATTATGCACAGTTGGCGGCAGCACCATCATCATTAATCTGTGCTACTTTTCACCCAGCCTGCTGCATGAGAAGAGAAACACCCTGTAAAAAGCACAGTCTACTTTAATTTAATTTTTATTAAATTTTTTATTTAACCTTTATTTAACCAGGTAAGACATTAAGAACAAATTCTTATTTACAATGGCGACCTGGCATGACATGATTACACGGGGGAGACCTCTAAACGTTGACCCACATTTCTATCACTGGCTTTGAATGGATGAGCCATGTAATCCACAGTCATAACCACAGGCATTATATATGCATGGTTATATGCATAACCATGCATATTATACATGGTTGGCTAAATGAGCATCATTAAATAGGGGCCTGACTCATCAAACTGCCCGGAATAATTGTGTACCTAACTTAATGGCTGTTTCTCCCCACGAAATACAAAAGGCCTGAAAATCAATTGCATAGTTAAAAAGCCTGCTTTTTGTGTCTACATCATAAAAAGATCTATTTATCTTATTGTTGTACCGTTTGTATTGCTAATGCAGGCATAGGCGATTCTAGGCTTTCCAAACAGGGGTTGCACCACCAAGAAGGTAACAGTACTCTGACTGGGGGGTATCTAGGGGAGGCTGATGCCCCCCCTGGACAAAGAAATTTGGTAAATTTTAAAGTAAAATGCATTAATCTGGTGCACTCTGAGAGCAAAATGAAGAGGCTAGTAGATATGATATAACGTCGCAGAACATCAATTTTGGTTTATTTGGTAGAAGTGGAACTAGTATTCCTTCTGGTTTTCGTCATTGTTCATGATTTTGTGGAAAGTATTCACTAAAGATTCTATAGTGAATGCTGCTATTAACTTGTGTTTACTTTTGCTACTAAACCAACATCAGGACATCCAAGCAAGTTCTGACAGAGAGCAATGTTATTGGACCCATTGGACAAACACATTTGCATATCTCCCAGCATGCATTGTTCCTTCCAAACTTTTGACCACAAAGTAAAGTAACCACATTAAATAAGTGGTGAGTGGAAATAATCATTAGCCTATTCTTAGTTAAACATGCAGTTTTGGAACATTCAATAAAGACAAATAAAAAAATAGACTAGGACTCGACACCCTAAGTGATACACACATGTTATGAGAGTGGTTTATATATCCCTCACACTAACATCCGTTTTAGTGTAGAATGGTTACGGTAGTTCCTTGCTCTGCTCTCACCCTAAGAGTGCAACGGACAAACAACCATGTCCAACCCTGTATGCTGCGTTCTGTGCGTTGACGTGCCATTTTATTAGATTTTTCCTAAGTGGGAATTTCCCACTTCCGAGTTATAATTTAATGCATATATGCTTTACTCCCTACTGGCTTTTAGATAGATCTACTTCAAACAATCACATGTTTAACACCAACCTGTAAATCATCACTTTAATTAGGTTCCCTTGCCGCCTGATGCACCTCCTAAAATAGCTTTTCTGTGGCAAAATGGAGGCGTCATCCTATAAGTACCCGCTGTTAACATTGATATTGATGACACCTCTTCTCTTCACTGTGCATGTGAATGTGTGTGTGTGTGTGTGTGTGTGTGTGTGTGTGCGTGTGTGTGTGTGTGTGTGTGTGTGTGTGTGTGTGCGCGCGCACATGCGTGCGTGTGTGTGTGTGTGTGTGTGTGTGTGTGTGTGTTTTGTGTACGTAGCTGTGTTCAACCTGATCCCGGTGGGGCTGCGTGTGGTGGCCATCCAGGGCGTCCAGACCAAACTCTACCTGGCCATGAACAACGAGGGCTTTCTCTACACCTCTGTAGGTGATCTCTCACACACACACACACACACACACACACACACACACACACACACACACACACACACACACACACACAGATGCACACACGCACACACACACACGCATGCATGCATACGCACTCACACACACACACACACACACACACACACACACACACACGCATGCATGCACGCACACGCACTCACTCACACACACACACACACACACACGCACACACACTCACTCACACACACACACACACACACACACACACACACACACACACGCATGCATGCACGCACACGCACTCACTCACACACACACACACACACACTCACGCACACGCACTCACTCACGCACACACACACACACACACACACACACACACACACACACACACACACACACACACACACATCCTGTGTGTTTTAAAATGCATAGAGGGATATGGGATGAGAGCGATGTGTCTGTTTCCTCCGGCACCATCTTTCTCTCTTTGGCCTGGTTGGTATTCTAGGGAGGATGTGGTTCCCATGGAGACACAGGACTAAGGAAATGCAAATGTCAGCTGTCCTAAGTTGTTGCAGTTTCTGCTCAGAGCCTGGTCCGGACAAAGGACCACGTCCTCTCCCTCAGTCTCTCTCTCGTGTGTGTGTGTGTGTCACTGATGACATCATCAGTGATGTCACCATTCGAAGCCTAGGCTCGCCCACTGAGCGTCGCATACGGAGCTCGGCCGCCACGCGGCCTCGCCTGCCCTCTCGCCTGATCTATGACATCACCGATGACGTCATCACTGATGACATCACTGATGACCTCATCACTGAACTTATGATAGCCTCAGCCAGGAAGGATGACATCACTGATGTCGGAGCATGTGAGCGGAGTGGAGCTCGCTCGTGGAGTGGCCCTTTCCACCCGCTCCAGACCGCTCCCCGCTCAATACAGATTTCTCCCACTCCCACTCACCGCTCCGCTCTGCTCAAAAAAAGATAAAAAGGCCAGGGTGTTTTAATTTGCGTTTTAAACGCCTGGGCGATGGGCATTGCTCACTACAAATATCATGAGTTCAGCAGAGTCGGCTGAATGTCCATGTCGCACCCGGCCGCAGCCCTTAAAGCAATAGCCTAATAGCGTATGTGTCTTTATGTGCGCCAAGGGGAAAATGAGAATGCTGGCAGAAGAAAATAGATACTCACAATTCTCTCATGAATTATGAGACTAAATTGGTCGGATTCGATGTATATAGATGAATAGAAACGAATGATAAATCAAATGTGTGCTGGTGCACACTTCAAAACTTCAAACAGTACGCTGCGAAAGTACGCACGCAGCACGCATATATATGTATATATATATATATATATATATATATATATATATATATATATATATACACGCATATATATGCCCCACTTTAGGGCGATAATTCCACTCATGTTTGAATACAGGGGTGTGGGGATCACTGCACGGATCAGATTGCTGCGTACAAGTTGGGTAGCATAATTACTACAATAAATAAAAGACTAATATTGGTTGCATGGTCGAGCGGTATTGATCCAATGAAAACACATTATAGCGTTCATATATTACATTAACTCATTCTCCGCCATTAACGTGGAACGTGGATTGTCAATAGGTGTTTTCTGTCCCTCAAACCTGAAGGATTTTCTTTTCACCACGCAGCAGGTGGCGCTGACAACACGTCCACAAGTCACTTGTCCTCTCAGGAATTAGTCATCCATTTCCTAAACTCTCACACCGTGAGACCGTGTACATTTCAGCTGGTAGATTTGCTCCTGACCTCCAGTCACAGACAACCACTGCTGATGTGGTGCCTCCTCTGGTCGTTAGGGGCGCCTGTTCAGAGGGAGGGGAGCTGGTTGGAATAGCGTGATCCTCCCATCCTCCTACCGGTGAGGCTTCCTGTTAGGTGTGTTAGCCTGGTGTGTTAGCCAGGTGTGTTAGCCAGGTGTGTTAGCCTGGTGTGTTAGCCAGGTGTGTTAGCCTGGTGTGTTAGCCTGGTGTGTTAGCCTGGTGTGTTAGCCTGGTGTGTTAGCCAGGTGTGTTAGCCTGGTGTGTTAGCCAGGTGTGTTAGCCAGGTGTGTTAGCCAGGTGTGTTAGCCTGGTGTGTTAGCCAGGTGTGTTAGCCTGGTGTGTTAGCCTGGTGTGTTAGCCAGGTGTGTTAGCCTGGTGTGTTAGCCAGGTGTGTTAGCCAGGTGTGTTAGCCAGGTGTGTTAGCCTGGTGTGTTAGCCAGGTGTGTTAGCCTGGTGTGTTAGCCAGGTGTGTTAGCCTGGTGTGTTAGCCAGGTGTGTTAGCCTGGTGTGTTAGCCTGGTGTGTTAGCCAGGTGTGTTAGCCAGGTGTGTAAGCCAGGTGTGTTAGCCTGGTGTGTTAGCCAGGTGTGTTAGCCAGGTGTGTTAGCCTGGTGTGTTAGCCAGGTGTGTTAGCCTGGTGTGTTAGCCAGGTGTGTTAGCCAGGTGTGTTAGCCAGGTGTGTTAGCCTGGTGTGTTAGCCTGGTGTGTTAGCCAGGTGTGTTAGCCAGGGAGCACAGAGAGATTCCGCTCCAGCAAGCAGGGCAAGACTGCTGCTGCTGCCCTGCCGGCCGGGTGCCGTGGACAGTGACGCCTTGGTCTCTATAGTGATTGGTTAGACCCAAGCCCCCAGTGCCGGCCCTATTCATCTGGGGGCCCTAAGCAGGGCCGCGGGGCCCTCTGGCAACTCCCGGGGCCCTAGGCAGCCGCTTAGTTCGCGTATAGGGTGGGCCGGCTCTGCAAGCCCCTCATAGAAATGCTCTGAAGTGACTGCAATCTCAGACGACGAGGAAATGAGTTTATGAATTGATGATGCAGTCTGAATATCAGGCTAGATGTTCCCTTCATTCCTTTTTGATATTCGGTGTTTACATAGAAGAAAATATTCCGTGGGTCTCGTAAAATTAGTGAAAATGATCAGAAATCCTGGCGGTGGCTGGCGACTTTTCCTTTGAAACTCTGGCGGGGAATGAGTTGAGGACCATAATGTGACCATAATTTATTTCAACGTTCTCTATCAAGAGTAATTCAGTTGGTTAATAACATCGCTGGGCTGGGCGCAGTGTTTGTGGTGTGGGAGATTCGAGCTGTCAAAAGGCAACACAAAGCTTGCTCCTGGCCAATAACGGCACTGCTGCGTAGGCGAGCGCAGGGTGTATGGTCTGCCCCAAATCTACGGTGAGTTTCGAATTGTGCGTTCCTTTATCGCAAAATAACTGGGATGTGGAGGCTAAATGACGTCACATCCATTTTGTTAGCGTTCCATTTGCAGAAAAGTTAAGCTGGGAAGTTCACTGTTCACTGGTCAGATCCACTCGCTAGCCAGGCTAGCCATTGTTAGCAATAACAGTTGATAACGAGGCATTTCGTGGCATTTTGCGCATACAAACACTGCAGCCTCATGTCCACACAGATAGAAGTAGGTTGTGCTGTGTATAGCCTACAGCTGATTTAATGAGACACAAACAAGACAGAAGTGCTAAATAGCATTTATACGATTATAACTACTGTTGTTGCGCGGATCAGCCATCTTGGATTTTTTACGTCGGGGCTGCTGAGGCTCCTACCAGTTTGGAATGGGAAATACCAGCTCTAGTGACGTAACGTCCCCAGTGTTTCCCACAGGATTTTCAGTATTTGTGGTGGGGGACCGCATACCCCCCCGCGAGATTTTTTTAAACATTTTAAAGTAAAATGCATGAATTTGGTGTACTTTGAGAAAGCTTAAGAGCAAAATTAAAAGGCTAGATCTATGAAGAACATGTCATCATTACTGTGCTGTGGGTTTACAATGACAAACTAAATTTCTCCCTATAGGTCAGGGATACTCAACTTGCTTTGCCACTTTCGTGAAATGATAGAAGGCGAGGGGCCAGTTAATAAACAAACAATATACGGTACATTTTTCTGTAGCGGATTGTAGGTTTTTGGGGTGTCAGCCGGAGTTTAGGCTGACAATGTTGTGCACACCGGATAGTTACCAGTAGTTAGGTTAAGTTAGTTAGGTTAAGTACATACATAAGTGCCTGAGCAGATGGCGGTATTTGACAATTTAGCAGCTAAATCATAGATTATTGAAAGATATTCCATATTCCAGACTGAAATGCTATAACATAAGTATTGGCCAGAATGACATGAACATTTATTGGACACTTATTCAGCGGATATCTTGCATGTTGCGTTCAGGTGCACTGTAAAAAAAAAATATATATATATATATATATATATATATTTTTTTTTTGGTCAACATCTTATTGTGGCGGTCAAAATATTATTGTGGCGGCCCGCCACAAATTCCTTTATGTATGGGAAACACTGCGTCCCAGCTCATGAACTTTGAACCGGTAAGATGACCAGTTCCCAGTTATAAAGGAATGCACGATAACTCGTACCTAATCCCGCCCGCCCTCCCTCTGGCTACCACGCCCGCCTCCGCCGCATCGCCTCTCCATCACCCTCCTCCTGACTTCCTTCATTTACAATCTCTCTCTCTCACATCTTCCCGTTTTAGGAACACTTCACCCCGGAGTGTAAGTTCAAGGAGTCCGTGTTTGAGAACTACTATGTCACCTACTCCTCCATGCTGTACCGGCAGCAGGCCTCGGGCCGGGCCTGGTACCTGGGCATCAACAAAGAGGGCGGAGGCATGAAGGGGAACCACGTCAAAAAGAACAAGGCCGCCGCCCACTTCATACCTAAACCACTCAAAGGTAAGAGTAGCAGCACCAGCCCACTTAAAGGGACAGCTCACCCTAAAATAACCGCCCCCCGACCTGTAGTGCTATTATATATATATATATATATATATATATATATATATATTAGGGCTGCACGATATATCGTTTACACATCGTCATCGCAATGTGCGCATGCGCGATAGTCACATCGCAGGACGTGCGATGTCAAAAGCAAATTAACTCGTCATGTTGCTTGATAAACTCTCACTTTAGGGGTAACCTACTGAGTGAAATGAGGTTCTCTCAAAGGAGAGAGACGCCCCGCTACTGTACTCACTCATTTAGTGCTTAGCTTCAACACAACAAACATGCACAGAGAGCTCAATTGAATTGTTTTTGCTTATGTTGGGTTGCTGACAGTAGCCCGTCTGTAAACGATGTGATTGCGGAGGCGGACTGTCCACAGCTTGCAGCGCACCAGTATACAGCAGGCTGGCTGCTGTAACTCAACATGTCCGTGGAGTGGAGATATTTACTCTTGAAACACCAAAAAGCAAGACCGCAACTTATGACACGAAGGCTGAAGTGATTACTGAGAACGAAGTTGTCCGTGTTATCACTCTCTCTCCCCCTCAGTCTCTGATGTTGCATCACATGATAGCAGTAACGTTACGGTAGAGTTAATCATACATAGCGACTCATTTACACAAAACATGTCGGTGCAAATAAAAAGACAATAGACATAGCTGGGCAATTAAATGTATATTTATTACTTTTCACGAATTAATTGTTTGTCAACGGTCGGCTGCATGTGAATCCTCCTCTCTGTACTGCCTCTCTCTGTGCGCTCAAAAACCGGAACTCCCCAAATGCGGAGCGTACCACTTGGTAGTTTCTGGAGGGGGGTCAGACCAAGTGTGTGAAGTGGCAGCGGTGTTTCATTGTTGATTTATTGAAATGTTAGAACTTAGAAGAACGAAAGAAGTTGAAAGCAGTGATTATAATCAATTAAATCTAATGTTTTTCTGCAAATAGCAATATTGGGAGGTAGATTCTGACACTCAATATTAGGGGTGGGCAATCTATAAAATTTATATCCATATTGTGATTTGAGACTATGGTCTTAGATGTTGGATATGGTAATATGGTGATACAGCATACATGTTGTCTTTCCCTGGTTTTAAAGGCTGCATTACACTAAGTGAAGTATAGGCTAGTGACATTTTGAAGTAGAATGTCATAACTCACTCACTTTTTCATGTATGCAAGTCATGGAAATCCATTGGTCAAAATGTGTATGCACTCTGATAGATGACGCTCTGAGGCCTACCAGTAGGTCACAGCCCAGTGGTTGAGAAACATTAAAATACCTAATTTCCCCTCCAAAATCAGATGGACTCCTCTACAAAATCATCCCAATCATTCTAGAAATATTATTTTCTTTCAAATAGAGCTATTCTGGTAATCTGGTGAAAATCTGTATTTTTTCATATCGCAATATATATCGCATGGGCGGGGAATATCGCAATGTCAGTTTTTTCCAATATCGTGCAGCCCTAATATATATATATATATATATATATATATATATATATATATATATATATATATTTAAGCAATATAGCTATATTATAACCCTTACTAACCCTAACCCTAACCCTAATATATGCTATATTGCTTTTATAAAACGGTTTCCAAGTATGATAATATAAATATAATAATAATACTATAAGTCCGACTGGCATGGTATTCTGATAGAGTCAGTTGAAACACTACTGTAAGGCGGGACCTCTAGCAAGAAGATAGACGTGCGGGTGATTTGATTGGATCGTTCTGGAGACTGAAGTTGACATTGGCCAATCCTGGCGCTTGCTGAGAAGCTGAGAGCTTTTTGCAAAGCCCGACACCAGAGCCGTATGCCGACACCAACTAACGTTACGTCTTATTTAGAAATGCGGGGTTAAGAGTGAGGGCGCGCGAGAGAGGGGTTAAGACATTAGCCCGCGTCTATTCTTGTACAAAACATAATTTTCTGCGAAGTATTAGTAAAGTTATAAGCGAAGATCGATTCACAAGGATCTGACAGCTGTCTCCGCCATTTTGTTTTTTCTACGTTGTCATTTGAGGTAAGCCTTTTAATAAGAGAGTTGCCATGGCAACTCAATAACCCATGGCCATGGGTTATTGGAGTGGGTTACTGGATTTATACAATGGCTGTGAACCAATCAGATTGCTTGATGAGCCGTTTTATAAATATATATATATATATATATATATATATATATATATATATAGTAGGCAAAGAAAAGCTCAAACTGGGTGCAGAATCAATCTTTAAACTATCCTTTCTGCAGAATTATTAGATTTCCCCTCATCTTGAGTGCTCATAGCTAATGAAACTACTGGAGAACAACAAGCCATAAACAGTTATGCTAAGTAGTATTATGCTAATGAATGCATTCATTACAAGGGCAAGAAAAGGACAGTTCTGCACGGTAAGTGACCTTTAGCACGAGTTTAGAGCATTAAGGAGTAAGAGTAGTTTTGAGAAAAGTCGTTCCTCATTAATATGCAAAATTATGCAGCAAGATGCTCCAAAATCTAATCAGACCATTCTACTCTACAGGGGGAACGTGTGGCGTCAGTATTAAGTTTCTCTATAGTTGTGGAGTTTCTTCTAGGGGACTATTTAGTTTAGTCTGTTACTTCCTAAATTATTAAAGGGACAGATGAGAGATGAGATCTGGAGCAAACAGTCAATTTTAGCAAATTTAATAGGTGCAACAAATAATGACTAACGTTTCAACACTAAACGTGTCTTCCTCAGAGTCAATTTTTTTTTTTTTTTTTTAATTAACACATTGAGTGCCAGCCATTTTTTCATCCTGTAGGTAAGTTGTGCCAGGTTTTTTTTTGAGGATTCTGGCTCATTTTACAAGAGCCGAGGATTATTTTCTGTTAAGAATTCATGAACACCAATCATCTAAAAATAACTAATAGAATGTGTGCTTTCTCTGTCTAAAAGAGTTAGTTTGCAGAGTTAGTAGTTATGTAGATATTAGCCGTTGAGTACAGCATGGTTTCAGAGATTTTCAGAGAGTTTGGAGATAAATGGATTTTTAGAACCACCTCACGTGCCTGTGATTATGGGTGCCCTTGTCTCCCACTCTTGCCCTTGTCTCTCTCTCTCTCTCTCTCTCTCTCTCTCTCCTCTCTCTCTCTCTCTCTCTCTCCTCTCTCTCTCGAGAGAGAGAGAGAGAGGAGAGAGAGAGAGGGAGAGAGCGAGAGGGAGAGTTGCTTCAACTCCTCCCTCCGTGGGCGTTCTTCTTGGCTGCAGCGGCCGTCACAAGCTTGTCACCAGTCTGACAGTGCTTTGCTGCTGTCCTGTGCCTGTGGCTGCGCGGCCGCTGTTTGAGGAAGTCGGGATGGACTCGCTCGCTTCTTGGAGTTTTGGTTGACAGAAGCTTTTGCGATTCTGGTCATATTTATGCTGCGTGTTTCAAAGTGTGTTCCACCTGTAATCTATTATGTAAATTTGCAATCCCGCATCGCCAGCAATCAGCGCGAAAACGAAAGAGTTTTCCCCCATCCATTTTCATGAGAATGGCTGGGGTGAGAATGGCGTGACAAGTTAAAAAAATGCTTGCCTTCCTCTAGTCAGGAGAGCACTGTCGCCACTTAGTGGTCGGTAAAATAGATTATACACATTCTCTTGCTCCAATAGTGATCTCGAAGATGTAAAAGTTGTTGATTGATGTCCCACCGTCAAAAAAAAAAAATGTTTATGTAAGACGAGATATCTCGGCTCTGGCACTTAACGTGTTAAAGGGACAGCTCAGCCTACTTTTGTTTCTCATTCCGTTTCGCCACTTTGCTGCGCTACTGCTCCACTGCTCACTGCACAAAATATATATCATATGGAATCATATCGAAAGCCCATGCTCACTTCCTGGATAAGCGGATCCGAGCGTGGGTTCCAGAGTTATTCAAGAAACACCTCTTATTGGCTGTTTAGAAGGCTCTGGGAGGCTTAATTTGCATTTTTGTCCCATCATGCAATTCTGACCCTCTTAGAGAAACAAACCCCTGAGTGAAACACACATCTCTCAGAATCATCCTCCTGGCCGTTTGGACATTTTAGACATCTGCCTCCATTGAGGCAGCATAATAAGTGCATAATAAAGGATTTACTAACCTTAAAGTCAAGGTGAACCCGTTCGTCGCGTGCATCTGAGTCCGTTTCAGACTGAAAACAAATTGAGAGGCGGACCATATACGTGTCGATGATTTGATTTGACAATTCTGAGGACTGGCTTTGGCATTGGCCAATCCTGGCGTGTTCCACCCCTAAATCGAATGGGATTCAGCCTGTGGGATCCGCAGAGTACCAGGGAGCCAGCTGCTTCGTGCGGAGCGAGCGGACTCCTGACAGCCAGGAAGGCTGTCAGGCTCGGAGGCGCGCGCCATTATCGTTACAAATGTAAATAATATTCCTGGAATGCGTGTTTTAACGAGCCAACATTTCTTTGCATTCTTAGAAATTACCGTTTGATTTAGTTTGCATAATTGCTCAAGTTAGTAGTTAGTTTATGGGCTAGAAACTCTGCCAGATGACAGGCACTAGGCGCCATTTTCCCCTTCATTTGGAAGAGAAAATTATCCTGAAATGAAGATTTGATTGACAGCTGCATGTCGTGAAATGATTGGTTGAAATGGGGTAGAAATTTGATAGTCAGCAAACTGTAAATTACTGTTATCAATTAAATCTTGAAAAATGAACTTTTGATGTGAAAAAGTGTGAAAAACTAAAGAAATTAGATTGTTGTGATTTGTTTTGCATACATTATTAAATATGTGCACTGCATACCCAGGTATTTGAACTAAAAGAAAAGAAATGCACTTTTACAAGGCACAACTGTAACATTACGCTACGTTAGCGTAAGTTGCCCACCGGTCCCGTTTAGACAGCGTCTCCAGCATGTTGCCTACAGGAGTCCGTAGCATTAAACAATGCGGTATGCATACTTGAAACATGTCGGTTACAGCATGTATAAATAAAATATAAAACTGTCTGACGGGGATAAACTTCCTCCTGACTTCCTCCAAAACAACGTCATTACCGTAAGTGACTGAATTTAGTCCTTTCTGTGTGGAGTTTGCATGTTCTCCCCGTGACCAAGGCAATGGCAAAAGAACTGGAGTTGGTCCCCGGGCGCTGCACTGTGGCTGCCCACTGCTCCTAGTTCTAGGAAGGTTCCTAGTAGAGGATGGGTCAAATGCAGAGGATGAATTTCCCCATGGAGATAAGTAAAGGATAATTTAACACACACACACACACACACACACACACACACACACACACACACACACACACACACACACACACACACACAGTCTTTTTGGTATTTTCTAGCTTAGTTTGACCACTATTACAATGAGTTCCTTTTGACTTCAGCTTGAGGTGCGGCTTCTGGGGCAGAAACAGCGTCCCTGCCCCGTAAGCATAGCAACTCACTCTCTCACTCCGCCTATGAGAGGAGAGGGAGAGGTGCAGCAGCATGCTGCGAGCTACACAATCCATTATATTGATTATTATATTGAAGGCTACAATATACCAGTTACTAATAGATTTTGTAACCTATAGGCTATTTATCACTTTCTGCTGTGGCGCTGTGCTGCCTGTCTTGCCTGCCCGTGCACTGTCAGTCATGTTTTCACTCCGTTAGGTTATCAACATGATGTTGTTTTTCACTGCGTGATAAAATGGACTGTTGGCGTGCGGGTCGTTCCTGATGTTCTGTGTCAGAGTTGGCATTCCTGGTTCGGATCAGACTTGTAATGATGTTGTTGCCTCCTGGACAAGACACGTCACAATGTATGAATGAATGATGGCAGGAAGGTCTTCCAGTTTCATAGGATAGCAGAGAGGTCACTCCTTTCAAACTGAGCCTGCTACATCCTCCTTAGGTCTTCTAGTTTCATATGATAGCAGAGGGGTCACTCCTTTCAAACTGAGCCTGCAACATCCTCCTTAGGTCTTCTAGTTTCATATAGCAGAGAGGTCACTCCTTTCAAACTGAGCCTGCTACATCCTCCTTAGGTCTTCTAGTTTCATATGATAGCAGAGGGGTCACTCCTTTCAAACTGAGCCTGCAACATCCTCCTTAGGTCTTCTAGTTTCATATAGCAGAGAGGTCACTCCTTTCAAACTGAGCCTGCTACATCCTCCTTAGGTCTTCTAGTTTCATAGGATAGCAGAGGTCACTCCTTTCAAACTGAGCCTGCTACATCCTCCTTAGGTCTTCTAGTTTCATATGATAGCAGAGGGGTCACTCCTTTCAAACTGAGCCTGCAACATCCTCCTTAGGTCTTCTAGTTTCATATAGCAGAGAGGTCACTCCTTTCAAACTGAGCCTGCTACATCCTCCTTAGGTCTTCTAGTTTCATATAGCAGAGAGGTCACTCCTTTCAAACTTAGCCTGCAACATCCTCCTTAGGTCTTCTAGTTTCATATGATAGCAGAGAGGTCACTCCTTTCAAACTGAGCCTGCTACATCCTCCTTAGGTCTTCTAGTTTCATATAGCAGAGAGGTCACTCCTTTCAAACTGAGCCTGCAACATCCTCCTTAGGTCTTCTAGTTTCATATAGCAGAGAGGTCACTCCTTTCAAACTGAGCCTGCAACATCCTCCTTAGGTCTTCTAGTCTCATATAGCAGAGAGGTCACTCCTTTCAAACTGAGCCTGCTACATCCTCCTTAGGTCTTCTAGTTTCATATAGCAGAGAGGTCACTCCTTTCAAACTGAGCCTGCAACATCCTCCTTAGGTCTTCTAGTTTCATATAGCAGAGAGGTCACTCCTTTCAAACTGAGCCTGCTACATCCTCCTTAGGTCTTCTAGTTTCATATGATAGCAGAGAGGTCACTCCTTTCAAACTGAGCCTGCTACATCCTCCTTAGGTCTTCTAGTTTCATATAGCAGAGAGGTCACTCCTTTCAAACTGAGCCTGCTACATCCTCCTTAGGTCTTCTAGTTTCATATAGCAGAGAGGTCACTCCTTTCAAACTGAGCCTGCAACATCCTCCTTAGGTCTTCTAGTTTCATATGATAGCAGAGAGGTCACTCCTTTCAAACTGAGCCTGCTACATCCTCCTTAGGTCTTCTAGTTTCATATGATACCAGAGGTCACTCCTTTCAAACTGAGCCTGCAACATCCTCCTTAGGTCTTCTAGTTTCATATGATACCAGAGAGGTCACTCCTTTCAAACTGAGCCTGCTACATCCTCCTTAGGTCTTCTAGTTTCATATGATAGCAGAGAGGTCACTCCTTTCAAACTGAGCCTGCAACATCCTCCTTAGGTCTTCTAGTTTCATATGATAGCAGAGGTCACTCATTTCAAACTGAGCCTGCAACATCCTCCTTAGGTCTTCTAGTTTCATATGATAGCAGAGGTCACTCATTTCAAACTGAGCCTGCAACATCCTCCTTAGGTCTTCTAGTTTCATATGATAGCAGAGGTCACTCATTTCAAACTGAGCCTGCTACATCCTCCTTAGGTCTTCTAGTTTCATATGATAGCAGAGGTCACTCATTTCAAACTGAGCCTGCTACATCCTCCTTAGGTCTTCTAGTTTCATATAGCAGAGGTCACTCCTTTCAAACTGAGGCTGCTACATCCTCCTTAGGTCTTCTAGTTTCATAGGATAGCAGAGAGGTCACTCCTTTCAAACTGAGCCTGCAACATCCTCCTTAGGTCTTCTAGTTTCATATGATAGCAGAGAGGTCACTCCTTTCAAACTGAGCCTGCAACATCCTCCTTAGGTCTTCTAGTTTCATATGATAGCAGAGAGGTCACTCCTTTCAAACTGAGCCTGCAACATCCTCCTTAGGTCTTCTAGTTTCATATGATAGCAGAGGGGTCACTCCTTTCAAACTGAGCCTGCAACATCCTCCTTAGGTCTTCTAGTTTCATATAGCAGAGAGGTCACTCCTTTCAAACTGAGCCTGCTACATCCTCCTTAGGTCTTCTAGTTTCATATAGCAGAGAGGTCACTCCTTTCAAACTGAGCCTGCAACATCCTCCTTAGGTCTTCTAGTTTCATATGATAGCAGAGAGGTCACTCCTTTCAAACTGAGCCTGCTACATCCTCCTTAGGTCTTCTAGTTTCATATAGCAGAGAGGTCACTCCTTTCAAACTGAGCCTGCAACATCCTCCTTAGGTCTTCTAGTTTCATATAGCAGAGAGGTCACTCCTTTCAAACTGAGCCTGCAACATCCTCCTTAGGTCTTCTAGTCTCATATAGCAGAGAGGTCACTCCTTTCAAACTGAGCCTGCTACATCCTCCTTAGGTCTTCTAGTTTCATATAGCAGAGAGGTCACTCCTTTCAAACTGAGCCTGCAACATCCTCCTTAGGTCTTCTAGTTTCATATAGCAGAGAGGTCACTCCTTTCAAACTGAGCCTGCTACATCCTCCTTAGGTCTTCTAGTTTCATATGATAGCAGAGAGGTCACTCCTTTCAAACTGAGCCTGCTACATCCTCCTTAGGTCTTCTAGTTTCATATAGCAGAGAGGTCACTCCTTTCAAACTGAGCCTGCTACATCCTCCTTAGGTCTTCTAGTTTCATATAGCAGAGAGGTCACTCCTTTCAAACTGAGCCTGCAACATCCTCCTTAGGTCTTCTAGTTTCATATGATAGCAGAGAGGTCACTCCTTTCAAACTGAGCCTGCTACATCCTCCTTAGGTCTTCTAGTTTCATATGATACCAGAGGTCACTCCTTTCAAACTGAGCCTGCAACATCCTCCTTAGGTCTTCTAGTTTCATATGATACCAGAGAGGTCACTCCTTTCAAACTGAGCCTGCTACATCCTCCTTAGGTCTTCTAGTTTCATATGATAGCAGAGAGGTCACTCCTTTCAAACTGAGCCTGCAACATCCTCCTTAGGTCTTCTAGTTTCATATGATAGCAGAGGTCACTCATTTCAAACTGAGCCTGCAACATCCTCCTTAGGTCTTCTAGTTTCATATGATAGCAGAGGTCACTCATTTCAAACTGAGCCTGCAACATCCTCCTTAGGTCTTCTAGTTTCATATGATTGCAGAGGTCACTCATTTCAAACTGAGCCTGCTACATCCTCCTTAGGTCTTCTAGTTTCATATGATAGCAGAGGTCACTCATTTCAAACTGAGCCTGCTACATCCTCCTTAGGTCTTCTAGTTTCATATAGCAGAGGTCACTCCTTTCAAACTGAGCCTGCTACATCCTCCTTAGGTCTTCTAGTTTCATAGGATAGCAGAGAGGTCACTCCTTTCAAACTGAGCCTGCAACATCCTCCTTAGGTCTTCTAGTTTCATATGATAGCAGAGAGGTCACTCCTTTCAAACTGAGCCTGCAACATCCTCCTTAGGTCTTCTAGTTTCATATGATAGCAGAGAGGTCACTCCTTTCAAACTGAGCCTGCAACATCCTCCTTAGGTCTTCTAGTTTCATATGATAGCAGAGAGGTCACTCCTTTCAAACTGAGCCTGCTACATCCTCCTTAGGTCTTCTAGTTTCATATGATAGCAGAGAGGTCATCATCCTCCGAAAGCAGGTTTTCAAAATCGGGAGATTGGTTGGTGTTGACATTTTGAAGTCTCACATCAAGTCATTTCAAGTACTTTGCACATGGCTGGCAGACAACAAGCTATCACTCCACCTCGGTAAAACCGAATGAATTCTGTTTGGTTCAAACGCCAAAACTCAAAAAATCCCCCGGTTTCAACATCGTAGTCGGCAACATCTCTGTTGACAACAAAGAGGAAGTAACTTATCTCGGATGCATCCTGGATAATAAAATATCCGGTGAGAGTATGGCTTCAAAAACCATCTCCAAAGTAAACCAAAAAACACAATTTATGGCTAGACTTTCCTCTTTTCTGGACAAAAGCACACGACTAATACTTTGATTATGCTTCCTGGTACACTGGCATTACTAAGGCCCTCAAAAATAAACTTCAGACATCCCAAAATAAACTAGCAAGGCTGCTACTCTCTCTCCACCCCAGGACTCACCTTCTCCCGGAACACTTGTCCAGCCTCAAGTGGCTCAGAGTGGAGGAGAGAGTCAAACAGATAAAGTTGTGCTTGGTCCACAAAATCGTGCACAATGCGGTCCCTAAATACCTCCAAAAGTACTTCACCAAGGTCAGTGATGTTCACAGCTACTCCACCAGAGGAAGCTCCCACAACATTGTCCCCGTCAAATTCAAGAGCTGCATGGTTAAAAACTCCTTTCTATACTCAGCAGCTCTACTGTGGAACGGCCTACCACCCGATAGCCTGAAGCTGACTAACTCCTTGTGCACTTTTAAGTCCACCCTAAAAAACTGGCTTATGGCCAATGGCACATCAGGGTAAATATCAATGTATTCTTAATTTATTTGAGACAGTCTGGTGGTTTTAAGTTCTGAAATTGTGTGTTATTTTAGGATTGGTTCTTTTATTTAATTTTATATTGTTTTTTGATCAATCTGTTTTTTAGTATTTTTAACTAGGTAAACATTTTCATAAAAGGGCCGTATGTTTTTTATGTATAAATGTTTGTTTTTATGTTGTTTGAACTGTATGTCTGACACCAAGGACCACAATGAAAAAAAGTCCTCGGACTTTATTGTGTTTTTATCCTTGATGTTGATGGCTGCATGTATTTTATGTCCCATGTACTCTCGTAAAAAAAAAAAAAAAACTCTCGTAACGGGACAAGCCCGTCTTTTATTGTCACACGAACACCACAACACATGCATGCGGCCACAACACACTCATGCTGACGGTGGCCGGTGAAAAGTGTCCTCTGCATTTAACCCATCCAGGCTTGTCCTTTCCTCCGGGGGTCAGGCCAGGAGCAGTGGTCGCTTTCTCGTACAGCGCCCGGGGACCAACTTCGGATGTTGTCGTCACTGGTCGGATGACGATGACGATCTGATCTTCTGCATGTTTTTAGTGGGGGGGGGGGTTATATACGGAGGAACCCCCTGGGGGAGCACGGGGAGAACATGCAAACTCCACACAGAGAGAAAGGCCCTTACGACGAGATACCCCACCTGGGCAGTAGGCACTGAAGATATGGGGGGGAACACAACCACAGCGCCCACAGTGTCCCAGGCGAGAATCGAACTCAGGACCTTCTGACTGTGAGGCGACTGCGCTACCGTCTACGCTACCGAAACATTACTCATCCAAACATTGAATAAATTCAATCAATCAATCAATCAATCAATCAATCAAACTAAAATTAATGTCAGAATTTTTACCCGAATCCATCAACACCACTACCAAATTCCCATCGGTTTGTGAAAAAGTGGTTTTGGTGTACAGTTACTCTTTAAGAAAAGTCTGCCTCGTCGGTTCAAAAAGCTCCTTTAAAGGGAGTTCCCACTGGGGGCAGTAAAATGTGCCACCGGCTGTTTTCTCACGGCATGAGAGGGTGACCATGAAGCCACCTCTCTCCAAAGCCCTCGTGGCAGGAAGAGATCGCTGATGCATCACTTTCATATTGGAGTGTGCCAGCAGGTACTGGAGGAAAGAGAGGACAGAGTTCAAAGGTCATATTGGAGTGTGCCAGCAGGTACTGGAGGAAAGAGAGGACAGAGTTCAAAGGTCATATTGGAGTGTGCCAGCAGGTACTGTAGGAAAGAGAGGACAGAGTTCAAAGGTCATATTGGAGTGTGCCAGCAGGTACTGGAGGAAAGAGAGGACAGAGTTCAAAGGTCATATTGGAGTGTGCCAGCAGGTACTGGAGGAAAGAGAGGACAGAGTTCAAAGGTCATATTGGAGTGTGCCAGCAGGTACTGGAGGAAAGAAAGGACAGAGTTCAAAGGTCATATTGGAGTGTGCCAGCAGGTACTGGAGGAAAGAGAGGACAGAGTTCAAAGGTCATATTGGAGTGTGCCAGCAGGTACTGGAGGAAAGAGAGGACAGAGTTCAAAGGTCATATTGGAGTGTGCCAGCAGGTACTGGAGGAAAGAAAGGACAGAGTTCAAAGGTCATATTGGAGTGTGCCAGCAGGTACTGGAGGAAAGAGAGGACAGAGTTCAAAGGTCATATTGGAGTGTGCCAGCAGGTACTGGAGGAAAGAGAGGACAGAGTTCAAAGGTCATATTGGAGTGTGCCAGCAGGTACCGGAGGAAAGAGAGGACAGAGTTCAAAGGTCATATTGGAGTGTGCCAGCAGGTACTGGAGGAAAGAGAGGACAGAGTTCAAAGGTCATATTGGAGTGTGCCAGCAGGTACAGGAGGAAAGAGAGGACAGAGTTCAAAGGTCATATTGGAGTGTGCCAGCAGGTACTGGAGGAAAGAGAGGACAGAGTTCAAAGGTCATATTGGAGTGTGCCAGCAGGTACTGGAGGAAAGAGAGGACAGAGTTCAAAGGTCGCTCGGCTCTCTGCACCATTTCTGAAAGCAACCAATCAGTTTGTCCCTCTCAGGAACCACCCCCTTTTTTCCCTTCTCTCTTTTTTCTTCAACTACTTTATTCATATCAAAAATATAAACGGATAACATGAATACAAGTGCCATTAGCCTAGTATAAAAATAATACATGAAAGAGCTAGGAACAATTACATGCAACACCGCAGGATTTCCCCGCTGTTAAACTGGTCTATTTCACTAACACAGACCATAGTTTGAACGAAAAGATCATTTATTGTAAGTGAGTGTTTGTGTTGTGAATGGGGTTGACGTGGGCAGCGTCTCTCCTTCGGGAACGTGGTGAGGCTGTGTCAGGAACCCGGGGGTTGAGACTCGGGGTGGGGATAGCGTCTTTGAGTGAAGCTCGGCTTCACGGGAGTCCCGGCTCCATCAGCCCCCGTGGCTCCTGTGAGCAGCGGATAGAGATGCAGGATTATGCAGATGCTAACACCAGCCCTAGCTAGCATGTCTTTTGCTGTTGTGGGAGGAAACTGGAGTAAAATCCACGAAGGCACGGGGATTCAGAAGTGTTAAGACCAAAACATCCAGGTTTCAGAACAGCACATACCCTGAAGCTGTCCGCCTTCTAAACACACTTAATCTTACACACTAGGGCCTGTGTCCACCTAGCGTCTTTGACCTAGCGACCTAGCTGATCCCAGCGCACAATATACAAGGAAGCAGTCTCAAACTAACGTTAGTTCAGTGCGGTAGTAGCTTGATAGCTGACAGCTAGCAAGCTAACAACACAGGTAGGCTACGTTATTAAAAGCAGTAAGCACAACACTCACCAGAAATATTAAGTGTCTAGCCAATCTGCTCCCACAATTGAGCCTTTCTGTCTCTGTTGCGATAGTTTCTCCATGTGATTAGTTGCCAGAAAAGGAGCACCCGACACCAGCGTCTTTCTGAAAAGTTAAATTATTTTCAGCTGGGAGCGCTGGGAGTCGGGCGCACAAAAACGCCGGAGCGCTGTGAAAATAGACGCTGGGCGCTGCGCACTTTCTCTTGACGTCCGTGTGCGCCTGCATACGCTCTCCCCCCATTGGAAACAACTGAAAAAAGACGCTGGACCTGATGAAAAGACGCTAGGTGGACACAGGCCCTAACTGTACAATTCAGATAATGCACTTGAAGCACTTTAAACACTATAGTGTTGCTCCTCCTCCCCTTCCTATGATGTTTACAGCGTTGCAGTAATGTATTAAGATGCAGTAGTGTCAAATCATGCTCTTTCCATTGTTGTTTTGTATTGTGTGAATTAGAGATGCGCGGGTGAGCTTTCATGCCATCCTAATCCGGGTGTATGCATGAACCGTCTGTCCGCCATAATTCCACGCAAATTATTTCATAGTCAAGTTTATTTATATAGCCCTAATTCACAAGCATGTCTCAGAGGGCTTCACAGAAAGTATGTCTAGCTGATTCTAGCTAACACACAATAACAAGAATATACAGAATAAAGATAACATTTGAACATTTGAAGAAAACAGGAGAGTGGAGGAGGGAGGGAGAGGGAGGAGGGAGGAGAGGGGGGAGGTGGGGAGAAAATAGGAAATGTGGGGAGGTGGGAGGGCGCAGGGGAAGGAGAGCAGTGGGAATGTGAAAGAGGGGAGAGGACAGAGAGGAGGAGAGAACAGAGAAGGAGAGGTGGAAGGGTACAGGGGAGGTAGAGTAGAGGTAGGGTCTAGGGTGGAGGGAGGGAGGGAGGAGAGGGGGGAGGTGGGGAGAAAATAGGAAATGTGGAGGAGGAGAGAACAGGGGAGGAGAGATGAGGGTGCAGGGGAGGGAGAACCAGGGTAGGGATAGGGTCTAGGGTTGAGGGAGGGGAGGGAGTAGGATACGGGCCCGGATTAGGGCGAGGGTGGGGAGAAATGGGAAATGTGGAGGAGGAGAGAACAGAGAAGGAGAGGGTGCAGGGGAGGGAGAGCAGGGGGAATGTGAGAGGGAGGAGAGGGCAGAGAGGAGGAGAGAACAGAGAAGGAGAGGTGGGGGGGCGCAGGGGAAGGAGAGCAGTGGGAATGTGAGGGTACAGGGGAGGTAGAGTAGAGGTAGGGTCTAGGGTGGAGGGAGGGAGTAGGATACGGGCCCGGATTAGGGCGAGGGTGGGGAGAAAATGGGAAATGTGGAGGAGGAAAGAACAGAGAAGGAGAGGTGGGAGGGTGCAGGGGAAGGAGAGCAGGGGGAATGTGAGAGAGGGGGAGGACAGAGAGTAGAGGTGCAGGGGAAGGAGAGCAGGGGAAGAAGAGCAGGGGGAATGTGAGAGAGGGGGGAGGACAGAGAGTAGAGGTAGGGTCTAGGGTGGAGGGAGGGAGTAGGATACGGGCCCGGATTAGGGCGAGGGTGGGGGGAAAATGGGAAATGTGGAGGAGGAGAGGACAGAGAAGGAGAGGTGGGAGGGTGCAGGGGGAGGAGAGCAGGGGGAATGTGAGAGAGGGGGGAGGACAGAGAGGCAGAGAAGGAGGGGTGGGAGGGTGCAGGGGAAGGAGAGCAGGGGGAATGTGAGAGAAGGGAGAGCAGGAAGTGGCAGGGATTCAGGAAAATAGGGGAGAAGAGGAGGAAGAGGAAGGAGCAGAGGGGGGGAGAATGAGGAGAGAGCAGGAGAAGGGAGGGGGGGGCGGTGGGATGTGGGGGAGGAAAGAGCATGGAAAGAGAGGAGAACAAGAAGGGGGAAGAAGGGAAGAAGCGGGGAAAGGGGGAAAGAGAGGGGGGGGGGGAGAAGATCAGACAACTGACTACTCTAAGCATTAACCAGAACTAACTGGGACATAGTATCTAGCTAATCTACAGCCTAATCTGGCCTATCCTACCCTGCTCTAGTCTGATTTTAGCCTGAACACTAACAGGTCAGCCTTAGGCTGTAGCTAATCTATCGCCTACCTAAGCTGTTCTAAACCAACCGGCAGCCCTCGACCAGTGATGAAGAGCACCGATGCCCCCCGACCCGGCCCCCGCCCACATATGGCGTGGGAGGGAAGGCCAGGCCGGGACACAGCGGCACCCCCTCACCCCCAGTGAACGCAAGAAAACCTTTCCACCATATGGATCGCCGCATGGATTGCCCCAGTGACAATACTATTTATAGATCCACGCCTGCCATGCACCCAACGCTATAAATGCTATAAAAGGAGCGAACTTACGCTTTCTGCTGCCGTTGGTGCGATCGCTGCAGTCCAAGACTCCAAATAAACTTCCATGCTGTATTATGTCCAGTCCACCACTTGCCCTCATGTAGTTTACTACTTAACTACTTAACGCTATAGCTTTAAGTTTAGTTTACTTGATTGCCTCATTGTATGGGAAAATACACGTCTTCAGCGGAGACTCCTTTTTGAGGGTGACATCATTGACCATATATGGATGAAAAGTGGAGCCTTGGGTCCTTTGGGGGATCTACAATAGGCGACTAAGAATGTGCCTGACGAAAAATGTAGCTTAAAATACGTTCATAGACTAGAGAACGTAATTCATATTATTTTTCCTCATTAATGATACATCGTTTCAACCGCCGGCAACCCATCCGCTATTAATCAGAATGTTTATTTTTATGATCCGCGGGGCGGGATATCCGCGGTCAGCGCGGTTATAACTGCGGCCCGCGCATCACTAGTGTGAATGCATGACTTTATGTGCTTGTCAGCTCACTAAGAAAACACCCCAATCAATGTGTTGACATGGCAAATCAATATTGAATATTGGGGAACATGCTGCCCGTAACTAGCATGTCTTTTGTTGTTGTGGGAGGAAACCAGACTACCCGGGGAAAACCCACACAGGCACGGGGAGAACATGCAGACTCTGCGCGTGCTGCCCGTAACGGAGGAACTTAGGGTTGGGGGGGGAGGGTCGTGATGACTGAGGCAAACAGGGGGAATAGGGAATATGGTTGTGTTTATACAGTATATGCTACAGGTGATTGAGTTGATGGCACGCAGGTGAATGAATCAGTGAGGTGCTAGTTTATTTTTATTTATTTATTTATTTTTATTTAACCTTTCAGAATCAGAATCAGAATCAGAATCACTTTTATTGCCACAGTATGCAAGTTACATACGAGGAATTTGTCTTAGTGTCTGTGTGCAGCGTAGCGGTTACATCAATATACAGGGATAAGAAGTAGGAAGATAACTAACGGCAATCACAAAGTTGCAAGTGCAATCAAATCAAATCAAATCGAGTAAATATATACAATATGTACAGTGGTGAAGTGTTCTGTGGATGATAAATATGCATTTACGTTGGATTTACATGAGATTTACAGACTGAGTTAAATAGACGTTAAATAGGCAGTGGATTTACATGAATTTACAGTCAGAGTTAGGTAAGAGTTTACATTTTTTTTGAATGTACATGAAATTTACAGGCTAAGTTAATGTGCAGGCAATCAATTTACCAGTCCCAGTTAGACAGGCATTACATTAGATACAGTATGAGTTCCAGTTTTATGGGGGGGGGGGAGTTCAGTTGAGTTTAGGAGGAGGTAGTGAGTTTGTGTGTGTGTGTGTGTGTGTGGGGGGGGGGGGGTTGTTTGTGAGGCCCTTGGCGGAAGGTTTTTTTTTAACCAGGAATTCCCATTGAGATACGAGATCTCTTTTACAGACAGCAGCAGCAATAAAATGAGGTAATCACACAGAACAAAAGGTACATGCATCCGAAATACAATGCATCACACACAAAACAACACAAGAGACCAACATGGTAATAAAAGTGTCGGGAATGAGGATGATACAGTCGTGGCCCAAATCTACGAAAAACAAATGCATTCTTCATGTAAAACGATCTGCAATAGAGAGCCGCAGGGCGCAGGGATGACGTATTTTTGTAGTCAGAATGCGGAAGTCCCGGACTTCCTGGTTCTTCACTGTTTCTGTCTATGGGATTTTTGAATGGGTTTTTGCCGCGATGCTTCAAATAAGGTATCTGGGCAACACTGGCTTAATCAAACATGAACCAGAGTTCAGTCGGATAATCTTCACACATGAGGACCACTTTCATGAGTTTTGTAGCATAAATGCGAGCCCTAGAAGTAAAACCCTCGAGCTAAGCTAATCCAGAACTACACACAGTGTCGCATAGGCTTCCACGTCACGTCAGCACTCAACCTGGACTGTTGTTGATGTGTGCACTGATTACCCCGGGCTGAACGGGCTGAACCAGGTGAGGGAAAGAGAAGTTCCGTGTTCGTCCTTTGAAGTGGTGACGTTATTGATCCACATCGACTCAACAGTGTAGTCTCATTTAGCCGTTTGCTAGCTAGCCGCCCTTTTAACGGCACGTAAAAGCTTCAAAACTCATAAAAGTGGTCCTCGTGTGTGAAGATGTTATTACTAAACACTGGTTCGCGTTTGATTAAGCCAGCGTTGCCCAGAGAGATTATTAGAAGCATCGCGCCAAAAACCCATTCAAAACTCCCATAGGCGAAAACAGTGAAGAACCAGGAGTGTTAGCATCGATGATTTCCGGACTCGTTTCTGCGGCTCTCTAAATTCACCAAACGAGACCAGGGTGTCTAAGTGGATGAGTTCTTGTAGTCCATTCCATGTCAGAGGTGCATAGTGAGAGAAGGCCGTCTTTCCTAGTTCAGTGAGCACTCTGGGAGTTTTTAAGAGTAGCCATCTAGTGGACCTGGTATGGTAGCTGCTAGAAGCAAAGGAAAGTAGACCACAGAGATATAGAGGAAGCTTCCCTAGGATGGCTTTATATATAAAGACATGTGCAATTTCCTCCAAAGGTAAAGAGAGGACCAACTTATCATTTGATATAGCACACAGTGGAGGAGGCAGCATGCAAGTATATTATATCACAGTAGTCTATTATAGGCAAGAATGTGGCTTGAACTAGTTTCTTTCTAGCCTCGAAAGAGAAGCATTTATTGCCTTTATTTCTATTCAATCTAGTAATAATGTTAAAAATCTTAATTTGAGTATTGAAGGTGATACCCATTCGTGTGTTGTGTTTGTCCCTTTTATGTTGTTTGTTCAGAGGACCGCAATGGAAACAAGCCTATGCTTTATGCTACGGCTTTATTGTGTTTTTATCCTCGGTGATTGTCTGTATCTGTATTTGTGTTCCCTGTTTCTTTGTTGACATTCACCAAATAAAGTCAATCAATCAATCAATCAAGCATTTATTATTACGAAAGAAAAAAACAAGTTTTATTTTAAGTTTCTTTGTGAGGTTCCCAATGTGCACATTAAAAGAGAGTTTCTCGTCTAACCATAGCCCAAGATATTTATAGGATGAGACCTTTTCTATGGCTGTTCCCTTTAGGGTAGAAACATTAGCAAGATCCCCTGGCTGTAAACCAGCCCTTGTAAAGAGCATGTATTTAGTTTTTTTACTCTCGCTGGCCAGCCTTCCCCTCCCTTCCGTCAGAGGAGTCTGGTCACCATTATGGAATTAAACAACGAACTGGCGTGCTCAACCCAACGTTTTAAAGAAAGTCACTGGGTGCCGATCCAAAAATCTCAAAATAATGCCACTTCTGAGAGGAGGAGACAGGGAGAGAAAACTTCTCCAGAGAGAAGCATATTGGATACACCACTTACAGACTGAGCATCCTAAGGGTTTAAATGAAGGATTATTGCTCTCTTGTTTCTTATAAGTGGTTTGATCTTGTTTTGATATGTGATTGGTCATGCTTACACATTTTGAGATGGGTTATCTGCTCCTGTCAAGCAGATTTAGACTGAGGGGTTTTCTTAAATTTTTCTTATATTTCTCTCATAGGCTACTTCTAATGTGTTTGCGGTATTACTTATATTTTCGTGGCAGATACCGTTTATACAGATTGACACTTGTATATATCTACAGTTGTCCTTTATTTCTTTTAGTATCTGTGAGTGATTTAATCAGTCATGTCGATGTATTCTGATTAGCTGTGTGGTCATCTTATTTATTTGTTATGTAGGTTCTTGGTACCTGTTGGCCACTCTGTCTGTTCTAGATATACCCTAATGTTTGTGATTGATTGATTGATTGATGCATGCATTTTCAACAGCTGGTTTCATTCAGCTTGGTCCTGGCTTCTACTTATATGGGTCACACCCACTGTCTGTAGTAACGCTGAGGAAAGCTCAAACGCGTCCGTTTTGCTGCTGCTGTGCGCATTAAAAGTTTGTACTTTTTCACCATTATGGAATTGTGATGGGCGGCGCTTAGCGGCAGTGCCCTTGAAAAATAGTTTCCAACAATCCAACTTGCCATTTTCAGCGTGCAGCAACGAGCTATAGCGTGTAAGTGGATACCATAAATGCAACACCATGGGCGACAGTTTATTTGTTGTCGGCCACCGTGTGTTTTGAGCGACACTTTAATTCCAATAAGTATAAATTAGTCTTTAGCCTTCATTGGATTGAGGGACTTCTCAGTGCAATTTTTACACTTTGCAAAGTCATCCTGTGGGCCCAGATTGGACCCTTTGGTGGGCCGGTTCTGGCCCCCGGGCGGGCAGTGTGTTTGACACCCCTGATGTAGCGTGTTAGACTTGACTAACTAATCTAATGTCTAACAAAAGTGTCATTCTTGTCTTTTGTGTGTGTGTGTGTGTGTGTGTGCGTGTGCAGTGGCCATGTACAGGGAGCCCTCTCTCCATGACCTGACAGAGTTTTCGCGGTCAGGCAGCGGGACACCAACGAAGAGCCGCAGCGCCTCGGCTCTGCTGAACGGAGGAGGGAAGACCCCCACCAGCAACAACGACTCCTCCTAGCCCCCCTCCCACATACACACACACATGCACACACATGCACACACACACACACACACCTCACACATGCACACACCAGAGATGGGGACTTGGACTTGAGACTTGGACTTGAGTCGCACTTAAGTCACCCACACAGTGACTTGAGACTTGACTTGAGACTCGTCCTTCAAAGACTTCAGACTTGACTTGGACTTGAAGGTTTGGGACTTGTGAACAATCTTTCTTTTTCTTTATTACATTTGGTATTTTTTTTTGGTGCATTAACATTAAGGAAATGTCTACAAATGTCATCTCTAAATATTGCTGCTACTGTATTCTAGATACGGAGTGAGGATAATACAGTACATGCTTTGAATTCCTTAGTTTTAGCTATGCAGTGTTCTAAGCAGACCGGATGACATGCAGCAGATGATAGAACACTCATCCATAAGAGACTTGAGACTTGACTTGGACTTGTGACCAAAGACTTGAGACTTGACTTGGACTTGTGACCAAAGACTTGAGACTTGACTTGGACTTGTGACCAAAGACTTGAGACTTGACTTGGACTTGCAAAAAATAACTTGTGAGCATCTCTGGCACACGCACACACATGCACACACACACACACACACACACACACACACACACACACACACACACACACACACACACACAGATCTCAGGCAGACATGCCCGCACATCAGGCTATTGAGGGGTAGGAGGATAGAGAAGCAGAAGAGGCCAGAGGAGAAAAGGAAGAGGAGGACCGGAGTGTAGTCCTTCCCCTTACGGACCCCACTGTGACTTGACTGTGATGTGAATACAATCAAGGACAATCAATCCGTCTGGCTCTGCTGCTCCGGTCTGCAGAGGAGCAGAACTCTGAGATCTGCTACTCTTCTCTGGACTGCTGTTCCATAAATCCTGGTATCATAGCCGAACATCTGAGGAGGACAGAGGGAGAGAGAGAGAGTCAGTCAGTCACACAAACAAGACAGACAGACAGTTCCAGAGAGACATGCAGGCAGATCAACAGACACTGTTACAGACAAACAGGCAGATCAACAGACAGACTGTTACAGACCGAGAACCAAAGAGGCCAAGTGTTAACCAAGTTCTTGCTGTGAAGACAGGAGACGAGAAGAAACCAAGGACCCTACGGAGAAGGCAAGGGAAGGGACGAAGGGAGGAAGAGAGAAGGATCTGGATCTCCTCTATCGTATGCTATGTTTACACACAGCTCATGGGGTCAAGTCATATTTTTCAAAAACCATAAAGTATTCCTTGTACACTTTCATGAGGACAGATAATTTGTTTGCATGCAAGTGTGACTGTGTGTGTGTGTGTGTGTGTGTGTGTGTGTGTGTGTGTGGTGGTTGAGTACACACTGTACATATAGGTGAGATGTGTGTGTGTGTATGGGGGGGGCAAGAGAGAGAGAGAGTGTGTGTGTGCGCATGTGTCTGCGGGTGGGCGAGATTTGACCTTTTTAAGATCTGTTGTATATGAGACAGACCTCCAGAGGGCTCTAGCTGGTTAAAATGAGGTGTACTGTATATATATATAATATATATATATATATATATATATATATTATATATATATATAATGTATAGGCTTCCGTGTTTACTTCTTACAACCAACGCCGTTGTTTATCTTTGCGTTTGCTGTTGTCGTCATGTTTGTTTGTTTGTTTGTCGTTGCATGGAAGCTTGTGGACCTCTGCTCAGTAGCAGCATGCTGAAGGTCCAATTTCCTGGTCTTACGTGTTCCTGACCAAAACAGAACACTAGTGAGCCAATAGTGTCATACCAGAACACTAGTGAACCAACGGGAGGGTGCGAGAACACTACTGGACCAATAGTATTGCACCAGGACACGAGTGGACCAATGGTGTTGGACCAGAACTCTGGTGAACCAA
This sequence comes from Poromitra crassiceps, assembly GCF_964638095.1. Classification (NCBI taxonomy): domain Eukaryota; kingdom Metazoa; phylum Chordata; class Actinopteri; order Beryciformes; family Melamphaidae; genus Poromitra; species Poromitra crassiceps. Next base: position 3,497,706 of record NC_139641.1, read on the forward strand.
TGGGAGCACAGATCCACTTAATACTTTGGTTCCTGCTGTGGACAAACTAGAAATGCACTAAATAAAACTCTTTGTAAGGAAGTTAAATGGCTGTCTCGTCTCCTTGATCTTCTGTGTTGGTTTCATCTACCGGTGTGCTGATGTCCCCACTGCATTGTTGCACTCAAGTACGAGTCCGACCTCGAATCCGAGTCCTGGAGACATTTTCAGAACTTGTGATTTGGACTTCAGCACTGATGACTCGGACTTGCACTCAAGCGTTCAGGCATTCAGATTTGGAAGTTGGAGACGAGGACTGATTTTCCCGAAGTCATACAGTACATCAAGGACATGCTGATAAAAATAGTGGCGACGCGTTCATTTCATTTCAGCGAAAACTAAAACAAGGAAGTCAAACGCGTGCCCGTCTATATAGCCAATCACACTTGCGCGACATTATGTGACGTAGTGAGTGACACTAGAAATTTCACCAGGTAGCAGACACTGCTCGCCGACACTTAAAGGAACACTCCGCCCATTTTCAACCAGCTTTGTATCATTAGAACATCAGTAGTATATCAGAAAACTGTAAACTGTTTTGAAGTCTGTCATTTAATTTGACAGTTATTGAGTGTTAAAGTGTGGACCAGTGACATCACTGGTCCACACTAACTCAAATTAATAACTCATTAACTCAAATCAACTCTCAATAACCGTCAAACTATTCATCATTCATCTAGTTTGACAGTTATTGAGAGTTGATTTGAGTTAATGAGTTATTAATTGGGAGTTAGTGTGGACCACTGGTCCACACTTTAACACTCAATAACTGTCAAATTAAATGACAGACTTCAAAACAGTTTACAGTTTTCTGATATACTACTGATGTTCTAATGATACAAAGCTGGTTGAAAATTGGGCGGAGTGTTCCTTTAAGTGTCGACTCAAGTCCTCATTTCTGTCGGCGACCGTTTCAAAACTGTCGGCAGACAAAGCATAAATTGAGCTTTTATGAATGCTGAAAGGCGTCTGTGCGGATTCACTTTTTAAAACTGTATCTGCGAGTACTGCCCGGCCTCTTTACCTGAAGAATTTATAACAAGATCGACGGAATGCCTCATTGTCACCCAACAACTAGTGTCTGCCGTGAGATGTTATTTGTGTTGTGGTGAGTTTCATACCAACTTGTGTGTGCGTGCGTGTGTCCGTCTGTCCGTCTGTCTGTGTTGGATGGCCTACGGCTAACGTTGTTAGCAAAGGACTTCAAATAAGAAGTGACAGTTAATGCATTGTGCACAATCTGCTATTTTGGTCCGTCTTTGTTGTCTTGTTGGCCAAGGAGACATTTCTGTGCCAAAATGGTGGTAGCGCTACTGCCTAAATTAAAGCATACAGTTGTCCACTCTTGCCGTGAATACTCTTTGATAGCTAGCTTGATCTAGCTAGCCTGCTGGTTGCTAGTAGGCTGTGGCCACACTCATCCATCAGTTGTTTGTTTATTTATCTGCTGGTTGCTTCTGAAAGCCCTTATCAAATGCCTTTTAGGATAATATGTTTGTCGTTTCTTTACACTGTTCATTTTTAACTGACTGAATGGTATATTTCACTTCATTTCACTTAGTTTGGGCTTAACATTTAAACTGGTATTAATCATCATTTCAAGTTGTATTAGAAAGGTCTTAAAAAGTCCTAAATGGTAAACATACAATGATCAAATCAATGACAGATTGTTTCTTTTTAGAAATTGCAAGAATATTCAATATCAATTCGAAATATCTAAAGAAGTTTTGTTGGATATAGTATCATTATTATTATTATTATTATTATTATTATTGAACTGATAACAATTAGACCACAGAACCCCATTTCATAAGATTTTTGCTTTTAGATGTTTTATTACAGAAAGTGTATGAAACCCATGGGACAGTCCATCTGTCAGTGCTGACTGACAGCTTGAGTGGATGGGGAGTGGTTAATGTAAATGAGTAGCTATTGTTGACTCCCCCATTACCTGGCTGGCCCAGAGGCCTATACCACGAAGCAAGATTAGATTAGTAACTTCAGGTTTAACCCTGGGTTTGCCGTGCTACGACGCTAGTTAACGTCTTCACTAATTAGTGACACTATACTGTATAATTATATGCCTGTATTTTCTACAAGTGGGCTAAATGTTCAGTTGTAGTCAAAGCCACATGTGATATGTAGGGCTGGAAAATGTGCTTTTCATCATCAATTTAGACATCATACATGTGTCATGATATTAAAATATCTTCATATCATCACATATGATTCCACTTAAAGATGATACATGATCATATTTAATTATTGCGCAGGCCTAGGTTTAGGTAAGGTGAGTAAAACAACGGTTAGGTTTAGGCAACAAAGCAACTTGGTTAGGGTTATGGTTTGGGTTGGGATTCGAACCAGGTCTCGAGCGGGTCCGCCACTCCCACCCCTTCTCCCTAGTGCACCTTTTACCTACTTAAACCTCAGAGTGTTATGTCAAGACAACTGGGGTTCACCGCGAGGTGACCTCCAGACGGTCCTTCGGCATCTTACCTTTCGCGTTGGCAATAATACACAGAGGGGTCGTTACAAATCGGTGTATTTTGAAAGTGAGACCGGGTTGGGAATACAGCTAGATGTTTATTATGTAACGAATTTAAATGGTTTTAAAATCCAACTGTTAACATGTATGTTACATTCTGATGCCATGAAAAAACACTTCTATTATACATTTATTTTGTTTAAATTCAGAATTTTATTATTTAGAAAAATGGATATTCACAATAGACATAGTCTGGAAACAAATATTTTTCCATACTCCCTTTTCCTTTTTCCATACATTTCCAGACCTGGAAAATACAAAAATCACATTCGATACTTTTCCTACTTGCATAGGAACCCTGGAATTGAAAGACTCGAGACTCGAATTGGACTCAAGATATAGTGACTTGACTACCACATTGCCCCTCTGTCTGTTGGCAAATGCTAAATGAGTGGAACATGCTTTATTAACGCTTTGCTTCTGTCTGACCTTTTCGACAGAATATGTGAGCACTAGACCCTTCTCACGGGGGCCATTTTCTGTCGAAAAGGCCGGGTAAACACAGGTGCAAGCAAAACACTAATGAGGGTTTCCAAATAATTCCAATCATGGAAGTTGGAAACCCTCATTAGTGTTTTGCTTGCACCTGTGTTTACCCTGCCTTCTCGACACAAAATGGCCCCCGTGAGAAGGGTCAATAGCTCTAAATGGATGCCACAGCTAGATGGCGCTGGTGGTTCAGTGATGGCACGGTTGGCTTTTAAAAATCATCATGATCAGTGGTTTAAAATGGCCGCCGAGGGCAGGTGTGGTGTGTTGAGCTCCACACATATCCTCCTTTTTAACATTTTTCCTTGGATTTTATCAGTTTTAGCTGATGTTCTTCCACATAAAGCTTTCAAATCAAGGAAACTCAGGATTCTGAAACAAGATTCAACCAACAGGTACAGAGTAAACTCATGTGTTTGGACCTTGCTACTTTGCTTGTGGCTTCTGCTTGTTCCTCCAACCCAAGGCCTCTGCTTGGCAAGAAATCAAACATCTACTCTTGAACATTCTGCACTTTTGAATGAAACACCGACTTTGATGTTTTTTGGACATGGACACTTCATTGCTTATTCAATTTTCTGGCAGAAAGATATTTACAATATAACTTCTGGCAATGATAGCAAACAAGCTACCAAAAGCAGAGGGCATGCCTACAGTCTTATGTTGTGTTTGCTGCTGCTAAGTGGGGATATTCAATTGAATCCTGGTCCTTCAGCAAGCAGTCGGCTGCCTAGCCAAACCCAGGCAGCTACTGCAGTCTGGCAAACACCAGGGCAAACCTTAGCAGCAGCCCAGCAATTAGACTGGGCCCAGATCTCAGCAGCAGCCCTGACACCACATGGCCTTTCCCAGACCACAGCAACATTCCAGCTACCATCATGCTCTCCCCAGGCCCCAGCAGTGGGCCTGCTAGGGGGGCCAGTGGGCCAGTGGGCCATAGCAACAACCCTGCTACCATCATGTTTTACCCAGGCCATAGCAGTGACTTTGCCACCTCCAGGCCACAGCAGCAGACTATTTCCTGCAGCGGCAGTGGCTTGCCTCCAGCCTGGGTCCGCAGCAGGCCGGCCAGCTCTATCCACCACGCCTGGCCCAGGCAGCAGCAGTAGCTTAGCTACCACCAGGCCCGGCCCAGACTGCAGCAGCAGCCGAGTTACCACCACGTCCGGCCCAAGCAGCAGCAACAGCCCAACTACCACCACGTCTGGCCCAGGCTGCAGCAGCAGCCCAGCTACCACCATATCCGGCCTAAGCAGCAGCAATAGCCCAACTACCACCACGTCCGGCCCAGGCTACAGCAGCAGCCCAGCTACCGCCACGCCCGGCCCAGGCAGCAGCAGCAGCCCAGCAGCCCAGCTTCCACCACGTCCGGCCCAAGCAGCAGCAACAGCCCAACTACCACCACGTCCGGCCCAGGCTGCAGCAGCAGCCCAGCAGCCCAGCTACCATCATACCCGGCCCAGGCAGCAGCAGCAGCCCAGCAGCCCAGCTACCACCACGTCTGGCCCAAGCAGCAGCAACAGCCCAACTACCACCTCGTCCGGCCCAGGCTGCAGCAGCAGCCCAGCAGCCCAGCTACCACCACGTCCGGCCCAGGCTGCAGCAGCAGCCCAGTAGCCCAGCTACCATCATACCCGGCCCAGGCAGCAGCAGCAGCCCAGCAGCCCAGCTACCACCACGTCTGGCCCAAGCAGCAGCAACAGCCCAACTACCAGTTGCCAGTTGCCAGTCAGCAACTGAGGTGCCAGCAGCGATAACACCCGATCATCGAACAGTAAGAAACATTCCCCTCATTCACATCTCCCGGGTGCGCCTCCGACGCCGCACTTCACATTCTGGCATTAACCACAATAACTTAACAACTGTTCCTACCAGAAATCCCCCTATTTTCCCCAGCAGCACACGGACAAAACTGGACGATCTGGCATCTACACAAGAGTTTCAGGTCGCTAATGGCCTGAAATTCATGCACCTAAATGTTAGGAGTTTACTCCCCAAACTGGACTTGGTAAATATTTTAATCAATGATGCCTCTCCTGACGTTTTAGTGATTTCTGAGTCATGGCTGTCCCGCAGAACTGAGGATTCTGATGTTGCTATTATTAATTTTAATTTGTTTCGTGTGGATAGGAGAGCCAAGGGAGGAGGAGTTATAGTCTATGTCAGAGAGCACTTAGTGACACATGTGTTGTCATCCTCCTCCATTCCCAAGTGTTATGAGTGCATTGTTTTGGATGTTTGCACGGGAGGCGATTCACACATAACGGTAGCAGGTGTGTACCGCCCCCCCTCCGCCCCGAGCACGGCCATTGATGACCTCGGAAGGGTCTTCTCACAACATATTAACTCTGAATTCATTCTCCTTGGCGACTTGAACCAGGACTGGCTGACTGAGTCCTCCTTCAGTCTAAAACAGCTCTGTATTCAATTAGATTTAACACAGCTCATTCAACACACAACAAGGCCGAATACAAAACACCCCTCCAGATCCACTTTGATAGACATAATTTTGACCAACAGACCACTCAAATATCCCCAAAGTGGGGTATTCGCTCAAGGCATCAGTGATCACTGCCCTATAGGATGTATCAGACAAACAAAAATTAGTAAATCTAAAAGTAACTATATAAGAAAACGTTACTTTAAGCACTTTGTAGAGCAGGGCTTTTTGCATGATCTTTATTACGCGGATCTAGAGAGGCTGTGTCTAATTCCTGATGCTGAATTAGCCTCAGCTCATTTTTCTTTTGTTTTCAACTCAGTAGCTGATAGGCACGCGCCGTATAAAAATCTAAGAGTGAAAAATCGCTCCAGTCCCTGGTTCACACAGTCTGTGAAATCTGCCCTACGTCTCAGGGACTCAGCCTGGTCCAATGCCAGATCTTCTGGTAATTCAGCAGACTGGTCCCACTTCAGGATGAGAAGAAATAAATGCACTGCCATAATCAGAAAGGCCAAATCTGATTATTACTTAGCCTCACTCAATGATTCCCAGCAAAATTCAGCAAAATTTTGGAAAATAGTGAAATCTTTAAAACATGCACCTAGTTCTGCCCTTCCCCCTCAGATCACCGGCGAGCACGGTTCTATCACCGATAAACAGCAAATGTGTGACGCCTTCAATCGTCATTTCAGCTCTGCCGGGTTTGCATTTGAAAGGTCATTGGCCAATTCGACTTCCGCAACAACATTACCCCCTGTTCCACCCTCCTTGGACCCTTTGATTCCCCCTCTCTTCCACGACCGATTCTCTCTCAGCCCGGTTAGCATTAGTGAAGTTCAAAAGGCATTGTCTAAATTAAACGTTAAGAAATCAAAAGGAGAGGACGATATTGCCCCCTTCTTTCTTCGCCTTAGCGCACAACTGAAAGCCTCTCCGATTGCGCATTTATTTAATTTAACATTTACTTCGGGTGAAATTCCTTCCATTTGGAAATTCGCTCAAATCATACCTTTATTTAAAGGTGGCGACCCGAGTATTCTTGATAATTACCGTCCAATCTCCAAATTATGTTGTCTTGCTAAAGTCCTGGAAGCTCTCGTAAACGAGCAGCTTCGAATATTCATGGACTCTTATAGTGTTCTTCAAACGCAGCAATCAGGTTTTAGACCAAAATATAGCACAATAACGGCCTCCTCTCTTGTAATAAACGACATACAAAACTGTCTTGATGCCCGCCAGCACTGCGCGGCTATCTTTATTGATCTGTCAAAGGCGTTTGACACGGTAGACCACAATATACTTCTGAGTAAACTGTCCTCCATTGGCTTAGATAGACAATCAGTCACATGGTTCTCCAATTACCTCACGGGGAGAAAACATTCCATAGTTACAGACAGTACGCGGTCTAACACCCTTCCTATTAATAAGGGGGTCCCTCAAGGTTCTATCTCAGGCCCAACCCTGTTCACGCTCTATATAAATAACATTCTCTTTCCAAGTGAGCTCTGTAATGTCCATTACTATGCAGACGATACGATCTTATATTGTGTCGGGGATACCCCCGCCCAGGCCGTTGCAGGCTTACAATCTGCCTTCAATGCTCTTCAAAACTCCCTGTTCAACCTCAAATTGGTTCTAAATTCCAAAAAGACAAAATGGATGCTTTTTTCCAGGTCCCCATCCATCATGGACAGCCTTAGCATAGTAACCCTACAAGGCGAAGCTATCGAAACTGTTGAATCCTATAAATACCTTGGTATCTGGGTGGATAGCAAACTATCCTTCAATGAGCATATTGAGCACCTTGTAAAAAAACTTAGGAGGAAAGTTGGATTCTTGTACAGAAATAAGTCCTGTTTTTCTGCATCCTCTAGAAAACAATTGGTTCAATCTCTAATACTGTCTGTTTTTGACTATGGTGATATTGTGTATATGCATGCCTCATCTTCTGCCTTGAAGTCACTTGATGCCGTGTATCACAGCGCGCTGCGCTTCATAACTGGAGATAAATTTCTTACTCACCACTGTGTTCTGTATGAAAAGGTGTGTTGGCCCTCTCTTTCAGTCAGAAGAGAACAGCACTGTCTTTTGTTTATTTATAAAGCCCTAATCGGTCAGCTTCCTCCATATCTGTGTTCACTTCTCACTCATGCAAGCAATCGCTACGGCACACGCTCACAGTCTTACATCAGGCTGCGTGTCCCGCGTGTGAGGACCGAGCAAGGAAAGACTGCTTTCTCGTATTATGCTCCGGTCAAATGGAATTCACTGCAGGACATTATAAAATTGGATCAATTACTTCCTCTGGTCTCGTTCAAGGCACTCCTTCGCGACACCTTGTGTGAGAGATGCACATGTTTTTAGCTAATTGTTCTATTGTCGACGGACTCTAGTTGTAATTTGCTCTGTTTTGATTTTACTTGTTTTAAATTGACCTTGTTGTTTTGATTGTTCTTATCACTTGTCCTGTTTGTCTGAAACTTTTTGTATATGTACTTTTGTAGCAGGGCACTCTTGAAAATGAGGGCTTGCTCTCAAGAGGCTTCCCTGGGTAAATAAAGGCAATCAATCAATCAATCAATCAATGAAAGAAGTAATCTGAATCAGGCTGGTAGTGTAAGACTATGACAAATTTAAAATGGAGCAAAGTTAAAAAGTAGAGCGGACAAAACAAAACCCTCTCTAAGCTCTAAGCTACACATTTACCAATATTTGTGTGTTTGTGTGTGTTTTTTTTCTCTATCGGTTTTGAACAGTAAAATCAGACAAATAGGATAAGAGGGATGCTGACACCCGTTTCCAAGACGTTTATATGATCACAAAATACAATAACATGATAAAGTGCAAAAGTCAAGTATGAAAAAAAAACAAATACAATTCATATGTGGATCACATCTCTTCGTATCATGTTTCACATTGCATTAACTCATTCACCGCCAGTTTAGGACTGCCAATATTTAGCACAGGCCAAAGATTTTCATAATTGTTGGTCATCTTTCAAGACCCACAGTAAATTATCTATTAGCACCAGAGTGATTTGCAATACCTCAAAATGAAGATGTACGTCTCTGGGTTCACCAGGAAAAAAAAAGTGAGCTTTTAGCATGTTCTGTACTCTACTTATAGCCATTTATATACACCCTGTTTTCCCCCAAAATGTCTCTCTGAGAAAAGAAATTGCAGAAAATGGCATTTATGTATTTATGCACACAATCTCATGCAGAACTCGCTCTCAATTCTTTTATTTTGAACTGTATTGACATCAGACATGTAAATATTATTCGTTAGGACACAAATGACAAAAAAAATAAATATATATATATATATATATACACATGAAGTGCTTTTTTTTTACATTCAACAATACAGTTTACTCGGTGTGAGTGAGTGTGCAGACAGACACACCGACAGACAGACAGACAGACAGACAGACAGACAGACAGACAGACAGACAGACACACACACGATCCCCCTTTTAGATTTCTAACCCCACATATGATAAGCAATAACCACGCCCTGTGGCGCTGGGATTGGCCAGGAGCAACACTGGAGGGCACGCAGCCCAGCGATTACATGAACCAACTGAATAGCTCTTGAGAAAGGACAGCGGGCTGCTCTGACTCCCGCTTCTGCCTTGTGCCTTGCTGTTGTGTGTTTATTTTGCACCCGTCCTCGTCCATGTCTCCCTGTCATATCCCCTGCTATCTGATCGTTCCCGTTTTCCCCTCGGCTATTCAACACGTCCTCACCGCCCTCGCAAACTGATCGATCATTTCCTCATTCCTCCGATCTGATCAAACACATCTCTTGATTACTTTCTCCCGGCTGGCACAGAGGAAGGCGACTCCAGCTCGTACAGCGCGCCGAGGCGCGTTTCAATGGCGTTTCTCCTGTCTGCACAAGGAAGCGTTACCAGTTTTCTGCTTTTCCTCCTGCTCAATTTCAAAACAACAGCTGCGGTATGTGTTTGTTCACGTGTTGTCTTAGATGATAGGGACCTGATACCATGTGACAGGCTGGGGAAGTGTTTAAACTACGCCCTGCAGTAATAAAAACAAAAACACGTCAAACACGTCATTGGCGGGGAGGGCTATTTCTGATAACACGTCAAAGACGTCATTGGCGGTGAATGAGTTAATAAACATTGCTTGTTGGTTTCATGAACAGTGTCATACTCTATTATGCTTTCCTCATGGTTTGAATGCACATCACAAGATGGAGAACGAACACTTAAATTGTATAATAATTTAAATCATATTCTTATTTCAGTCCTTTCTTTTGCCTTGACAAGTAGTGTGTCAAAGAAAAGAATCCTCGAGGGGTTTTTCTCCATCAGTGGACACTGCTGATAAGATACTCAGTCTTGCCCGTAACCATGACAACGTGATTCTACTGTACGAATCATGTGGGTTTTGAACTGTGAACTGAATAGTTGGGTTTCCATCCAAACCTATCGCAAATTGTAACACCATTTTCCGCCACTGCGGCACACTGCACCATCGCAACAGTTATTTCATGATTTCTCTATAAAACTCGTCCATTGACAAGAACAACAAAAGCAATTGACACATTCCTGTGCTGAATGAGTGAATATTCAACAAACGGCAGCATTATTAATCTAGAAAGGAGAACTGTGGAACACCCCAGGGGTCACCTGGTACAAAAACAATATGGTAGCTCAGTGGGCACGGTTTTATTACAATTTACTCATGCCCATGGATTAGTAGTTTCAACGCAAGACCCATGAGAGTTCTTATGCTGATACACTACGTTACTGCATGCTGCAGAGCTCTCTCTGGGTCTGATACACTACGTTACTGCATGCTGCAGAGCTCTCTCTGGGTCTGATACACTATGTTACTGCATGCTGCAGATCTCTCTCTGGGTCTGATACACTATGTTACTGCATGCTGCAGATCTCTCTCTGGGTCTGATACACTACGTTACTGCATGCTGCAGAGCTCTCTCTGGGTCTGATACACTACGTTACTGCATGCTGCAGATCTCTCTCTGGGTCTGATACACTACGTTACTGCATGCTGCAGATCTCTCTCTGGGTCTGATACACTACGTTACTGCATGCTGCAGATCTCTCTCTGGGTCTGATACACTACGTTACTGCATGCTGCAGATCTCTCTCTGGGTCTGGGACACTTTCCCTCAGGTGCAAATAATCTCTTCCTTATTCTGGAGGAAACAAAGGAGATAGTTATCGACTTCAGGAGAATCCACACCCATCACCCCCTGCTGTCCATCAAGGGTACTGCTGTGGAGCGGTTGAGCAGTACCACATTTCTGCATATGCACATCAGTGAGGACCTCTCCTGGACCACCAACACTGCAGCACTGTCCAAGAAAGCACATCAGCACCTCTACCTCCTTCCTGAAGCTGAAGAGAACGAGAGCCTTGGCTCCCATCATGTGCTCCTTCTACCGAGGCACTATAGAGAGCATCCTGAACAGCTGCATCACTGCCTGTTTTTGAAGCTATACACTGCATCCAACCGCAGGATCCTGGCTAACCGCTTCGTCCACCAGGCTGTCAGGATGCTAAACTCTCTCCCCTCTCTCCTCTCTTTTCCCTCTGCCCCCATTTAGGACCGATAACTCAGAACACACTCCCCACGCTAAAGTCTATCTCCTTTCCTCTTTTCCTCTTTCCAGCACTCAGCACAATTGACCTAGCGCATTAAACTGCTGCTTCTGTTTTTTGCACTTCATGACATTATTTGCACTGACTTGTATTACAGTGTTTGTCTATGTGCCATGTCCCCAGCAGATTCCTGACTTAATTTATCATATTATTTTTATTGTTTTATTATTATTTTATTTCTTCCCGCAGGCCACGAGACTCCTTAACATACACAAATAGTGTAGTAGCCGCACTGTACCGTACTGTAGCTGCTACCATTACGTATGTCTAATGTTTAATTGTATGTTTAATAAGGAATATGCTATTTGCACCTGTATGTCAAATACGCGGAATTTAAAACGCCGAGTTTAATTGTATGTTTAATAAGGAATATGCTATTTGCACCTGTATGTCAAATACGCCGAATTTAAAATGTTTAAGCACGTCTAAAGTATGCACATGACATGTGCACCTATGTGCAGTGAATATGCCACTGTCTCTGACTTGTCTTATCACTCTACTGCCTTATTGCTTGTTGTGTCTCTTGTTGTTTTTGCACTCATATGCCCTGTTATATTTGTACTATGTTGTAAACGGAGTCCACAGCACAAGAATTTCACACGTGATACTTGTACTACGGAGTGACAATAAAAATCTTGAATCTTGAATCTTGAATCTTATTGGAAGTTGGGATTTTATGCCTGTTATGTTGTCTCCTACTTGTATACTGATGCACCGTAGATTGAGAGCTACAGAATTTCTATGCTCTGTATGTCATGTACTGTACATAATATATATATATATATATATATGTGTATATATGCTCTGTATGTCATGTACTGTACTGTACATATGATAGTAATTGACAAGATAATTGACTTTGACTAAGCTCCATCCCTCCCTTCCCTACAGCTTAGCTGGCCAGACCCTATCTTAATATCTTGGACTCACATTGGACCAGGGGCGGACTGGGATCATAATTCAGGCCGGGCATTAGATACCAAGCAGGCCAGGCCGATACGGGCCGACGCGCGTGCCGGCGTCCGAAGGGTGGCAGTGAAAAATTTGGGCCGTTTGAACCTCAATTTGGGCCATTTGAAGCCCAATTTGGGCCGTTTGAAGCCCAATTTGGGTCGTTTAAAGCCAGATTTGGGCCGTTTGAAGCCAGATTTGGGCCGTTTGAAGCCCAATTTGGGCCAAGTCCAATTTTACAATGAGATGCACCCACTTTAAACCTGAATAAAGTAATAAAACCACTAGTAAACCAGTAGGCGGCGCCTGGCCTGCTCTTCAGTGAGTGGCCTGGCCTGGCCTGCAGATTTTTTTTTTTTTTTTTTTTTTGCAGGCCAGGCCAGGCCAGGCCACTGGGCATTTGCCCGACATGCCCGATTATGCAGTCCGCCCCTGCATTGGACAATAAACTCAGCTTTGATCAACACATCACCAATATCCATAAACGTTCCCAGCAGAGACTCCACATCATCCGCAAACTCGCCCACCTCCTGTTACTGTTATACAAAAGTATCCTTCAACCCATCCTCTTATCCTATTCCCCCTGTTTCTACACCATGCTGCTGACCATATCCAACAAAAACAAACTCACCAAGATCACCCACGCTGCCTCCAAAATCCTCCACTCCCCCACACCCAATCTGTCAGACATGAACGACATAGCCACATAGCCGACATAGCCTCACACTCGCAATAGTAAACAACCCCGATCATCACCCACTCAACCCACACTTCACACTACTGGGACGGTAAATCACATTGCCAACAATACTGTGAATTGTTTTGGTTGCATTCTGTGCACTCTGTCCAAAATTCTAATTACCTACCCTTTTTTGCTAATGTGAGCATATGGGGGTCAAAGGTCAAACCAGCAGGCCGAAAACAGTGGCTCTATCTAGAGCACGCGTGCACTGTTCCAAGGCTTCAGCAGAGGTGTCTGTTCACAAACATGAATAATGAAAAGTGCTACAGTCATCTGCTAATAATGATTTCACTTGGTTTTGGTTTGGCCCACTAATCCTTTTCGCTTGGTGATAAGGGTTTGCCATTCTGAGTGATGATCACTTTTCCTAAAAACATAACTTCTGTCTAACAGTACTGTAATTTAAAAGCACTTTTGCTCTCTGGCCACTTTGAGCATTTCTGTCCTGCATAGCCAACAATAGGGAGGTGCAAGACAGAACCGTATATGGATTTAGTATTTGGTATTTGGCACGCATTGTAGCCTACTGCATAATTTACGGCTTTTAAGGTCCTCGACAAACGCCATTTAACTGATGCGTTTTTGTCCCAGATCTTGTTTACGGAAAAAATCTGTATTTGCACAGGAGAGCTGTCAATGGTTGCATGATTATCCCGCCTTCAACAATAGCTGAAAACCGGTGTAATGCCGTAATAGCCTCCTGTTTAAAGGCCCATTCCGTCGGTTCTGGCGAGAAATAAATGTGCACAAAGTGGTTTTTATTAACCCCTAATTCATCGAGAATCCTTCCTGGGCATCTCGAGGCTGATCTGACCGATAAATTGTCCAGGTTGCCGTTTTCAAGTGACTTTTATGAGTTAACGTTACAAAGCAACCAACAGCTCTGCTGTTGCCAGGCAACTGCTTGTGCGCGTGCGAGTATGGTGCCCGCGCGTCAGCTCGTTCACACGCTACCTGCAGTTACTCTAACGGCCACCGTAACAGTAACAGTGACAATTGACGGAATGGGCCTTTAAGCACATAGTAATTTTGCTTTCGGTCGATAGAACGTTTTTGTTTTTTGTTTTCTTTCCGGGGTGATCACCACTTATTTGCATCATTTTATTCAACATAATATTTCACTTTGCTTAAGTCATTTAAGCAAGTTCAGGAGTTTCTGTTATGTCCCATTTTTGGTCATGACTCATTGGTAGTTATAGAGATGTATTTTCCCATTCAATTTTTCCTAATGAAACAGTCTTGACAGTTTACACCACTGTCATCCTGGTTCTTCTTCCAGGATGTAATATACTCATATTCCTTCACCCACGGACCTAAGTCACACCATTTGTCCTTCAGACTTTGGCAAGTGATACGTGAGGAAAGGAATTTTGTTCGTCAAAACAAAATGACTCATTGATTGAATATTTCCATATTTCCCTGGGGTCAGTGTGCGGCTAGGTTTCAGAATTGAAACCGAAACCACACACTGAGAATTTGTCTAATACATTGTCTGTAAACTCAATTTCTCTCTTTGATCTCCTTCTCTATTCCCACTTGGACGCATACTCTTTATAGGGCCCCAAATGTAATGTGTTGTGTAGTGTAGGTCAGGCTAACCAAACAACACTGGCACCCATTAGGTCATTATACTGTATAAACAGGCACTGAAAGTAATGGACCAGAAACCTGTTCGATGGCACCATTGCCAAATTATCAATAAATATAATTTACTAAGTTTTGACAGTTTTGTCGGCTTCTCATTTTGAAAACTTATTTTTAAATGTGTGAACAGCCTTGCTCCAGAGACACTTTGCCAGTTAATAAACAAACAAGACGGTGGTATTAGAACTAGGGGTGCAGCAAGCGGGAACTGTAGAACAGTGAAACGCAGAACAACATTCGGACAGTCATCCTTCTCGGTAATAGGTACCAAATTATGGAACACATTACCACCTGAAATAAAAAGATTGACAGAACTCACCGTATTTAACACACAAGCAAAACAATGGCTGAAACTGAAACAAGCCTGTGAACATTGACTTTTAGTATTGTACTATTTTAGTTTTCTGTCCTTATTTGTTTTGTGTTTTTGCTTTTTGTTTTGGTCTTTATTTTGTTCTTTTTTATATGGTTCGTTTTTAACGTTTTGGTACTGTTTTAATTTTTCTCTTGAACTTATGTTTTAATAGTAAAGGCCTAACCAGGGACAGGGGTCGCAAATTAGCCTCGGCTAGAAACCTGTATGCATGACATCTGTTTTGTAGGTCATATGAAATCATGTTCAATGCATTTGTCCTTATTCAATAAACAAATAAATAAAATAAAATAAAATAGGCTGTCACTATTCATCAGTTTAGCTTCTGGGTGACATCTGGCATAGCTAGACCAAGTCAGCACTGACATTGCCTGCTAGGTGGGCACGACCCCCCCCCCCCCCCCCCCAATGGAAGATGTACAATGAACTGTGGGGGTTTGTTTTCGACCCCCCCCCCCCCCCCCCCCCCAATGGAAGATGTACAATGAACTGTGGGGGTTTGTTTTCACCATGGTGTAATTTAAGTTTAAATTCAGCTCTACTGCTTTAATTGAATGCCCTCGGGTGTAAAAATTTGGCGAATTTCCCAAACAAGTAATCAGTCTTTAGCCCAACAGATTGATGGGACATTTTGAGGAGAATAGGAATGAATGGTTAATTTGTTCCATAACTCATCTTCACACCGCAATCGTACGGTGTAATTCTATTTTCACCACATCACCGTGGCAGTTATAGATTTTACCTAACACCCTACTTTAGTGTCTTAGACAGAGCTGCTTGACAAATTACACTCTCGGTCTCCCCTGAGTCCACCAGAATGAGTGCAGTGTGGGATTCTTTAGCCAAAACAATGGTTTGTCGAACAGCTGTAGCATACAAATGTTCATGTGTGTGTCATCAATTATCTGCTCATGATTGGTGCCTTTGGAGAAAGTTCTGCTGTGAACCCCTCCACCCTCAACTGGCTTGCGTCTCTGGCCGTGTCAGTCTCTCCCCGTCATTGACCAGCGCCTCACACCTTTTCCGCTGGTCTGGATTCGCTTCGCTTGAATCCTCTCTGCTGTTAAACTGTCCAGGTCGGTAAACACACTTGGCACATTGTTCATGTGCCAAGGGCAGATGTTGTCCTTCTGGCGTCAATCTCCGGGCCAAGCCTGTGGATGGGAGACTCAACGGCAGTTATATATTCTTTTACAGCTAGCAAGCCAATCATGATGAATTACTCTGGCCACTTGTACACCGGTCTGTTTAAAGGAACACTCCGCCCATTTTCAACCAGCTTTGTATCATTAGAACATCAGTAGTATATCAGAAAACTGTAAACGGTTTTGAAGTCTGTCATTTAATTTGACAGTTATTGACTGTTAAAGTGTGGACCAGTGACATCACTGGTCCACACTAACTCAAATGAATAACTCATTAACTCAAATCAACTCTCAATAACTGTCAAACTATTCATCATTCATCTAGTTTGACAGTTATTGAGAGTTGATTTGAGTTAATGAGTTATTAATTTGAGTTAGTGTGGACCAGTGATGTCACTGGTCCACACTTTAACACTCAATAACTGTCAAATTAAATGACAGACTTCAAAACCGTTTACAGTTTTCTGATATACTACTGATGTTCTAATGATACAAAGCTGGTTGGAAATGGGCGGAGTGTTCCTTTAAAAGCATGCTTAGACTGCACTATGTGGGAGGAGTTTCAGCAGGACTCCCTGGATGAGACTGTTACAGTAACAACAGACTACATAGAATTTTGTGTAGCCTACAGTCAGTAATACCATCTAAGGAGATAAAAATATATCCAAACAATAAGATGTATGTAACTAAGGATGTAAAGCCAACACAGTCTCACAGAAAATTGTATAATACCAACGATATGGACCAACGTTGCTATTTTACAATTTCGGCTCGAAAATTGTAAAATAGTAACGTTCTGAGATTTTAGGGTTAGGATTAGAGTAGGGGGAGGGGTTAGAAACAGAAAATCTCCGTAAAACACGCCCAAACCACGCCCACCGCTGTAGACGCATACGTTCCCATTTTACAATTTCTTAGCCGACATTGTAAAATACCAACGTTTGTCCACAAACGTTGCTATTTTACAATTTTTTTGGAGATCGGGTTGTGTAAAGCATATAATTAATTTAAGGAGGATTGCCTTCAGGAATAAGGATATAGGGGAATTAAAGCGTTTAGAAAAAGATCTGAAGGAAAAATTACGAGACGCTAAACGGGCACATAAGTTACAGTTAGAAGAGGCTTTTGAATGTAAGAATACCAAACAGTTATGGGACACCATGAAAACCATGACAGGTATGTCAAGCACCAGGAAAGATTTGGTGACAGACAATGTAGAGGTTTTTGCTAACCAGCTGAATAGTTTCTTTGCAAGATTTGAAAAGGTGTGTACGTGTGTAGGAAGGTGTGTGTGTGTGTGTAAATCAGGCAGGTGATGTTATAAATTCTGTCTCACTGTTACATTCTGAGAGAATTGACATTACTGAGGAGGAGGTGAGGAACACCTTTCAGCAGCTGAATGGGAGAAAAGCCACGGGACCCGATAACCTCAATGCCTTTATTTTGAAAACCTGTGCAGCTGAGCTGGCCCCTGTGTGGCAGCCTATTTTTCAGTGTTCTATGGACTCCCATATAATTCCAACAAAGTGGAAGACGTCTTGTATAATACCGCTTCCAAAGAAAACATAACAGAACCTGGTGATTATCGCCCTGTGGCTTTGACTCCGATCGTGATGAAGGTACTGGAGAAAATTGTGGTCGGGCAGCTTACCAAGTCCGTTGGAGGGAAATTAGATAGACATCAGTTTGCGTACAAACAAAACCGTAGCACAGAAGATGCAGTGGAGCTTTGACACATCTCATCCTGCAGCATCTAGACAAGCCTAAAAATACAGCTAGGGCTTTATTTCTAGATTTTACATCGGCTTTTAATACGATCCAGCCAGGCCTCCTGCTGGCCAAAATGGTGCACCTGCAGGTCAATCCATATCTGATTCACTGGTATTATTCATTCCTCACAGACAGAGTACAGCTAGTTAGAGTCAATCAGACTACATCTACTTCCATCTTCACTAACATAGGATCACCGCAGGGAAGCGTGAGCTCACCATTTCTTTTTACAATTCACACAGATGACTGTAGAGCTGTTGGACCAAACACATTCATACTCAAGTTTTCAGACGACACCACACTGTTGTCTTTGCTGGACACCAAAGACGACCCTAGTATCCATCAGGAGCGTACGGATAGTGTAGTACAGTGCTGTGAGGAAAATGCACTCATTATCAATGCAGGAAAAACAAAATAAATTATTTTCGGTGCAAAGGAGAGCGAGTATGCTCCTCCAGTCACCATCCAAAACTTGCAAATTGAACAGGTCTCTGCGTACAAATATCTCGGCATCCAAATTGACACTGCATTGTCCTGGAGTGCACATATCGATTATATCTGTAAGAAGGTGCAACAATGTATTTATTTTTTAAGAAGGCTCAGGTCCTTTGGAGCGAACAAAAAGATTTTGCTGCTTTTCTTTCAATCAATTGTGCAGTGTAATGCTGTATGGGAGTAGTGCTTGGTATAGCTGTTTGTCTGTGCAGCTTAAAGCTAGACTGGGCAGGTTAGTCCGTATTTGCTCAAAAATTGTAGGACAAACACTGGAAACAAGCTTTCAGGAAGCCCACAGACGTAGAATCTTGTCTCTAGCACGTAGGATAATATCTGACCCAACGCACATTCTTTTTAATGAATTTGAGCTGTTGCCTTCAAATAGAAGATTCAGAGTCCCACGGGCTCGCTTAAACAGACCGAGGAACTCATTTGTGCCCCAGGCTGTCAAACTGTTGAATCAGGCTAGAGGCTCTAGATAGGGACTAGATAGGGGCTGCAGCCACTTTCCTTATTCTTGTCTTTTGTTATTGTTTTGTTTTGTCTACTATGCACTTTGAGGATGGTGTTGGTTGTCGTTTTGCACTATTGTATGTATAAATGAGAAACAAGTGTCTGTGGATGCAAGACAATTTTCGGACTCTGTCTGACAATAAAGTAATATCTTATCTTATCTTATCTTATCTTATTTACTATTCACCTTATTTGGGCTGTGGTATACCTTAGTATATCTTGTTTTGGTGACGCCTAGTGGACATTTCCTGCAGTGCATTTATTTCAGAATTTATTTGCTGTATTTTCTCTATTGGTTAAGCTTGGTCACATGGCTTAGAGCACATGTTTCAATCCAGGAAGCTCATCCAGGCAATTACTCACTTAAGACAGCAGCTGGTTTGAAGGGCAAATTGTTTGTCCTTTACTGATTGTTGACCTGGAAAAGGCTTTGCTTGTAAGTTTGCCTTTTATTTCTTTCATAACTACACTATATAATGTATATGCTTGATGTGAATGTTATTTTGAGTGTAAATGTTTCTACACTGCATTTATAGGCTACATTACTGTGCTACATGTTAAAGGTTATTAGTGATAACTGCAAATGCTTGTGATAGCTACAGACAATAATGATGGTTATTAGCAGATGTTAAAGGAAATATAACGGCATCATTTTTTGGACACATGTTAATTGTGTTTATTTCCAGTTTTACAAAATGAAAATGGCAACTATGTTTCTGAAGACAACAACAAACAGTTCAACTTTACTTCAGCGTCTGAGGATTCATTGACTTGTCATCAGTGTTCGCTATCTGTTGAAGTTGCGCCCTGCTTACGCACAACGGGAACAGAAACAGAATAGTAAAAAAGCAAAGCCTTTCATACCCAGTCATCACCATCGTCTTGAGATGTCTTAAGATGTCAAGTGACCAAAACCAAAATGTCTTGAGGCATTTTGTATGGTCAAGATGTCTCAAGACACCTTGAGACTTAAACTGAAGACATGCAGTCATGTCTTAAGACATGAAAGTGCACGTCTTGAGACATAAGAGACAGATGTTCTGCGTCTTGAAGACATTGAACATCTTAAGACACATTTTCTATGTCTTAAGACATGAAACTGAGGGAGGACCACCGCTTTGTTTTTCTCCATTCCCTGTGTCACACTTCTTTTTCAGTTAGTTTGGTAGGTCCCTTCAGTAGGACTCACAGCCTACACCTGGAAAACTACAATCCCCAGAAGGTGTTGCTTCTAGCTGAGTGTGCACAGGTGTTCTGCATACTGCTGATCATTAGAGCAGGAGTGACATGTTCTTAGCCTGCCTGTCATTGTTTGTTCTGTATGCTCTGATGAAGGTCTTGCTGACCGAAAGCTCACAATAAATGTGAATTTTAGTGCAACTTTAAGTGTGCGGAAAGTCCTTCTTTCATTATGTCTTGAGACATAAGATTTTCCGTGTCTTCAAGACACTGCATATCTTAAGACATAACTTTGCCTTTTTTCAATTGGACTCATTTATATTGTAACACATTCCAAATATATGCATGCCATGACACCCTCACAGGCCCTTTTCACAGTAACTGTTTTGAGGTGGTGAAGTAGGAAGTAGAGCAGGTGTAACCAATAATATGAATGGAATGGAACCATCATTAATGGTATGGTTACACCTGCTTTACTTCCTGATATATCACCTCAAAATGGTTGTTGTGAAAAGGGTGTGTGTGTGTGTGTGTGTGTGTGTGTGTGTGTGTGTGTGTGTGTGTGTGTGTGTGTCTACTCAAGGCAGTTACAACAGCCTTTTGGAAGCATAGTTTGTACTGTGAAACTGCTAAAATCCAGTAGGTGGCAGTAATGCAACTTTAAGGTTGCCAACCCTCATAAAACTCCAAAGAAGAAGAATGCAGAAAGCTGACTGGTGCTCGTGCTGCGCTGGTACACAGTTGTAGAGGGCAACAGCAGCGTTGCCAGTGGATTTACTTCAACTTCTCAAGATGAGTCAGTGTCACCTGCAGCTAATCTATCCATGGTAATGTGACGCTAGGTAAGCTAACCATAACATTATTCATGTTCTAGGGTGCCATTTCTGTGTCTCTATGGTCAGTGTAGCTGAATAAGCTAGGTTAGCACTGTACGCTAACGGCTAGCGATTGAGTGCTATTTAACAGTGATGTTTGTTTTTTGAATGACATTTTGTAGTCAAATATGAAGGTGGGTTGACTGCAACTGCATGCATTTTTGGTTTGGCAATATTTGTTTTGTGTCAGTTATTTTAACTTAAATTATAACTTGTATGGTTGTATCTTGTAAGTGTCTGTCAACAGTGTCTTAAGACACCTGGCTAGCTATGTCTTTTTGACAGCATTTTGTGCTGCAACTGAAAGTCATCAAATTGTATGAATTTATAAACTGATTTGGAGTTAAATTAATAATGCATCTCTACTAGGGCTAGGTTAAAAAAATCTATTCTCCGATTTTGAATCGATTTTTATTTTAATCCTTTGATATCGATTCATATGTCCAGAGATCGATTTTTTTTAATCTAAAAAAAAATAATAATAATAATAAACATAGGCTATAATATTATAGGCTGTGTGTGGTAGTTGAAACATATAGTTTCAAGTTGACGTTTATTTATGTTTGTAGTTGAAACAAAAACATAAATACTGTAGGCTACATAAATGGAAATGTTTGATCATTAACATCTACTTTTAGAAATTATATAGGCTGAAATAAAATCACTGTGCATAATTGTGAAAGTGTCTTTATTGACAGATGAAATGGCTGTTATTTACCTTTTGTCACCACCTGGTGAGTAAATAAAACCATTAAAATTGACAACCGGTCCGCAACTTTCCCCCCATGTATCTTGGCGAAAAAAAGGTTGGGAAACCCTGTGTTACATAACTGGACAGTCATGTAATTCAGGTTACAGCTCAAAAAACATGTTTTAGTATCACTAACCAAATCGATATTGAAATTAATTGAATCGGAATCGAATCGGGATTAATCGATTCAGAACCTTGTGAATCGGAATCACATCGATTCTTGAAATTTGAACCAATACCCAGCCCTAATCTCTACTAGTTTGTTCATCATATACATTCCTAGGCGGTTATTATTATTATTATAATAATATAATATTATTATTCCTATTCCTGTTAGTGAGTTTCCTTTTTGTTGTTCTGAAAGAGGGGACCCCTACAAGCATGAGGGAGGCTGGCTCTGTGTTGAGAGTGCAGAGAAGAGGAAGCTGAGACGAAAGATCACCACCACCCACCACCACCGCAGGCGCCCCTCTTTGTCAGCGGCCATCACTGTTCAACACCATTAGCGACTACTGTGCCCACCAGCCCCTGCCCCACCCCTTCACCTCACCTGTCCCACCCACCCCCTCACCTGCACAATAACTTGATCCGCAAGTATGTATATTCTTATGCACTATGTTGCTGTTGACTATTAGGGTTTGGAGAACTGTTTTAGGAATTGTTTTAAGAGAATCCACAGCTTCTGTTTGAAGGGTGTTCCAGCCACTAGAGAGAAGATCCTCTTGCAGATTGTGAGGAATTCAAAGAGGGAGCAACGCTTTGCTTCCCACTTTTGGCAACCCAGACAACATGGAATAGGGACTATCAACTATCAATCAACTGGTACCAATGGCCAATAATGTGAAGCTGCTGAAAATAGGACAACTTCTTCAGATACTACAAATATGTAAGAACTGTACGTTCTCCACTCACACTCAATACAGTAGCTGTATTTTTTGTACTACAGAACAATGTACATTTATCTACAGAGTTGTATCTATGTAGGCTTTTTATATACATTTTTAATAATAAAATGCTGACATACTCATGACTACATTGTACATGTCTTGTTATTATTTTGTTATAATAATAATAATATAATGTGGTAGTATAGTGCAGTATACTTAAATTCTATGGTTTTCCTCTTTATCCTGTATTTCTTTTTCATGTCATATTTTACTACTGTGTATATTTACTAACACTTGATGTGCTGTTTTAACACAGCTGTGTGTCTTCCTTTGGACAACACCCAGATGTAATATACTTTTCAACAAGATATGTGTTGCATATCTTGTGTTGAAAAGTAACACGTGTCTGTTGTCCAAAGGAAAACACACAGATGTGTTAAAATGAAGTGTTGTTCGTAAATAAGCACATTAGTAATATGACATGAAAAATAAAAGGATAAAAAAACAGGAAACCAAATCAATAATGTGATCTCAAGACATCTTGGGACGTCGATATTTCCAAGACATCTTAAGACGCATGTCTGTAGACACGTCTTATAGACATGTCTTCAATCTCCAAGACGTCTTAAGATGTCTTGAAAAATGTGTCAAGACATGGTGATGACTGGGTGTGTTTCCAGGGCAAGAATCGACACGAGGAGAGAGATCTTCTGTGCAAGCGTTTCACATCATCATCATTGCTCACGCCAGACATACAGCATTTGGGCAAAGAATTTGGAACTCCATGGGCCCTATCTCCTGGCCTTAAAATAGCGTTTAACGCCAGGCCAAGCGCTATTTAGTGGGCGTGGGCATTCCACGGAGCGATCCAATCCGGTCAGAAAAGCCCAACCTCCCTCTTTCATCCCCGTCTGTCTCCATATATATTATTCCATATTTTATGCTTCTCAAACAAATCTCAGTGCAGTTTAAATACAGCAAGCATGTAAATACGCTACACTATAGCAAGATCAAAGTGAAAAGAATGTTCTAAACACATCGGCTAGAAAATTATAGCTTATCCGTGGATGTCATGATGAGAGTAGATTGGTGAAAGTTTGGGCAGAATGATATCGTTTTCTCTCGCTACCTTTTCTTCTCCCCCACTGCACAGGTAGGATGATGCAACAGCCTCTGAATGACAGGGGCTCAAAACTACAGTATAACTTTTTTTCATCGGTCATTGTGCCTGTCTGACGAGTGAGAGAGAGAGAGTGAGATCCGCAGAGAGAGTGATTGAATAATGTGGGTGCATCCCCGGGGCCGGCGCACTGAATCTGCATCTCTCCTGCATTTCCGCTGCGTAATTACGCACCGTAATATCCCCGGCGCACTGAATAAGGCCTGGTTTTGAAAAGCACTAAGCGCTAAATTAACGCCAGGGGGGAAGATAGCGTTAGGCTGATATTTAAGGCCGAAACGCCCATTCTGGCCTATTCTGGCACTGCGCCACGCCTCTTCGGCGTAAAGCGCATTTCGGGGCCTAAAAACATGATGCTATCTTCCCGAGGCAGGCGCAAAGCGTGTTTTTTTGCATTTAATGCCAGTTTAGCGCCTAAGGCCAGGGGGAAGACAGGGCCCCATGTCTTGGCATGACTGAGCTTCTCCTGAAATTGTTTTGAGCCCTCTGGGCAGGCCCACCTCCCACTTTGGAAACCTCTGAGCTGGACCTTTAGATCAGGCTTGCATTCAGGCTAACATCAGATTAGATTAGATTAGAGTAGGTCAGGACAGGGCAGACTAGGTGTGCTGTCACTTGGCCACCTTAAGGTGGACAACACGTTCAAACTCCTGCTGTTTCACAACCAATAATGAACCAACTCACATTCCTCTTCTTTCTTCGGTAGTGGTAGTGGGTATTTAAGGAGGCAAAACACTGATGGAGCTGATGCTGAAGATGATGGGTGCTGTTTCTCTGCTGCTGCTGCTGTGCTGTGGGACTGGCCTGGGGACTCCACTCGGAGATGAGGGAGATGAGGGGGAAGTCAGGGCCAATCCTGCCACCAGGGATGACTGGCAGGGCCTGATGGGAGCAAGGATGGCGAGGCTGGAGAGTCAGAATGCAGGTACTTCGGCAGGTGGGGGGGGGGGTGTTCTTCACCTCTCTGTACGTTCTGGGCCGGTTTAGCTGACATGGTCCATAAAGCTAAAGTTTGGGGGTGTCAATTCTATCAGGACAACATCCAGACATCTCTTGTCTTGATCCAACCACGTTTTTGTTAGCAACATAACATCTAAATTGTGATCATCAGCTATGAAATCATTGATCAAGAGAGAGTTGCATGCTAGTGATCTGGTATTTAACAAACACACATTCAGATGGTACAAAGTGGATTTGTGATGAGTCATTTCTGGGTGGATCAGAGATAAGGTTTGTAGGGCAGGTGCCAGATTGTCAATGGCGTCGAGCACCGCTGGCTGGATGAGATAGCGAGAATTATTGTGGGAATTAGTGTTGTAGGTTTGTATGTGACAAAGTGTACATTGGAGATGTTGACAGTTCTGCTAGATGGCCAACAGGGGGAGCACTGGGCGGGGACAATGGTTAGTGAGGTTTGGCAATGAGGTAGGCGATGACGTGGTGGAGTGACCCTCTGAGTGACCAGGTGTGGGACTGGGTCAATTAACGATAGTCAATTGTGTCGAGCAATGTTAGATGCAGGAGGAATGCTACCAGCTCTGGCTGATTCTAGCGTTAGAAACAGATTACTGGCTAGGAGATGTTTACCACCACAAAAAGTCAATAAAACTGTCACTGTTGCTCTGTGGTTTTGGTTTGTGATGGTGTTTGTGGCTTAAGGAGATGGTTTATGGTGGAGAAAAGCTGCTTGGAGTTTCCAGGACTTTTATTTATGATGCTGGATTAGTGCAGTGACCGTGCGTCTCTGAGGGACTTTGAGTAGGCCTTTTAGATGTTCTTTAGATCATCATATCAGACTAGTCTGCACAACCTTTGTTGCAGTTTAAATTTATAATCCCATTCTCTGTGGGAGCGGTCTTCCTAGACTTAAAAAAGGCCTTTGACACTGTTAACCACAGTGTGATCCTAGCCAAGCTCTCCAACTTCCAATTCTCTGATCATGCCTCACAATGGTTTGACTCATACCTCAGGCGAAGAGTCCAATGTGTACGAGTCAATGGAGAAAAGTCCACCCTCCGGGGATACCCCAGCGGTGGGTGCTAGGACCTTTGCTCTTCAGCATATATATCAACGACCTACCTGAGAGTTGTCCTGGTGTTGGCTGTCAAATGTATGCCGATGATACGGTCATCTACTGTATACATCTGCCAGATCGAACATCTTGCAAGGCTGTCCAGCTCACTGAATCCTTAAACTCGGGATCACAATGGCTTGAAATGTCTCACTTAACATTGAATGTAAAAAAAACAACTGTTTCAATCTGCTTTTCAAAACGTAAATTAAACCAAAATGAAAGCTTTCTGGTAAAAATTAAAAAAATGAAGATATCCATGAGGTTGATAATGTCAAATACCTGGGAACAATTTCAGACTCCCACCTAAGGTTTGACAAACAACCAATGTTAGAAAAAAGTAACTAGTAACTAATTATAAAGTGTCTGACACTCCGTACAGCCCAGCTTTACATGCATGCTATGATATTTTCACACCTATCATACTGCATCACCACCTGGTCACAAGCCTCACAAACAACTGTAAAATCCATCCTATCTCTATATAATCAGACAATAAAAATCATGGACAAAAAAACCAATGAGGTGGCACGATTGTCACATCTTGGGGAAATGCTCAGCTTTGAAAGTTTCATAAGCTATTAAAACCTAAAGCTTATTTTTAAATGTCTGCATGGATACGCTCCTTCCTCTTTTAATGATTACATTGTAAGACACCAGCAGACCAGTAGAATTAACACACGGGCTTCTACAAACGGAGACGGTCGTGTCCCGATGTGTAAAACCTCATTTGGACAATCAGTTTTCTCTGTTAAAGGAGCAAAACTATGGAACAGTCTACCTACTGAGCTGAAAACACAACACGATTTTAATGTTTTTAACAGGGGTATTAAGTCATGGTTAAAAGAGAAACAACTGTGTTCTCACACATAATACCCTTGACGCAAATTCCCATGAGTTGGTAAATGGCAGAGACCTGAAAGTTGGCACAATGACATATTGGGTGCTACTTCCTGCTCAAGAAATATTTTTCGAATCGACCTGAAGGTGGCGCTATAATTAATGGTTTTACGTTAAAGGCCATAACTTCCACGCCGTTTGTCCGATTTTCAAGCTTTTTATTTCCAGATGTTAGTCCGTTTGGAAAAACATTGAGATATTTTGAAAAGTTTGGAAAACACATTTTCGACATCTCCTCCTAGACCGTTTGACGGATTTCCACCAAAATTGTCAGCAAGCTCTACATCAGGATTTTGGGATTTTTGAAATCTACTTTCGTTTCTGAGATATTAATCGTTAAAGTCCCTGGAAACAAAAAAACCCCCACAAAAACGTTCTAACTATGTTATTTAGGGTCTTATGTTAGTAATTATGTGCCTCCGAAATTATTATGCATTACTTTCAACCCAAAGCCTTAAAATCGACATTTTTCTACAAGATTCTACAAGATACTTCGTCATTGAAGAGAGCAGTGCGCGAGGTGCTAAAATGCAGGAGCTTATGACGTCATAAGCTCTATATAACCTTTGTACACGCACGCAACACGCAGTCCCGCACATTCTGCCTCCATCTCTCTTCAGAGTTCTAGTGGTCCCACACCTTTTTGCAGCTAGCTAACTACGCATTGCGTCAACACAAAGGCTCTTTTAAGAACCAACATCTATCTGTCTATCTATCTATCTGTCTATCTGGGAGTTTATCGCTTAGACTCGTCGGCGGTGTGTTGGAACCTTGAGAGGAGAGCTCTCTCCTCTGCCTGCTGCGGCGCTGCTGTGTGTGTGCGCGCGTGCAGACAGATAGACAGATAGACAGATGACCGTCAGTCAATACGATATGCGCGGAGCAACCATAGGGAGCAACGCGCGAACACACACACACACACACACACACACACACACACAATCTCTATTTACTTCTCTCTCTCTCCTCTCTCCCTCTCGGAGCAGAGGAGAGAGGTCTGAGAGAGGGACATTTCCCTGCTGCAGACGGGACACGCCCACACAGTCCGCGGGAGAAAATACAGTCTAAAATATAATTGATTCTCATTACTTTTGGCATGACTGTCAAACCTAAATTTATATACTTTGCGACGTTCATCATCGTTCAAATTTGGCTGGTGGCTTATTAACACATTCACTGCCAGCCATTTTTTTTTACTGTAGGTAGCTTCTGCCAGAGGTTTTTTTTGAGGATTCTGGCTCATCTTTCAAGACCCGAGGATTCTTTTCTGCTAAGATTTTGTGAACACAAAATATCTCAAAAGAACTAATAGAATGTGTGCTTTCTCTGTCTAAAAGAGTTAGTTTGTAGAGTTAGTAGTTATGTAGGCATTAGCACTTGAATACAGCATGGTTTCAGCGTCTGAAAATTTAAGCTGAGATAAATAGCTTTTTGTGAAATTCGATAGAACAGTCACTTTAACCATTCATTTTTGGCATCAGTAAGACGTCAGACATCTAAACAATAGTTTTGAACAGTAATTTCCTCCATAACAGCAGGAAACCCCCCTCTACTTCAAACTCCTCCCTCCGTGTGTGTTCTTCTTGGCTGCAGCGGGCGTGTCACAAGCTCGTTTCTGCTGCTGCTGCTGCTGCTGCTCCTGTCTGCTGGCGGCCGCTGGGCGAGGATGGGCTCGCTCGTTTCTTGGGGTTTCGGTTGAGAAACCCCAAGAAACGGGGTTTCTTTTGCGATTCTGGTCTTATTTATGCTGCGTGTTTCAAAGTGTGTTGCACCCATAATCTATTATGCAAATTTGCAATCCCCCACCGCCAGCAATCAGCGCGAAAGCGAAAGCGTTTTCGCCAATCCATTTTACAGTATGAGAATGGTTTCATCGCGCGTTCCCCTGAAGTTTTGGCTCAGCTTTTTCTAGTCTGGAGAGCACTGTCGCCACTTAGTGGGTCGGTGGAATGGGTTGTACACGTTCGGTGGCTTAAATATTTATATAAGAGATGTAAAAGGGTTAGATCAACGTCCCACCGTCAATTTTTTTTTTTTTTTTTTTTGACGTATCAACACGTCATTGGCAGTCAACCGTTGGATTTTTTTTGACGTATCAACACGTCATTGGCAGTGAACGTGTTAACATAGATTCCTGTGATGTGATGAACTCAAAATGCTAAATAATAATAAAATATTTCTGGTTTCCAGGGACTTTAAAGTTGTGAGAGGGCGTGTCCTCTCAGCTAAATTGTCATAACTTCATGACCGATTAACAAATGTTCACGAAACTTGCTGGAGATGTTCGGAGAGCATCACAGACCATGTGTGTCAAATTGTGTGCAATTCGACCAAAAGGGGGCGCCATAAACGCCAGAAATGGGCGTGGCCAAACACAAAAAAGGCCGTAACTCTGCACCTGTTTGTCCAATGATCGCGAAACTTGTCAAAATCTGAAGTTTTGTCAACATTGGTGAAAGTGGGCACGGTCTATGGTGTAAACATGTAATAGTGGTAAATCAAGTCAATTCGCAGCATAATCGGTTGCAAACTTCTCAGCCTCATCTGGAATGGCATTTCTGACATGCTATTTCGAAATTTGACCAAAAGGAGGTGCCACAGATGCAAAAAGTGGGGGTGGCCTAACAAAAAAACGCAGTAACTTCACACCTCTTTGTAACTCTCATGCCATTTCTCCAATTTTCAAGCAACTTTTTCCACATGTTCACCTAAACATGCTTTACAAATTTGCCTCCAGGACTATTAGGGGTTCAATTTGTGCAAGGCTTGAACCCCTGCTATTGCCGCTTGCGGCTATATTTTATTTATTTGATTTTGCTTCTTTTTGGGTGTGTCCTTTTGGGTTGTGTTTTGGTGTAGGAGTCGCCTGTGGACAGGTCTTGAAAATTAGCGCTCCGCTATATACACTTAACACAGTGTATCTGGTTACTGTGCATACCTCTATGTTACATCTCCAATGCTCTGTGATGTTCATATCATAAACTAAACCTAAACCTCTCTTTTTCAAAATTCATGGCTCAATATCCATTTTTTGTATGCCTTCAGCTATAAGTGCAGCAGGTTATGTTTTGTTTTGTTTTTTACAAAATGCACAATGGTTATGGAATGTTTAGCTAGGCTGTAGCACTATTTGTTTAAAGCCTGTTGTTGTCTTCAGTGTTGGTCCACAGAGTGACTGAGGCAGAGCGCAACGAGGGGAACGAGGTAGCAGCTCTCAGAGCAGAGCTGCAGAAGAAATTGGAGAATCTCAGAGCAGAGCTGCAGAAGAAATTGGAGAATCTGCAGAGAGAGAACGCAGGTGGGACGCCCCAGGTTCTCACACACACACACACACACACACACACACACACACACACACACACACACACACACTTTTTAATTATTTATTTATGTCCATCTAATTACAAGATACATTAGGGCAGTCACATATTCAGTCAGTTACAAAGGTTCATTAACGTTAGGTAAGAAAGATACACAAAGTTTTATTGATACAACTTGTAATAGCAATTAGCAAGCAACTTTGACGTCGGCACTGCAAGTCTCTGCCTCATTATTTCTCCGTTCTGTACAGGTTCAGTATGCCTGGTTCTATACGGGTCCGGGTCAGACATTTATTGGTTCTGTCCGGGTCAGGTCTCAGGTTTCTAATAATAGATGGGTCCAATCCGGGTCCAGGCACAAATTTTCCAGGTCCATTAGGGTCCGGGTCCGTCATTTTGGACCCATGAAGACCTCTGCTATGAATGAACAAGTAAATAACATAAGATCATTTCATAGTTGTAGCTACTGTGATGCTGTGCATGTTGGTGCATGTGATTTATTTGAATAATGTCATAGTGAGAGCTTAAAGGATAGGGTTATGTCTTTTTTCTCTTGTCAGCCTAACCTAGAAAAAGACCAAAACCTACAATGGTAAAGATCGGTAAAGAACGCTCGCAAACACATTTCCAAGTTGTATTTAATGTATTCGTACATTCGTACATCTCTCTTTACCAATCTGGAGTGTCTTGAATTTCACCCTAGGCCTGGCACCTGCCCATATAAACCGTGATATCCGTTTATCCCATGCTACAAACTGAGAGTCTGGAATCTTAACTGGTAGTGATAGGAAGAGGTACAACAGCCTTGGCAACACATTCATTTTGATCACCTCTATTCTAGAACTAAAATCTAGAATAAGCGTAGACCATTTTAACCAATCTTTCTGTAACTTCTTATTAATTATATCAGGGGTGGGCAACTATTTTTCATGGGGGGCCACATGAGAAACCCAGATTGTTGCCGGGGGCCGAACAAATATTGTCATGCCGTAACCCATGGATGGGCAACTTTGATGATAGAGAGGGCCACAAAAAAATTTCCTCGCTACGAGATTTTGCTGAGGGCTGAACGGCGCCAGCACGAAGAATTTGGGGCATTTGAAGCCAGGTTTAGAGGAATAACTTATTTTAAATTAACAATTGTGATGTCATTATTCAGTCTTAACCACCAATCTGTGATCCTTTTCCTCACTCACTCCTATGTCACCACCTGCTCTCCCTGCAGGGCTTGAAATTAACTTTTTTCACCATCTGCCAATATGGCTGCTAGATTTTAAAGTTACCAGCAAATTAGAATTTCCACTAGCCGAAATGTTTTTCTTGAAATAAACCAGAATATGAGTGGGTTAATTTAAGCATAAGTATCAGTAAGTGGCCCGGGATTCTCAAAGCCTGTGTTGAGGGTCACACAAGAACAAAAATGCACTCTTGAAGCTAAATAAATCCAAAACCAACAAGTTCATTATTTAAATTTCTACTTCAATGTAGAACAGTCATTTCTTACACATGAGATTACTTTTAGCCTTTTAGTCATAAATATTATTGAAAGATATTCCATATTTCAGACTGAAATGCTATAACAGAAGAGTATTGCCCAGAATGACATGAACATTTGGACGCTTATTCAGTGGGTATATTGCATGTTGCATTCAAGTGCAGTGTAATTTTTTTTTTTTTTTTTTTGCAATTCCATCGCGGGCCACACAGGGGGCGCCCGCGGGCCGCATACGGCCCGCGGGCCGTATGTTGCCCATGTATGAATTATATTATAGTTTGATTCATAAATTGTATTCACGTCATGGGTAATTAGCACCCCAAGGTACTTTATTGAATCAGCTTCCCACTTCAATTCATATTTCAGCCTGATTGCCTTACTGGGTGAAAAATTAAATGTCAATACCGGAGTCTTTGTAATGTCCAATTTATAACCTGACATCCGACCATAATCTTCTAGAATTGACATAAGTTTGGGAAATGTTGAATTTAGGTTCTGGAGAAAAATAATAATCTTGTCTGCAAAAATACCTATTCTGTGTTCCTCTTTTGCTACAATGATGCCCCTCACCTCTCTACTTTCTCTAATAACTTGAGCCAGCGGCTCTAAAAATCGTGAAGAGGACGGGGCTAGCGCAACAGCCCTGGCGAGTCCCTCTGAACAGCTTGAATCTATGTCAGGTGGCCATTTTTTTCCAATATTTTATTTTCAATTTTTATAGAACAATAATAATACACAAACAAGACAAATAAACAGGTTCAGACACAGGAAGGAACAAAAACAAAACATACATCATCAACATTCAACATCACATGTTGCTACCAGCCGCATAAGATGCTCTTATCTGTAATAGATAGTGTGCATGGGGTCCCACGCAAGGGGCCCACAAGAAACCAGACAGGAGAGCCTCAGACACTATTCATTCTTAATCTCATCAAAGTAGGCCAAAAAAGGGTCCCAAACAGTCGAGAACCTTTTAAGCGAGTTGGCTCTCAGGGACCTGAGTCTCTCCATCCGTATAACAGAGATCATGTCCATCAGCCACACCTGAAAAGAGGGGGAAGAGGAGGACTTCCATTCCAACAGTTGTCCCGAGTGTCAGAGATTGCTGCACAGCCGCAGGGAAATTCAGAGAGGACTCCGAGCAGCCGAAGATGGCAAGTTCTGCCTCCGGTTGCAGGGTTATTTTGTAGGCCTTAGAGCAGTGGTTCCCAACCACCGGGCCGTGGACTGGTACCGGGCCGCAGCGCATTTGGTACCGGCCTGCGAGCCCGGTCCCCCCCCAAAAAAATAATAATAATAATTTACATTTTTTTTTTTACAAACTACAAACATAAATAAACGTCAACTTGAAACTATGTTTCAACTACCACAGCCTATAATATTATAGCCTATGTTTATAAAAAAAACAAAAAAACATTTTATTTTATTATTATTATTAAAATTGACAACCGGTCCGCAACTTTTTTTCCATCTATCTACCGGTCCGCGGCACAAAAAAGGTTGGGAACCCCTGCCTTAGAGTACCAGTCAAATACTTTGGTCCAGAACCCCGTCAATGAAGGGCAGAAC
The DNA here is from genome assembly GCF_964638095.1 of Poromitra crassiceps. NCBI lineage: Eukaryota > Metazoa > Chordata > Actinopteri > Beryciformes > Melamphaidae > Poromitra > Poromitra crassiceps. Next base: position 3,530,741 of record NC_139641.1, read on the forward strand.
CAGAAGGCATGAGGTAGTGTGCCCTCTGACACCTGACACCTGTCGCACAGTGGTGAGACAGAAGCGTAGATCCTGTGCTTGGAGTAGTGAAGACGGTGAGCGACTTTAAATTGGATCAGCTGGTGTCTGCTATTAACTGAGCAAAGTTGTACTATAGACAGACTCCTTTCCCATATAATGTCAGATAAATCAATACCAAGTTCCGCCTGCCATGTGTCTCTGTGTTGCAGTTGTCAAACAGATATACAAATCTAGAGATAAGGTGCTTAGATTGGGGAGGGCTCAGCAACACATAAAAAAAAGCATGTTCATTTGGGAGTGCCGTCAGGTGGCCATTGATCATTATTCTGGCGCTGGGGTTGTCGTACAAGGCTTGTATGCAACTTATGAATTGCTGTTCTGTGGGTTTTGACTGACAGGCAGCTGCTGTGTCACTCTGTCTCTCCTCTATAACGGTGCAGCATTCAGGCACGGAATATTTTACTGGAGCGAAGCACCGGATCGTTCAGGTCCACTTTCACCAGTGACTTAACCTAAACCTCTCTTTTTCAAAATTCATGGCTCAATATCAATTTTTTGTATGCCTTCAGCTATAAGTGTACCAGGTTATATGTTTTGTTTTGTTTCTTTACAAAATGCACAATGGTTATGGAATGTTTAGCTAGGCTGTAGCACTATTTGTTTAAAGCCTGTTGTTGTCTTCAGTGTTGGTCCACAGAGTGACGGAGGCAGAGCGCAACGAGGGGAACGAGGTAGCAGCTCTCAGAGCAGAGCTGCAGAAGAAAGTGGATGATCTGCACAGAGAGAACGGAGGTGGGACGCCCCAGGTTAACACGCACACGCACACACACACACACACACACACACACACACAAATAGAATTTTGTTCAGTGCATTCTTTTCCTGTGTGTAACCCCACTAACTCTAACCCACTAACTCATATTTTCACTCAGCGTTGTATAAATACAATGTGGGTAGTATGTTTACTCAGAGCTCACCGTTAATTTGCTGGCAGAAAATCCGACATACAAAGCTGGTTGAAAATTGTATTGGTACTGAAATCTGAATATGCCGAAACTTCACCCCAGGCCCGGACTGGCTAACGGCCTGGCCTGGCCTGGCCTGGCAAAGATTTTTTTCCTTTTTCTTTTTTGCCTGCAGGCAGGCCACTGAACTTAGAAGCAGGCCAGGCCAGTATAAGTGCTTCTAGTTGCGTGGAGATGCGCTCTCTAGACTGAAGCTCTACAAGATAGCAGGCACGCTGCAGACCCCAGTGCAACTTCACCAGCCCAGCTTCACTAGGCCGGCCCATTTTTATAGGGGGGTTCTCCCCTACTGGCAAGTGATATGGCATGGTGTGAGCAAAGACCATGGGATTTCAACCAAGACACCCCAACTTCAACTCACTTCCTGTCATTTTGTCACATGGGTTTTGCCCATGGTTTTCCACAAACACACCCACTTAGGAGACAGATTATTTCGCCCCCATAGTCATCAAACTAAATATGCGGTCCATTTTCCGAAGTCACATATCTTCTGAACATTCTGACACTAAAATGTCATTTTTCAGACAGACAGATCAGGAGAAAATTAAACTTGTTCAAGAGCTGTCTCTGTCTCAGCAACACACTCGTGAGATTTGGCAACAGGAACTCACGTTGGCAGGGGGCGATTAGCTAAAGGCTTTAGCTAATCGCTAAAGGCTTTAGCTAATCGCTAGGCTAATTATCCTAAAGCTACATGCGAAGTTCGTTGATGTAGTAGGCTAGCTAAATCTGTGGTTGAATTTTTTTTTAATCGAATATCTTAGTTGCAACTATATTGAGCTAACAAGGGGCAGCTTTGTGTTTATACATTATGTGTGGTTTGTGTGGAGTTTGGGAACTCACAATCTCTATTTCAAGTTAAAAGTGAAGGATCCAACTGCGCTTCAGCTGTAGGAACTGGCAGGTCCGGTGCATCACAGGAGGGACGCAAATACTTAAAAGAATAAGTCTGGAGCAGCTCGGATCCAATGATGCCTTTTATTTAAGGTGCAAAATGATCAGACAGACAACGTTTCGACGTACATACGTCTTCATCAGGTCTAACAGATTAACACGTTAAGTGCCATAGCCGAGATAATTCGTCTTACATAATCCAACGCTTGAGTGCCAGAGCCGAGTTTACTCGTCTTACATAAACATTTTTTTTTTTGACGGTGGGACATCAATCAACAACTTTTACATCTTCGAGATCACTATTGGAGCAAGAGAATGTGTATAATCTATTTTACCGACCCACTAAGTGTTGACAGTGCTCCCCCAGACGACCGAAATCAAAGAAAAAACTGCCGCGGGAGCAAGCCGTTCAAGGAAATGGCGAGGCGATTTTACAGTAATCCATTCAAGACTTGTCTTGCCTGAGAGCGGCCGCGCACCGGCAGCAGCACACAGAGAGCGGAGAGCGATTTGCAAAATAGATTATAGGTGAAACACACTTTGAAACACCTCAGAAAGGCCAGAATCAACATCTGCCCATCGCCCACGCATTCCCCGGCCCATCTTGACTCGCACAAGGAGCGTCCGCACGCAGGCAAGCAGGCAGGCAGGCAGGCAGGCAGCAGCAACGCGCTTCTGACACGCCCGCTGTACAGCCAGGAGGAAGGAGGAGAAGACACACGGAGGGAGGAGTTTGAATGAGAGGGGTGTTTCCTGTTGTTATGGAGGAAATTACTGTTCAAAACTATTGTTTAGAATGTCTGACGGTCTTACTGATGCCAAAAATGAATGGTTAAAGTGACTGTTTCACAAAAAGCCATTTATCTCTGAATAAATTTCCAGACGCTGAAACCATGCTGTACTCAACGGCTAATATCTACATAACTACTAACTCTGCAAACTAACTCTTTTAGACAGAGAAAGCACACATTCTATTAGTTATTTTTAGATGATTGGTGTTCATGAATTCTTAACAGAAAATAATCCTCGGCTGTTGTAAAATGAGCCAGAATCGTCAAAAACACCCCTGGCACAACTTACCCACAGGATTGAAAACATGGCTGGCACTCAATGTGTTAACAGGCAAGGAGAGCATTTAACAGGTGGGAAAAAGGGGCAGAGCTTAATTAGCCAATGGCTTCGTCCTGCCTATTATTCAAATAGCCTCAAACAGAGCCTTTGCAATCAGTAATTATACAGTGAGCATAGTGAGGAGGCAAAAATAAAAGCCTGGAGTAAGATTAAAATGTACAGTGCATTATAGGAGGGGAGGGGAGATAGGCTATAAAAACAAGGTACAGCAGTTCATTAGTACAGAGCCCAAACAGGCCTAATATAAGATTAAAATGTACAGTGCATTATAGGTGGGGGGAAGGGGGTAAGAGGAGGGGGGGGGAGGCTATAAAAACAGAATACAATATCAAAACCCAGGTAAAGGCCTAATAGAGGATGTACAGTGCATTATAGGGGGGAGGGGAGGAAGGGGATTAGGCTATAAAAACAAAGTACAACAATAAAGGAGTAAAAACAAGACCAAGAAATGAAAGGCAGCCGATAACTTAAAGGAGACCGTCTAAAGGAAGGGGGAGAGGGAGAGTTCTTCATTGAGGCCTGCAGGCTCCAGTGTCTCCAGTGTGTGAATCCAAAAAGCTTCTCTGCATAAGAGTTTTTTAATAATGTTACCACCCCTAGGAGATATTGACACTTTTTCAATTCCACAGAACCTGAGGGTTGCTGGGGAACCATGGTTGGCTTGACTGTAATGTCTGGCCATAGCGTTGTCCATGTTTTTAGTGCGTATTGCAGTTTTATGTTCTGAGATTCTGATTTTGAGAGGTCTCTTTGTTTGGCCTATATACGCCAAAGAGCATGGACAAATAAGTAGATAGATAACATGGGTGCTGTTGCAGTTTATGAATGAGCGTATGCCAAATTTTTTACCATTATGGGGGTGGGTGAAAGTTTTAGAATTTGCAGAGTTGGAGCACTGGGCACAGTTGCCACATCTGAAGAAGCCCTGGGGAGGTTTGGAGGGGAGCCAGGTGGAGGGAGAAGGAGGGGTCATGTCCGAATGGACAAGACGGTCTCTTAGGCTGCGGGAACGTCTAAAAGCAAAGAGAGGAGGATTAATACAAAACTCAGCAAGTCGAGGATCACTTTTTAAAATATGCCAGTGTTTCAAAATGGTGTGCTTAATTCTGCCTGCTGCTGGAGTATACTGAGTAGAAAAACAAAGACGAGCAGGTGATTGTCAACGCTATGGCCAGACATTACAGTCAAGCCAACCATGGTTCCCCAGCAACCCTCAGGTTCTGTGGAATTGAAAAAGTGTCAATATCTCCTAGGGGTGGTAACATTATTAAAAAACTCTTATGCAGAGAAGCTTTTTGAATTCACACACTGGAGACACTGGAGCCTGCAGGCCTCAATGAAGAACTCTCCCTCTCCCCCTTCCTTTAGACGGTCTCCTTTAAGTTATCGGCTGCCTTTCATTTCTTGGTCTTGTTTTTACTCCTTTATTGTTGTACTTTGTTTTTATAGCCTAATCCCCTTCCTCCCCTCCCCCCTATAATGCACTGTACATCCTCTATTAGGCCTTTACCTGGGTTTTGATATTGTTGTATTCTGTTTTTATAGCCCCCCCCCCCCCTCCTCTTACCCCCTTCCCCCCACCTATAATGCACTGTACATTTTAATCTTATATTAGGCCTGTTTGGGCTCTGTACTAATGAACTGCTGTACCTTGTTTTTATAGCCTATCTCCCCTCCCCTCCTATAATGCACTGTACATTTTAATCTTACTCCAGGCTTTTATTTTTGCCTCCTCACTATGCTCACTGTATAATTACTGATTGCAAAGGCTCTGTTTGAGGCTATTTGAATAATAGGCAGGACGAAGCCATTGGCTAATTGTAAGCTCTGCCCCTTTTTCCCACCTGTTAAATGCTCTCCTTGCCTGTTAATCTGTTAGACCTGATGAAGACGTATGTACGTCGAAACGTTGTCTGTCTGATCATTTTGCACCTTAAATTATTTAACCTTTATTTATCCAGGGAGGACCATTGAGAGCATGCTCTCTTTTTCAAGGACGCCCTGTTTACAACAAATATCACAAATTCAACAATACAAATCAGGAATAAGAATAGACTGTGGCATTATAAAATAACACAATCACACTCAAACAGATGAAAACAATACAGACATATAAAATCACAGGTACAGACAGTTAAGAGGGCAATGTAAAACAGGTGCAAGTCCTGTGCGATCCATCCTCAAGTAGCGTTTTGAATGACTCTATAGAGACCAGTTGGTCCAGTTTGAGAGAGTCCTGAAGTCTATTCCATCTATGAGGTGCGTAAAAGATAAAAGCATTTTTACCTGCTTCACTATTCATACGTGGAATAACCAGTCTAATGTGTGTCTGTGAACGAGTCTGATAACTTAAAGTACTAAAATTTAAAAGCGAGGACAGATAAAGTGGGAGCTTACCGCACAGGGCCTTATAAATGAACAAAAGACAATGCTGATCTCTACGGACGGTCAGAGAAGGCCAACCTACTTTTTCATAGAGAGTACAATGATGAGTGAGAAACCCATCACCAGTGATGAATCTCAAAGCACTATGAAATACTGCATCAAGAGGCTTCAGTGTGGAAGGTGAAGCGTGCATGTATAGTACATCACCATAATCAAAGACAGACATTACAAGATATTGCACAATGGTTTTTCTGTTAGATAAAGAGAAACAAGACCTGTTTCTGTAAAGGAAACCAATTTTTCCCCTTAGCTTTTTGGTTAGATGTCCTACATGGATTTGAAATGAGAGCTTAGAATCTAGCCAAATGCCCAAGTATTTATAAGAGTTGACAATTTCAATTTGTTCACCTTTAAGAGTATGAATACCTACATTTGGATCAGACCCATGTGATCTTGAGAATAACATGCATTTGGTCTTGTCAGAGTTCAGAACCAGCTTGTGACTAATTAGAGCCAACTGAAATGCGTCAAAAGCAGTCTGCAGGCTTGCAGTGGCTGCTGCAAGACTGGCACCAACACTATACAAAATTGTGTCATCAGCATAATAATGGACATCACAATGCTGTGAGGGGAGTACAATATTATTAACATAAAGAGGGAATAATAGAGGGCCCAAAATTGACCCTTGTGGGACACCTTTACCAATAACAAGAGAGCTCGATCTAAAGCCATCGGCAACAACTGCCTGTGTTCTCTCAGAAAGGTAATTAGAGAACCATCTGATAGAAAGATGATCTAGGCCCATAGCTGACAATTTGTCTAACAAAATAACATGGTCCACAGTGTCAAATGCCTTAGAGAGGTCTACAAAAAGAGCTGCACAGTGTTGATGGTCATCCAGACCATTCAATATATTATTAACGACAAGTGTTGTAGCTGTGACAGTACTATGACCTGGTCTGAAACCTGACTGCTGAGGTTGAAGAATGTTGTGTGCCTCCAGGAAAGCACGTAACTGTGTACTGACTAGGCTTTCCAGAATCTTGGCTAAACAGCACAGTTTGGATATTGGTCTATAGTTATTCAGACCACTTGGGTCACCGCCTTTATGTAGGGGAATAACCTGTGCAGCTTTCCACACAGCAGGGATTACACCAGAGGTAAAAGTTAGGTTAAAAATATGAGCAAGTGGAGGAGCAATTATCTCTGCACTAAGACGCAGGAGATATGGGTCAAGGTCATCCTCACCTTTGGACTTCTTAATGCAGAGTTGTGTAAGTGCATTAAAAACGTCAATAGTGCTTACCTGTCTAAACGAAAAATGTGGAAGATTGTGCGAGTTATCAGATAGCGGGACATCAACATGAACTGCAGGAGCCGTATTTGCAGACTGCCTGTCAAATAGATGACCCGAGGATATGAAATGTTGGTTGAAAACATCACACATTTCAGATTTATTTAAAATAACACCATTTTCACTATTAATCTGCGGCGGGAGAGAGGAAGCAGGCCTGGATCTTAGTGACTTCACAGTCTTCCAGAAGTTAGCTGTATTTCCTTGTGTCTCAGCAAGAGAAGACAAATAATAGGTGGACTTGGCTTTTCGAATCATTCCGATACATTTATTCCGCAGTTTTCTAAATTGCAACCAGTCTCCCGGTTCACTAGCGCGACGCGCCTTTGACCATGCCACATCTCTAAGTCGAAGGGCTTCTGTGAGATCTGCTGAAAACCAGGGACTAGAGCGATTCTTTACTCTGAAATTCTTGTAAGGAGCATGTTTGTCAGTAATAGAGTTAAAGATATAAGAAAACTGAGAGAATGCTACTTCAGGGTCTGGAATTAAATGAATCCTGTCCAAATCAGAGTAAAATAAATCATATAGAAAACCCTGCTCTATAAAATCTTTGAAATTACGTTTTCTAATGACACGCCCCTTTGATTTGTTGTTTTTCGCCACCCTGACACAAGCTGTGGGGCAGTGATCACTTATGCCTAGAGCAAAGACCCCACTATGAGGGTATTTAAGTGGCCTATTGGTCAATACAAGGTCAATCAAAGTTGATTTAGATGGATTCCTTAAATTTGGCCTTGTAGAATGCTGAATGAGCTGGTACAGGTCCAATTCCAGGCAAAGCTGCTTCAGCCTAGACGAATTTTCAGACGACCAATCTAGATTCAGGTCCCCCAAAATAACTAATTCGGACGAGACATATTTGGCCAACAGTTTCACAAATTCCTCTAAGGCCAAATTTGGTGCAGAGGGAGGGCGATAGACGCCAATAACTGTGACATGAATATCACCCCCTAAACAGATATCTAAGACAATACACTCATATAGTTTTGGCACAGATGAACTTGCGAGAACATGTGTAGCCAGATGATCTCTAACAAAAACAACGACTCCACCTCCTTTGGATTTTCTGTCTATTCTAAAAAGATTATACCCACCAATTATGATATCTGAGTCAGGGGTTCTCTCAGATAGCCATGACTCTGAGATGATAAGTACATCAGGGGAGGACTCATTTATCAATACATTAATATAATCAAGTTTAGGCAGAAGGCTCCTGACATTTAAATGTAAGAATTTTAAACCTTCAAGAGCCCTAAACTCCTGTGGGGACTTTAAATCAACACAGTTTGAGTAATTAACAGATAAAACAGAAGGAATGGGCCCAGAGGAGACATCCACTAGGTTGCCTACTATGACCCCGCTTGGCCTAGAAGCATGACGTGGTAGTCGCACTGTTGAAAAATTATTATTAATTAAAACTGGAATGTTGGGTAGGGACTCTGAGTTGTCACCATTGAAGTGGTTTAAATCAGAGGAGTGTTCAGCAGGACCCTGGGAGGGATGCTCATGTAGGTGGATGGAAGTTATTTCTATGGTGGGGTCATGCTGGGATCTGTATCAATCAGAATTAAAAGCAATGTGCTGAATGAGGTTATTTGTGATTATTTTTACACCCTTGCTATTTGGGTGCAGGCCATCCAATTTAAAAAGGTCCGGTCTTGACCAGAAATAATCAAAGTGGCTAATAAAGCCACACCCAGTTGCGATGCAAAAGGTTTTGACCCATTCATGGAGCCCAAAAAGGCGGCTGAACTGCTCAGAGTTAGGAGAGAGAGTGGGAATGGGGCCTGAAAGGACACAGGTTTTACCTAGGCTCTGAATAGTGATTGAGAGTAGCTCAAGCTTTTCACGCAGAATGACTGCTTGTTTTTTGACAATGTCATTGCTACCCACGTGAATAATGATTGTGTGAGCTGAGGGATGGAGGTCAGAAAGGGCTGGTGTGAGCTCAATAATGTCATCAACTCTGGCGCCAGGAAGGCAGTAGGTGATGGCGCCTGGAATCTCGACAGATCTAATGATCGAATCACCAATGATGAGGATTTCTGGTTGCCTATTTGCACAGCCCCCTCTGAAAACGCAGAGTTTAGGATGGAGAAGCGGTTGCAACTGATTCATGTCATTGGTTTCAGCTGGGAGCGGAGATGCAATGCTAGTGACGTCATCGCTGGCCACAGCAGAGTCCAGGGGTGTGACGGACAGGTGGGTCACGGGCTGCGGGCTCACGGGGAAGCACACGGAGTTGGGGTTTGGGGGAGATGGCGGGGACGTAAGTCGAGAGCGTTTTGTCTGTGCTATTGGAGGTGACTCTGGGTGGATACGCCGCTTTCTCTTCGCCTTGGAGTGGACCAGAGACGGGGCAGGCTGTTTCGGGGAAGACAGCAAGATGGTAGCACTAGCCGCTACGACTGTAGCACTAGCCGCTACCATATTAGCACCAGCAGGTGTCACGGCTAGCTCTGCAAGTGGAGCAAAAGCGTTTGATAACGGGAAAAACTCCTCGTCACCGCTGGGAGAAAACAATGGGAGAGAGACCCGTCTCCCGCTCCTCACCACATCTGCCCAAGATGGACCAGGAGTAGGACTTCCAGGGTTATGTGTAGCGCCCCTTTGCAGACCAGCCAAGCGGGAGGAGAGTTGGTTTTGCCGCTGGAGGACATCATGGAGGAGGGATTCGATTGATTGGATTTCAGACCTCACACTGGACAACTCAACTGGGGTAAGTGGAGGCATGCTGTGGATAGAGAAGAAAAAGCTGCCAGTACACAGAACTATGGGCAGTGGGAAATGTTGTTGCTGTTGATGGCAGGGCTAGCAGGGCGCTAACAGCTGTTAGCTGCTAGGCTCAGCGGCTACGGGACTTACTCGCGAGGGCTCAGTTAAGAGCCCACTGCGATGATCAGGTATGACAATGGTATTTGTATACAAATGGCGAACTTCACAGGATTAAAACATACCGGGACGGGCCCAGAAATGGGCCCGCTGCTGAGGTTTGGAGTCGTAGCAGTAGCCGAGGTGGTCCCCGGTCAGGTAGATGGGACCGGTAGTCCAGTCCCGGGCCAGCGAGTTGAAGTGAGCTAGCTCTTGATAGCTTGGTCCGGTTAGCTTAGCTCAGACTCCGGTATGGGGATGAGTCCGTTGCGCTACCTCGGGCAGTAGACCTGAGCTAAGCAAGCCCCGCCACCGCCCAAGGCAGGCACTTTACAGTATGTTAGAGTGTTCAAGGCTCTGGGAGATCAGAGATTTCCTTGCTCTAGCTAGTAGACTACGGGATCCTGCCCGGGAGCTTCCGTAGGATCAGTTAGCTTAGGCTGGCTAAAAACAAGCCAAAGTAGCTTTTGAGCTAAACGTAGTCCAGAGTTGGCGGGAGTCAGAGAAGAATACAATCCAAATATGCAATCGCTAAGACAACACGCCCGATCTGAGTATCAGGTATGACACAACAGGATAGATTAGAAGCGAAACTTAAAATTGTTGCTTTAAACCATATAAAAAGGCTAAAACAAAGCAGGGCGAGACGGAGCTTTTTGCGGTTGCCACAAACACGACTACCCACAATGCAACTGGTATACACTTTATGCATGAATAAAAGGCATCATTGGATCCGAGCTGCTCCAGACTTATTCTTTTATCTATTTCAAGTTAGCTTGCTAGGTCAGCAGGAACCCCGCGTGACCAGGCACAGTCCTCTCACAACACTGCAGGGGAGAGGTGACCACATGACCATTTAGGAGACTTGCTAGTACTGTACCATTTGTTAGAATTGGCGGATCAATTTTTTGTATGCCTTCAGCTATAAGTGTACCAGGTTATATGTTGTTTTGTTTCTTTACAAAATGCACAATGGTTATGGAATGTTTAGCTAGGCTGTAGCACTATTTGTTTAAAGCCTGTTGTTGTCTTCAGTGTTTGCCCACAGAGTGACTGAGGCAGAGCGCAACGAGGGGAACGAGGTAGCAGCTCTCAGAGCAGAGCTGCAGAAGAAATTGGAGGATCTGCAGAAAGAGAACGCAGGTGGGATGCCCCAGGTTAACACACACACAAACACACACACACACACACACACACACACACACACACACACACACACACACACACACACACACACACACACATAAGCCGATTTCACACATGCATACAGGAAAATTGCCTGTAAATCAATATCGGCCATTTCCTGGAATTTCCCTTCACACCTGAGCGCTCACATGTGTGAATATAGCAGCAAAATTGCCTGTATTTGAGGGGGGGCACTGCAGAGCGGGTGGGGAGTGACGTGTGCACTTGGATGGGGAATCCTCCTTATTTTGGGGGTCGGCAAAACTCCGGAGGTGATATAAGTTTGCTTGTCACACAATAAATCACACTCGTTTGACTAAAGAGTATGTTGTATCCTTCACATTCGCTAACCAGTCTTTGAACTGAAATATTTGAAGAAGTAGGGATCCCTGTCTGAGAGAAATAGCCTGGCTGGTTCGATGTTTATCCGTTCACCTGCGTCGCGTTGAAGCACTTTTTACAGACTGGCTTCGTTTGATGTGTCCAGGGGCTTGCCTTCGCTGTCAGCAACGTAAGCAAAATACTTCCACATTTCGCTTCATGCATTTGCTTTCTCAACAAGCGTTGGGCGGCTTGCAAGACTCAAGCCGCTGCCATTTTCGCTGTCTGTGTCCCTGTCGGGCTGGACTGAAGGACTCTGGCCAGAGTGCGAGCAGAGAGTGGAGGGGGGGGGGAGCACGCCCACACATGAAGCAGCCATACCGCTCCTATGACAACCTAGGAACTGGTGAAATGTCCGTGATGACGGGGTCGCGCTTATACCGGAAAACAACTTTCACACATGAAGGCATTAGACCGCTTTCCGGTCATTTACCGGTAAAAAGCGCATGTGTGAAAACGGCTATACACACACACACACATTGTAATTATTTATTTATGTCCAACTAATTACAAGATACAGTACATTAGGGCAGTCAGATATTCAGTCAGTTACAAAGGTTCATTAACGTTAGGTAAGAAAGATACACAAAGTTTTATACAACTTGTAATAGCAATTAGCAAGCAATTTTGACGTCAGCACTGCTAGTCTCTGCCTCATTATTTCTCGGTTCTGTACAGGTCCAGTATGCTTGGTTCTATACGGGTCCATGTCAGACATTTATTGGTTCTGTCTGGGTCAGGTCTCAGGTTTCTAAAAATAGACGGGTCCAATCCGGGTCTGGGCACAAATTTCCCAGGTCCTTTAGGGTCCGGGTCCGTCATTTTGGACCCATGAAGACCTCTACTATGAATGAACAAGTAAATAACATAAGATCATTTCATAGTTGTATCTACGGTGGTGCTGTGCATGTTGATGCATGTGATTTATTTGAATAATGTCATAGTGAGAGCTTAAAGCAGTGATACTCAACTTGCGGCCCACGGGCGCCCCCTGTGTGGCCCGCGATGGAATTGCAAAAAGTGCACCTGAACGCAACATGCAAGACACCCGCTGAATAACTGTCCAAATGTTCATGTCATGTCATTCTGGCCAATACTCCACTTCTGTTATAGCATTTCAGTCTGGAATGTGGAATATCTTTCAATAATCTATGATTCAGCTGCTAAATTGTCAAACACCGCCGTCTGCTCGCTACCCAGGCACTTATGTATGTACTTAACCTAACTAACATAACCTCACTAACTATCCGGTGTGCACAACATTGTCAGACTAAACTCTGGCTGACACCCCCAAAAACCTACAATCAGCTACAGAAAAATGTATATTGTTTGTTTATTAACTGGCCCCTGGCCTTCTATCATTTCACGAAAGTGGCCCCCGGGCAAATCAAGTTGGGTATCCCTGGCTAGGATAGGGTTATGTCTTTTTTCTCTTAAAGCCTAACCTAGAAAAAGAGCAAAACCTACAATGCATCAATCGGTAAATAAAGCTCGCAAACACATTTCCAAGTTGTATTTAATGTATTCGTATTTAACTAGGCACCTCGCATGCTACGCACGCTCGATTCCTAGGCTCACCTGCTGCGCGGCCTCGCCCGCCCTGCAGCTCGGATACACAGCTCGGCCGCTGCACGGCCTTGCCCGCAGCTCGGCTCATGACGTCACTCGCTTATATAAGATGATGATTATGACAATGCCTATGACATCATCAGTGATACAATAAGATGATGTTGCTCTTATGACATCACTGATGATGTCACAATGCCTATGACATCAGTGATGTCACAAATGCCTATGACATCATCAGTGGGAAAAAAATAGAAACAGACAGAGATTGCCTACCTCCCCCTTTTATATACTAGTGCAGTACCCGTTCCCCCATGTACCACCCCGTGGGCGCTTCCCCTGCGCACACACACTGCACTCTGTCAGGTCACCCTAAGCGCACAGTTGCGCACTCCCCAAGTTTGAAGTTGATCCGACAAACGGTTCTCGAGATACGCGAAGGAAAGACGTGACATTCCTGGAACAAGTCAGAATTGCATGAAATACAGCACCACACTCCATCGGGGTCCGAGCAGCGCACTCCCCAAGTTTGAAGTCAAGATTATTTTTATGTTTTTAACACATTCACTGCCAGCCGTTTTTTCAATACTGTAGGTAGGTTCTGCCAAGGTTTTTTTTTGAGGATTCTGGCTCATCTTTCAAGAGCCGAGGATTCTTTTCTGCTAAGATTTTGTGAACACAAATGATCTCAAAAGAACTAATAGAATGTGTGCTTTCTCTGTCTAAAATAGTTAGTTTGTAGAGTTAGTAGTTATGTAGGCATTAGCAGTAGAATACAGCATGGTTTCAGCGTCTGGAAATTTATTCTGAGATAAATGGCTTTTTGTGAAATTCGATAGAACAGTCACTTTAACCATTTATTTTTGGCGTAAGACGTCAGACATCTAAACAATAGTTTTGAACAGTAATTTCCTCCATAGCAGCAGGAAACCCCCCTCTCCTTCAAACTCCTCCCTCCGTGGGTGTGTCTCTGGTGGCTTTGCAGCGTTTGTCACAAGCGAGGCTCTGCCTGTCTGTGCTGCCTGGCTGCTGGCGGCTGCTCTTTGGGCGAGTCTGCATGAGTCGTTTCGGTTGTGAGCTCAGCTGCAATGAAGCTGCGTGCGATTGTGGGCTTTCTGCCGGTGTTTCAAAGTGTGTTGCACGCATAATCTATTATGCAAATTTGCAATCCCCCACCGCCAGCTCCCAGCGCGATAATGCGCGAAAGCGTTTTCGCCAATCCATTTTACAGTATGATAATAGTTTCCTCGCGCGTTCCCCTGCAGTTTTGGCTCGGCTTTTTCTAGTCTGGAGAGCACTGTCGCCACTTAGTGGGTCGGTGGAATGGGTTGTACACGTTCGGTGGCTCCAATATTTTTATAGGAGACGTGGGGGGCGTTGATCCACGTCCCACCGTCAAATTTTTGTATGTATCAACTCGTCATTGGCAGTCAACCGTTGGATTTTTTTTGACGTATCAACTCGTCATTGGCAGTGAACGTGTTAACAGGGGTATTAAGTCATGGTTAAAAGAGAAACAACTGTGTTCTCACACTTAATACCCTTGTAGACCTCTGGTGGTACTCTGTGTATTATGTCTGTATTGTGTGTACATTGTGTGTACATTGTGCATACTGTATTGTATGTACATCCTTGAATATTTGTATAGCTTTGCTCATGTGGTTTTATATTTGACTATGTTTCTTTTGGGGTATGTCCTCTGGGGTGTATTTTAGTGACTTTCTGTAGTGACTTTCTAGTCAATACATTTGTATGTATAGCTTTACGCTTGTGTTTTTTTATATTTGATTTTGCTTCTTTTTGGGTATGTCCTTTTGGGTTTGTTTTTTGGTGTAGGAGTCGCCTTTGGACAGGTGTTGAAAATTAGCGTTCCGCTATATACACTTAACACTGTATCTGGTTACTGTGCATACATGTAGGTTACATCTCCAATGCTCTGTGATGTTCATATCAAATAACCTAAACCTCTCTTTTTAAAAATTCATGGCTCAATATCCATTTTTTGTATGCCTTCAGCTATAAGTGCAGCAGGTTATATGTTTTGTTTTGTTTTTTACAAAATGCACAATGGTTATGGAATGTTTAGCTAGGCTGTAGCACTATTTGTTTAAAGCCTGTTGTTGTCTTCAGTGTTGGTCCACAGAGTGACGGAGGCAGAGCGGGAGCAGGAGGATCAGAGGAAGGAGGTAGCAGCTCTCAGAGCAGAGCTGCAGAAGAAATTGGAGAATCTGCAGAGAGAGAACGCAGGTGGGACGCCCCAAGTTAACACACACACACACACATTTTAATTATTTATTTATGTCCAACTAATTACAAGATACATTAGGGCAGTCAGATATTCAGTCAGTTACAAAGGTTCATTAACGTTAGGTAAGAAAGATACACAACATTTTATTTATACAACTTGTAATAGCAATTAGTAAGCAACTTTGACTTCGGCACTGCTTCAAGACTCAAGATTCAAGATTTTTATTGTCACTCCGTGGTACAAGTATCACGCGTGAAATTCTTGTGCTGTAGACTCCATTTACAACATAGTACAAATATAACAGGGCATATGAGTGCAAAAACAACAAGAGACACAACAAGCAATAAGGCAGTAGAGTGATAAGACAAGTCAGGGACAGTGGCATATCCACTCATGTGCATACTTTAGACGTGCTTAAACATTTTAAATTTGACGTATATGACGTACAGGTGCTAATAGCATATACCTAATTAAACATACAATTAAACGTTAGACATACATAATGGTAGCAGCTACAGTACGGTACAGTACAGCTGCTACACTATTTGTGTATGTTAAGCGATTTGTGCATGCTTTTTTTTAAGGTGTATTGGTCCATTTTGGTTTGAAACGGCTTGTGTGATTTAGTTCAAATGTAGCCAAGATAAAATGTTAATAAAAATAGATATATACATAATTAAAAGAAGTCAAGGGCCTATGACTACGGGGTAGGAATGCTACATAAAATGGAGGCACTGCTGACATAGTCTTGGATTTCTAATTAAAATCAATTTAAGTACATGGTCTTGGTTGTATGGAGAGACTCCGGTTCCTGAGGACCAACTCACTTAAGAAATGCTCAACTATCTGGGACCCGTTTCTGGCCTACTTGGACGAGGTTAGGGGCGACAGGTAACTCGCCCAGCTGATTTCCCATGGACGCCTTGCGTGGGATCCCACGCACGACATCTCTTACAAGCACATAAGCATATTAAGCGGCTGGTAGTACCACGTTCTAACATTTGAATGTTGATGATATATATATATATATATAGAGATATATATGTATGCTCTTTCTTAATTCTCTCTTTTCTGTGTCTGAGCCTGTTTTTGTTTTTGATGTTCTGAAATATTGCAAAATAAAATATTGGAAAAAAAGTACAAAGTTAACATACAAGCAGTGTTAAAATGGACCGAGCTGAACTGTGTCAGAGCTTGAGAGCTTGTGCCGTGGCGAGTTTGGATGAGATTCATCATTGTCCCAGAAGAAGTGGAGATCAACAACCACCACCAAACAAAACTTAAGCCACACCCACTTCCAGTTTACACCACCCCCACCTTTGGGTTAACCACGCCCCCTCCGAGTACAGATAATTTAGTTGATTAAAACGGATACAGATAATGGTGTACTCGCTCATCCCTAATTATTTGGTTCCAATAATTCAGAGTATGGAAACAGGACTCAAATTAATACATTCATTTATATCTTGTAGCGATATAGTGTTAAAATTCATATTTATACTAGTTTATAACATTTAACTGAGAACTTGACTCTTTTGCAATTTGTCTCTGTCCTAGATTCCAGCAAGGAGACAAAGAGCCTGCAAAGCAACGTGGGAGCGCTGCAGAGCACCCATCAGACACTGCAGAGCAACGTGGAGGAGCTGCAGAGCACCCAGCGGATGCTGCAGAGCAATGTGCGAGCGCTGCAGAGCACCCAGCAGACACTGCAGAGCAATGTGGGAACGCTGCAGAGCACCCAGCAGGCACTGCAGAGCAATGTGGGAGCGCTACAGAGCACCCAGCAGACACTGCAGAGCAACGTGTCAGCGCTACAGAGCACCCAGCAGACACTGCAGAGCAACGGGTCGGCGCTGCAGAGCACCCAGCAGGCGCTGCAGAGCAACGTATCGGCGCTGCAGAGCACCCAGCAGGCGCTGCAGAGCAACGTGTCGGCGCTGCAGAGCACCCAGCAGACACTGCAGAGCACCCAGCAGACACTGCAGAGCACCCAGCAGACGCTGCAGAGCAACGGGTCGGTGCTGCAGAGCACCCAGAAGGCGCTACAGAGCAACGTGTTGGCACTGCAGAGCACCCAGCAGACGCTGCAGAGCAAGGTGGGGGCGCTGCAGAGCAAGGTCTGTTTGACTCTTTACCGTTTCACTGAGCAGATCTCATATTGGCCAGGCAGTTTCAATTTAGTTCAGATTCACTTTGTTTTGTTTTGTTTCATTCAGATCAGTAAAGTTCAGTGAAGTTTAGTGGATTTCACTTTAGTTCTGTTTGCGCAATTTCAGTGGCCATCTCTCTATACGAGGGATCAGCCGAGCAGCATTTTGGTAAACAAACCGCGTCACTGGGAGGCAATGGCAATGGAACCCTATGGAGCGTGAGCTTTGGGAGTTTTGAGTGTCTGACTCTAGCCGGCTGACTCTGTTTACATTTTAAAAACTGCGACAGTTCACACAACTTTAACACGACATGCATATATTATACATCAAACTCTTGAGCTAATTCTGCTCTCACTCAGAATGTCAAAATATACGCGATGTGATGTATAGTTTTTGGGATATTAACGTTTGTTTGGCACAACTCATACTAGTTAACTCCCGCGGGTTTCGCATTTCTGGGTGGCAAGTGACATCACGCTGCTCTGTCTCTCTACTACACGGGGTCAAGAACTAAAACGTAATTTAGCCACCTAAAACAATGCCCACCTAAACAAATCGATATCTGTGTACAATTTTCAGCGCTTTACTTTTCCACCAAACAGCGGTCTCATTCGGCACTGCTTTTTCTCCCAACCGTACAACTACCGTATTCCTCCGCTAAACTCCTGCTCTGCCAAGCGTTGGCGAGAGCGTCCATACCCAGTGGGGCGCTGGCCTCCGCTAGGGAGAACCACCGCAGACAGTGAGTTGTGGACTCCTGAGGCGAACAGATCCACCCGGGCCTCTCCGTACCGATCCCAAACCAGCTGCACCACCTGAGGGAGGTAGGCAGGAGGCAGCTTCTGGCGTGAAAGGTAGTCCGATACCGAGTTCGCACTGCCTGGGAGGTGCATCGCTCTCAGGGAGGCCACTCGCGGATGGGCCCATATCCACAGCCTCTGGGCTTCCCTCAAGGAGGCCAGAGACCTGGTCCCCCCGTAACGGTTGACGTGGAATACCGCCGAGGTGTTCTCCATGCGCACCAACACATGCTTGCCCCTGAGAGAAGGCAAGAAGTGCTTCAGCGCCAAGTAAATCATCCGCAGTTCGAGGACATTGATGTGCTGCCCCCTCCACCGAGGGCACCACACCCCCTGGACCGACCTCCTTTGCCATACCGACCCCCAACCCTGGGGCGAGGCATCCATCGTCACGACCTACCGCTGCGCTGGGACCAAGCCGAGAGGCACCCCGTGAAGCAGGAACGTGCTGTCCCACCCCAGCGGCGGAGATGGTGGGGGAGCATCCTCAATGCCTGCCTGCAGTCATCCGACATAGGCGCCTGCGCGAGCCACACCTGCCGACGTGCCACGACCAGGGTGGACATAACACGGCCCAGCTCCCTCGACATGAACCCGAAGGCCTGCAGGGCCGCCTCATGTGTGTGTCCCAACTCCGCCCCCTGATGCGTCGCCTGCATCATCTGGGACTGGGCGAGGAGGAGCACGGAGAGGGAGTTGCCCATCCGAGCCACCCGAGCAGCCGCCTCATACGCCTTTACCAGCAGGTCATCTGTGACCCGGCACTGTGCGCTAGGACACTTGGCCTTGTCCCTCAGCGCGGCGTCCGGCGAGAGGACCAGCTATGCAATGGTCAACGGGGGCATGAGCGCCAGACCATCTACCGCCACATCCCGCATGGAGGCCAGGGTCCTGCCATCCTTTGCGACCCCGCGTCTGCCCAGCAGCTCTTCAGTGCCTCCAGAAAGGCGGGAGAGGGCGGGACCTCAAAGGGCGGCTGTGACGGAGCCCGCCTAAATAGTGGGTAGCTCGGCTGAACCGCCGGCGCGTCGTCCAGGCCGATCCTAGCCAAGGCTGCCCACAGTATTGCCTGCAGCGGCTGGGCACCGACCCCCCACTCGGTGCCTGCCGAACTCCTGAGGGAAGTCTCTGAGCCGTCCCTGGCCTCCGTGCTTCCCCGTCTGACCGCCAAGACCGACTGCAAAGGGGAATTATCCTCCCCGGGGTCGTCATATTCCTCGTCGCAGGCCTCCCCGCCATCCTCCACGTGCAACTCAACGCCACAGGAGGAACAGGCCAGCATCGTCAAACGAGCACAGGGGGTCAAGCCAGTAACTCGGAGCAGGACCTGGGACACAGTCCAGGACACGTCCGCGCCCAAACAAGCTACCCTTACAATATAATATAATACAGTATAATATAATACAATATTATATATAATACTCTACAATTATACAATATAATTGCACAAAAGGCTATACCTATAGGCTATTAGGGGTGTCAAAAATAATCGATTATAAGATGCATCGCGATGCGGACGTGCACGATTCTGCATCGATTCACAAAGTAAAAAATCGATTATAAAAAAATAATAATAACAATCGAATAAAATATAATGGAAGTACATGCAGTTGTGTATTTGGATCATAATACAATGCAATTCCAAATGCACTTTTATTTTAAAAGTAGCCACACAGTGAGAAAAAGAAAGTGAGAAAAAATAATTGCCGCTAGCTAGTAGCAATAGGCTGAATATACAAAGCCCGACCAGGCAACCTAGATGGGGGTAGCGTGCCACGCACACCCACGGCTAGGGCCCGCAGCCTAGGCCGGAGGCAGCCCTGTAATGAAGCTACCTCCCGACCAGGGGAGAGGTGGTAGGCAGCCACCCACAGCCTTAGAGGGCAACCCAGTTGCACTCTGACTCTCAAGTCCCAGGCTGATCGGAATGGCTGACTTTACACACCTTCAGGCCGTGTACCTACCTCTCCTCTTTTGCGTCTGTCTCTGATCAGAAAGTGGAGAATCACCGAGCTCCGGAGCCGCACACCTGTCGAAACACGCCAGGTTGCGAGAAGATCAAAGATGACGTATGGTGGGTCACGGCGCACCTTTATAGACGCGCAGGTACCCTATGTCACATACGTGACTATGTTGGTATAAAAACACTCGTCCGTCGTGGAGCGCAAGATCATTATTCACAGTTAGTAACTACCACTGGCAGTCAGGAAGGAATGAAATGGAACGTTAGGTAGGCTATTTTCAGAGACGAGGATGAGGGAGAGAGAGAGAGAGAAAGAGAGGATAGCTCACTATATGAGAGGAGGGGAGAGCTGAAGATAAATAAATTATTGTCTTTTTTTTAAGGAGTGAGCTGCACAAACATCTTGCCTCACTGTAAGCAACAAACACACAGACACAGATGTGACGCCCGAGTGGCGGTGGCTAGGCGTGCACTCTCGTATTCAAACCGACAACGCCACCTAGGTTTAAAACAAGAGCCTAGGACTCTTTAAATACTACTAAAATGTGAAGGGATAAGGGTGACAGGGTAGAAAATAAAGGGGGAAGAGTCACAATCAATCGACCCAAACAAATACTAAAAACAGGTTCGTTGTATCGGGTGGAGAGCAGTTAAAACCAGTGGTGTATAAAAAAGGTGAACAAGAACACAGTGCCAAGGAATAACAATGTTTAATTTCTAAAATATTAAAATACAAAAACAGTGGCTATCTAAATCTAAAAAATAAAAGACAGGAAGTTCAAATGCAGCTATCCAAAATGGCCAAGCCCATAAAGTGGACGTGCTGGTTCACCGTCCAGGGGCCTCCTTACCTCTTCAGGTGGAACCTGCAGGCGGGAACTGGAGGGGAGTCAACTGTCCTTTTTTATAACACCCTTATTACTCGGTAAAACCACAGGCACAGGAAACACCGGGATTGTCTTAGACTTACGCGGAAGGGAGAGATTTGACTCTCTCCCTCTGCTGGCCACTAGCGAGCGGTGTTTCAAGGCTGGGTCTGGTCCAGGTCTGCCCCACTGCTAAGTCCGTCCTCTGGAGCCAGCCAATTGGTTGGCTCAGCTCTATCTTTTTCCTGATAGGCCACCTGCACTGCCCATCTCTCTTGCCACAGGTGTGTCCCACTCAGCACAGATTGGTGCCAATTGACACCAAATGAGTAACAGGTGTGTAGCCATAGTCAAGCTTGAGACAATCAACAAAAGCCAAATCTAGAAAATAAGAGCGTGCATCAATTTAAAAGTAAACGCAACAAAACAACCCAAAAATAATGAAACGCTGCAAACAAAGACTTACACATGCTTGTAAGTAAAGGCACTGCAAAGGAAATAATAAGGAAATACAAAACATTGTCTCACTGCCCGGCTCATACAGAGACACAAACTAGTCCCTTAATTAATATCTGACACAACGCAGGCAAGGGGGAAGTCCAGACCATGGACAGACAGACAGACCTCGCTCAACAGGCAGGGAATGATTGACAGGTGGTCCAGCAGGCTAAAGGTGGATACTTTATGGAAATAGGTGTGGCTTATTATGTTGTAGTATGCTTAATTGAACAGTCTCTCCTAACGATTGGCAATTAGCCCTTTATTGTTCTATCAGACATGCATCATTGGCAACAATGAAGGCAACATTAAACTGACAGATTTTTGAATGGAGTTTGGCATAGCATTCCCTCCATGTAAGTGACAATGTTTCCCATGCATAACCGCTGGCATCCTTTCTTCAGCTTTGGATGGCAGTAGTAGCCTATATAAGAGCCTAGTCATGAAATGTCTGATTTGGTAGTTTTGCCATTTCCAAAGTGGCGTGAGTCAAACTCCAAAACGCTGTTTCAAATGACAAAGGACCTCACCCCATACACACACACACACACACACACACACACACACTCATTCACAACAAGCCGACGTCAGACGCGTAACCATCAACAAGGGCCCTATACTGGCCCAGTATAGGGAGACACAGCCCACACAGTGGTGTCATGTAAAGTCCTTTGGTCTGCTGGCATAATTGCAGTGTGAAAGCAAAGCTAACTGGCCTAAATGGATACAATATAACAAAAACATGAATTTGGTTCAGACTTTTAGGTGTGAAAAGGCCCTAAAAGTCCAACACATACTTCACACACAGCCCGGTAGCAGAAAGCAGCAGGGTGAACGGGCACTGCATTAAGCTTAGGACATACTCCAGGAAGGCAGAGCGAGGAGGAGCTCCGCAAACCGGGAGCGCACTCCTCGCTCGGGCCCAGGTGTTCATAGTGCTGCTCAGAGCACCGCTGTTTACATAGTACAGTGAACAGCCCATGATAAAGTCAATGAAATGCAATTATGTTCAGTAGACTG